>NC_135504.1:26424508-26774508 GCF_052857255.1 Amblyomma americanum | reverse complement strand
AGCAAACGCGTGCTGACAGCGCGATATGCTCGCTACCGGCGCCACGCCCCAACGAAAGCGAAGTCGACCTGAGCTGCTGCTCCCCACTAAGCAGGCCACCCCTCGGAGGGCTTGTGAAGCATGCTTCGGCGAGATGTCACTGCCACTCATGGCTTAGCGTTCATTCAGGCTCCCCGTTTCTTTCTGGCTCCATTTATTGAGCACTTGTAGCGCCCCTTTCAGCTTTAGTTTGGTCTTCCCTTTTTTTTATTTAGTGCGACTACATTATGGAGCCCTTTCACCAAGCCGCCGTCGTGCGTTGTCTTTGATTTTTGACCTCCCCAGCGCTCCTAGCGGCACGCGTGGCAGTAGCAACTGAAAATCTGCGGCTGATGCGCGCCGTGACGTCAGCGCAGGTACTCGCTATCGCGAGGAACCTTGGTTACTTCTCATGGCAAGATAGCGCGATCGCCGCGTTCGTCATAGCTTCTCCCGTAGCGCCAGTTCACTTCTGCTCCTCCTTTCGAAGCGTTCGACGTTCGCAATTCCACGCAAATGCCCTTTAATTATACCCGTGTCAACGGTCAAATACTTAGGTGTATTCTTTGATTTTCGACATGTCTTGGAATACCCATTTGTCTTTCGCCTGTTCTCAGCTTGGGAAAATTGCTTGTTTGCTGCACTCTATTAAGACCCTTTGCCCTATGTTTGAACGCAAGCAAATTGTATACGCCTTAGCCTACAGTGTGTTACGTTATTGTATTCGCTGCTTTTATTTCTGTTCCGCCTTTTGGCGAAAGAAGGTCAACAGTATTCTGAAATCTATCCTTAAATCAGTTTTATATGGTAAGGCGCGAAATGAAGGTAGTAGCGTTTTTGAACTATTACACATGCCTGACTTCTCTCACCTTTTGTCTGAGTCAGTAGTTTTTAAGCATATTTGGACGCGCGATTTTTGTACACCATATATTCCGGTCAAAGACCTGCGAACTCGTGATCGTTTTCTCGTGCCTAGATTGCGAACCCGGTATGGCCAGCGTCTGCGAAAACATTAGGTTCTTTCTGTTCCCAACCGGTTACCTAAAGAAATGTTTCCTGCTCACTCTAAAAAAAATAGTGAAAGCTTGCCTTGACAAATTATTATTATTATTATTCCATCTCCTCTGACAATTGCGAGGACGCTGCTGCAGCAGCCCGTCGTCTTCAGCGACCGCGACAGCAGCGCTTTGGGTGCCAACGCGAGGAACAAGATTTCTTTGCGGTGCTGAGGAGTCGGCGTTGTCGCACATTTACCGCATCACATTGTACGACCGGCTGCAAATTCTTTTTATAGCATTTTTTGTGTCCCCATCGTTTTTAGTCACTAAGTTTTGCTTCCCTAGAAATAGGCAACAAACGAGATAGGGAATAAACGGTGCTCCCTAGAGCTTCATTATGCTTTATGAACTATAGATTCTTGCTGCTCCGGAAAGTAATGAGCAGTCTTACAGCCGCAACAAGGCGGTGCGTGCCTTCGACATTTTCTTGCCGCAAACGCCAGCGATGATCTTCGATGGCGATGCGTGAAAGCCGGCCTGGGTGCCGGTTTGCCGCACCGTCAGACGGGCGCGATGAGGTTGTTAAGAAGCGATTCCCTTCTTTCCCCTCAGTGTTTCGCCACCGCTATCACCTCCGCTGTCGTCGCCATTATCGGCGTCATCAGCTTCGCGAGCTCACTATCGTCGCTGTTATCGAGGCCATCTTGTCCGCCTCCTCCTGCCGCTTCCCCTATTCGCCGTCGTGGGAGAAACGGAGCGCGTCCTTTCCCCATTTTCCTCTCGAGCTTCTTCCCCATTTGGGCGTCGCATCGCCGCAGCTTGATATCGCCTATAAACTCCGCTGGACGTGATCTCGGGAACTCTCCGCCGCAGCGGCGGCTCCGGCAACAACACCAACGGCTGGCGCCGATGGGGAGGCGTTTACGGAAAAGAGGGAGCCGTGGCCTGTTTGCGCTCACTCGAGCGGCGGGAGTGAATAGGGATGTGCTCGTGTTCGAGGCGCCGTTCGCTGCGCTCTTGCAGGCAAAACGACGACGCCGCCTTTTTTATTTTCTCCCGAAAAGGAGCGGGTTGGGGAGGCTGCTTGGGAAACGAGGCGCGACATAGCGCCTGTCGGCGGGCGCTTCGTATTCCTCCTCCCGGAATGCTTCGGCAAAGAAAGGGGTGGGAGAGCCCTCTCTTCCCTTTTCTCCCCCTGTGATCGGATGTCGGGTTTACGGTTGCTTCGTCGTGCGAGATTGGCGAAAAAGAAAAGACACGAAGGAATGACGCTTCATGGAATGCCGCCCGTGTTGAACGACGAGCCACCGATTCGGAAGCACCGTGAAGATGCGATTACGGCATTTCTTTTTTGTGTCTGAATACCGTCTGTACGCCTGCTCTCCGGTTGTCGGTGTTGAGCCGCTGTCGGATATATTAAGCGTTGATTTCTGGCTGTCTCGTGAGGAACTGACATAGTGCACGCGCTTCATCTCTAGATGGCGCCACGAACGCTCTCTTAGTGTCCCGCTTCGATTTTAATTTACGCTCGAAAAGAACGGGGCTCGATTGGAGTAAACAGTATTGAAAGAAAGTGAATTGTCGTCTTTCCGTGCCTTTGCGAGTTCGGTGCAGCATGAGTGTCTTCCTACACCTCGATCGTGGGCTGGGTTGATTCCGTCCCGCGTTTGGCAACGCGCTTGTTATTGAATCAGTGAAAAAAAAAAAGGCGAGGAAGATTCAAAGGTGCAATGAAGATAACTCTATCCACTTGTTAGTATCAATCCATTTTATGGGTATTTTTGGCTGCCTTCAGGTCTGTCATGCAACGAAGAACGTATTGAGAGAAATGCCGTTTAAAAATTTTCCCGCCATTCGGTTCAAACTCATGACGTCAAGTCCGAAAAGGACTGCGTGGCAACCGTTTGCGATCAATTGGCGGTCGAGCATAGCTTCAGGGATCTGCGTGAAACGCTGTACTGACGTCACTTAATGCGGCGGGCCCAAACGGGTGGTGTTGGCGATATGCTTTTTTACATTTTATTGCTCATATACAAGCTCTGGTTTCGGTGAAAGTAGCCTTATTTTATTGAGAAAGCGTGAATCTGTTGATGCAGGCTAAGGTTAGTTTCTAGTCAGTGACTCTCTGATAGCAGAGAATCTTCGTAGATTTGGGCTTGAAGGGATACCATCCTTCGGGAGCGAAGTCGTAGTAGCTTGGAAACATTACGCGGCTAATCGTCCCCTGTGGTCAGACAGGAAATGATGAGGCCGTAAGAAGAGGAGCGCATATTGACTAAAAAGGCAAAAAGAAAGGAGACTTACTTCTGGCAACCGTGCGCGGTGCGGTACCGCACATGTATTTCCACATCTTGTATTTGTATCTTTTTTTACTCTCGCTCCCCCCCTCTCCCTCTCCCAGTCCTTTTATTCCCGCTCAGCCGCAGCGCAGGTGCTGCAGGTTTCGATGGCAGATGCCGCGGCTAGCAAGATCTTTTTCTTCCATTGTTATTTTTATTAATTAATAGCCACTGAAATCAACAAAGGAGACCTATGACATGTGACGCCGCAGTGCGACATACGAAGTTAGCGGTCCCCTCCTTTTAAGGGAACTCGGAGGATGAGGACATACGAGAGGATAGTAAGATGGTGAGTTCGTAAACAAAAAGAAGGCTAGCTATAGGCAACAGGTATAGGGCGGTGACAGCGCCTCAAAAAGCGTGGGTCGTACGTCGCTGTTTCACCCCTTCGAGCTCCCCGCGGATCGCTCGTACATGTGGCGCGACATCCGAGTAGTGGTGTATGACGGCCGCGGAGGGAGATGTCTCCGGTTCTGCAGAGCCTCGGCAAACAGGAGCGGGACGCCGTGTCCACCGTGTCGACACACGGCGCGATGGATGGCCGCCTCCTGTCGACTCCCGTCGCGAACACGGCGGAGCGTGTTTGCGTTGTCGCCACGGCGACGTATTCGGGTGCGTGAATGTCTGTCGCTGAGTGCGTGGGAGACCGCGAATGCAGGAGAGCGGAAAATATATATATATATATATATATATATATAGAGATAGAGAGAGAGAGAGAGAGAGAGAGAGAGAGGAGGAGGGAGGGGGGCTTGAATGAGAGGAAAGATGGAGACTCCGTGCGGAGGAACGCGTGTTAGTGCCTGGGGGGAATAGGGATACTATAGAAGTAAAGAAAGAGGCGGAGTGCAGACTGGAATGAGGTGGTGACGTCATCCACAATACGTGGAGCTGCATGCACTGTCGAAAAAATAAACGCGCATGTACACATGAGCACCACGCTCTCATGTTTCTAAGGCAGGCGCAGAAACCGGAGTACAGCGAGAGAGGAGAGTGTACACCCAGTGCACCGGTCCTGGCTGGCTTCCGGGCCAGGCGTACGCAGTTAGTAGCGGGTGTTAATTGTACTCCGACCGGCTAGCATCGTGCTATAGCTGCGGCTTCATTCAACGAGGGGCGGAATGCGATGAAATGTGTTCTCTCTCGTGAGTACGACGCGAGCGTATATGCTGGAATGCCCTGGCTGTCGCTGTATTTCGTGAATAGGCCGAAGCGCATCGGCCGACCAGTCGCGCGGTGTTTCTCCGCGCGGCCGTGGGTTTGAAAGCCGCATCCGAAATTCATATTCGGTTATTTCTGCCTTATAAAAAACACGGACGGTGGTGCTGCAGAGAAAAAAAAAGTGGTAGGGTTTTAACGTAGTTAAACCGAGTAAACGTGCGAAAGCATGCGTTCAGCCTGGTTGGCTCATGCTTTTGCCTTGATGGGGGGTCGGCACGTCTGGCAACGATAATTAGTTCGATGCCAATATTAGTTGATCAAGACGACGGTGTGCAGAGCATAGCATGAGAGTGTGTGCATTAGTTCGATAGTGGCATTAGTTGAAGAAGGCGATGATGTGCCGCGCACAGTGCGAGAGTGTGTTGCAGTTTAACACGAGGCGTGATCGGCTGCGGAGGGTTTCCAATCAAGTGCGGAGGGTTTACAATCGAGTGAACACCTTTCTGCAAGGTTGTACAGCTTCCTCCAGAAGTCGTTAGGCAGCGAGGTTTCCTTTCGAAGTGTACTGCCGGGCGCTTATGCCAGGAACCTCTGAGGATCTAAACCTGTATATAGCTAGTAAAAAGCCTTTATTCTCAACTTTAAAGTCCTCATGGTCTTCATAGGTGGCTGGTTTAATTGATTCCTTGTAGAGCTCGGGATCAAACCCAGCGGTCTTGATCAAGGCTGTGCCTAAAGAATCAGCATGAGATGATGATCTGCGTTGTGATCTCTGGTGTTTATTCATTGATTTTCGCGTAACTAGTTTGTGTTTTTTTCAAACGTACATTAAAGTGTGCTGACGGTATACGTTTTTCTTTTTCTCGCAGGTGAGTCTTCCTTGACAGCGCCCCGCGCATTTTGCCGCGCTCGCCGTGGCCTGGCGGCGACACTTCCGGTTCCGGTTCGTGCTTGCGGATGCGAGTCGCTGCATGTTTCTCTTTCAGTCGTTAACGCTCCTTTATGACCCTGGACGAAAGGCCGTATGGATGGAACGAGTTTAAGGAGGACACTGTCGTCACGTGACTGAACTAGACCTGTAGATTGACCGATTACGGCTTTTAAAAACGACTAGGGGACCAATTTTTCACTGATAATGGAGCTCCTCTTTCTGTGTTTGATTTCCTTTACAGCGTGCAAATAACTGAATTCCAACTTTAATTTGAATTTTTGGTCTAGAAAAAGGCGGTGCATTGAAAGAGAAATGAACGACAAGTGTCGCCACTTACGGCCGTTTTTCACTAGTGCGCGTTGCGATGGCGCCAGGTCAGGTTTTGAAGCGAAAGCTACACTACACGCTAGGTTTTCAAGAGGGCAGCGCCAGTGCAGTCACGTGACAGGAGTCACGTGGCGGGTCATGTGACCTAGTGACGTCATCACAATCTGCCCACCGTGGCAGCTAGGTGGCAGCTGCGCCATCGGGCATTTCGTCGACGCTTTGCAGACAATCCGTTCGGCAGTGTGTGTGGCGTTTGTGAACGTAGCCATGCAAAGGAAGCTTTCACTTCTAACCAGGTTTAACCAAAGTTTAAACCACGGCCAATTTAAAGAAAAGAACGGTAACGCGAATGAGTATTACAGCAGCTTTTCTATTGCTTTGGCTAGTATACTGTCATCGCACGAGAAAGACGAAAACAAGAAAAAAAAGAATGTGCAGGAAATTAAGCGAAGGAGACTCGTGACACTCGACGTCTTCACTTAAGTCACATGTTTGCTTATTTATTTATTGTGAGTTGTTAACAGTCTCCAACTGCAGTATTATGCGAGGGGTGTTGCGTAAGAGAGCTGGGTGAGAACGGAAACTAGTCTAGCATTGTTACGCTGTAGTAAATTAAATAACTAACCGGAAAATAGAACGAAGCTGAAAAAAAAAAACGTTTCAGTACAATACGATGCATATTTCTCTGTTATGTCGGTTGTCCATGAGAGGTTAGGCGAAAAATATGTACGCCGATGCACTTGTATTACGATGGCAGGGCGACCGGAGCGTTATTGAGCGAAGCGAATACGATCGTTTGCATCCTAATGTGACATTTATAGCTTTTAAGGGAGATAAGCTATCCTAATGTCATTAATTTGACATTTATCGCTGTTAAGGGAGATAAGCTATCGTAATGTGATCAATTTGTCATTTATCGCCGTTAAGGGAGATTTACCACATCGAGCGCAAGTTAGCAACGCGATCGAGACTTACCGGGGTCTGTGCTGCCAAGCCAACCTACCCACCACCACCGCGGCAGCTTGAGCGAATATACGCCGTCGGTAGCTGTAGTGGGCGGTGACAGCGCGAGTACGCCGCCTCCTGTGCATTTTTCGCGATGGCGCGCTGAGAAGCTGTGCACGCATGGTTGCTGCGGAGAGCGCGCCTACGCTCGTGGCTTCTTATTTTTTTTATTCCCCCCCCCCCCCCCCCCCCTTCCGGTCTCTCCTCCTCCCGAACGAGACGCACGCTTCACCGCACTACGCGCTGCGTTGGCGAAGTCCCACAGCGTTATCGCGTTTCCCTCGTCGGCGGCCGTGCCGAAAGGCGCTGTCGGCGACTGTATATATATAGACTTTTCTTACGCGCGCTTGTCAGAATGGTAGCAGCGGTGCGGAATTCGCTAAACCGCATTTGGGCCTCGCTCCGGCCGTCATCGATTCGTCGGTGCCATCGACCAGCGTCGTCGCGGCTCTGACAGCGAGCGCGCGCCGCAAAGACCGGGCCAAGGATGCGGCCGGTCGATTCCGGAAGGTCTCCGATTTCCACGGGCCGTGCCTTCTTCTTCGCTCCTTGGTGCGTTGTTGTGCGCGCGGGGCCCGATGATGGCGGCGAGTAATTAGGGACCCGTCGCTTTGCTGCCTTCGGGTGTGAGACCGCGCGCGGAGATCCGCTTTGCGAGGTGTCTCCGCCGCTCCGTAACGACGCTCGATATATCGGCGGGGTTCTGTGCCTGGCTCGGGTTTCTTCTCCGCGTCGTAAGGAAGGAAGAGTGGACGACGCGCTGAGGCATGGCTCGTGGGCTGCGCCGCTACCTTGCGTGTACGAACGGACGCTTGTTTCAAGCTGGGAGACTCATCGGCTCCACCCTTATTAAAGTGGTATATGGACAGTCTATAGACTTCTTACAGACTTTGTTACCTTCGTGTAGCTAACTTTGTCTATATTCACAGTCTCTAGACTGCCTACAAACAAAAGTACTAAATGTGTATGGCAAGAAATCTAAAGTGGTCTACAAACGGGCTACAGACTTATTATAGACTCTATTGCCTTCCTGTAGGTCATTCCTTGTGTCTATTCATGGTCTATAGGCTGTCTACAAACTAAAGTCTCCTTAAGTCTGTGGCCGTAAATCTATATATTGTCTATAGACTGGCTATAGGATTTGTATTGCCTATAGACTATTCTCTAGGATATGCCTATAGACAGTCTATAGACTGTCTAAAGACATTTTTGTAAGGGTTGCAACGGTGCCTAGCTGTGAGGCTAAGCGTGTTGAAAATTCTGAACGGCTGGGCGCTCGTTGGCGCGGTTTCGGCGCATAGAGGAAGAGTAGTCATTGTCATGACTTAATCGTCGCGAAAGCATCGTTGCGGCGGCTCCTCTATATGTGGCAGATCTTTGGCCGACTTGTACGCTATACAGGTGTCGTATACGGTGTAAACCGGGCCTATACCTTGCAGGCTACGTAGCCTTCGCTTCACCAGTCGCGTAGCGCGCCTGTAGACATTAAATTGTGTTCATGGCTGGCGTATACCTTTCACAGCAGTCGCATCCTTAACACCGATCCCGCTTAGATGGCGTGAGACTGTGCAGAAATATTAGGGCGTTCCAGTGGCAGAAGGAACTGTGAGCTGTGAATTTAATAGTCTATCCGCCTCGTATAGTAGGCATGAAAGTGACTCTCGAAGGCCATATTTAAGAGCGCGACTCGTTATAGGCGCCCGTTCCTGTGTTCCGCTTCGTAGTTGTGGGCGTAACTCGCCACCTGGCAACCGTGGCAGGTGGCGTGTGAAGAGCGGAGTTCAAATTTCGCATTACCGGCTACCGTAATCGTCTCTCAATTTTTTTTTAACGTCGCAGGCCCGTCCCGGGACATTAGTGTTCGGTTCATCAACTTTCACGCTATAAAACAATGGCTGCACCCACCAGGTCACAGCAAATCCGTGTATAAAGGCATATATTTATACTGTTCGAAAGGTCTAATGGAATCCCTCGTAATGGCGCGAGTTTCGTGGGTCCATGTGGTGGATTTTGGTAATTATGATCATAGTCGTTGGGTCCACTGCGTTCTATGTGTCCCCTGTCTTGGGTGTGTTCCGCCCTCTGTGTTCTGAAATGCACACTGCGTCAACAGAAGGAAGCATTTTGGGCCCGCAATAGGACGCCAGCTTTTCCACGTAAGCGCATGCAATGGAAGGGCGTCTTTCAGCCATAGAGTTTGTAAATATTACCTATAGTCGGGTACAACTCAAGAACGCAGCGGCTTTTCCCCATCAAAGGAGCCCCTTCCAGCCTATGGCATCGGCCGATTCTCATGGCCCTGCTCGTGGATGATGTGTAGTGCTGCCAGCTTTCCGTCTATAGTTATACAGTTGAATCTCATTATAACGATGTTGAAGGGGCCCGGCGATTACTTCGTTATATCCGTAGCTTCGTTATTGCCCATGTTGACCGAACCTCCAAGGGGAATCGTCATTCCTGCGTTATATCCATAATTCGTTATAAACCGTTTCATTATAACGAGGTTAGACTCTATTAAGAAACTCTATGCTTTCAGCATCTGCGCTGATGACGGTGGCACCTAGAAAGCGGTGGCACCGCGACGACCGACTTCCAAGATGGCGTGCAGCCAGTCTTTGCCATCGGACTCAATCTCATTAGGTACTGGGGTTAATTTCCGCCGGAGTCAACACATTCGTACATCCTGATGTTGGTTCGACCGGCTGCACACGGAGGGTCCTGCCATTCTGTTTTTCTCCACATTGCAATCGCTGGCCTTTGTTGGTTTACAGCGACAGCTGTTAAGGTCACGTTTTTCGGCTCTGTGGCGTTGGCGTAACACGCCACACAGTGACGTCACGCTCGACGTCCACCGAGTTACGCCGAGTGGTCCGAACACAGTGACGTCACGAGTGACAGCACAGTGATGTCACGCGCAGCGTACAATAGACATTATTATGTCACCACCGCAGCTGTTGCTGAGTCTCGCGTTACACAGTCGCTACCGTTTTATGAGTTTGTTTGATTGTGATGACTAACTGGTTTCAAAAGTTACACAAGCCTTACGTACTTTATTGGGAAACGCCCGCTGAACGGTCCCTCTTCGCCCGCGTTGTTTCTAAGGCTACAGAAGCTTCGCGACCCCACGTGCATACCGAATTGCTTGCTTTGATAGGTTCCCATTGGATGGGTTTCTGACGGTCCCCTCGGCGTTCGAATTATCGATGGTTTCGGCTGCAGTTCAATCCGGACGCCCAACCGGCATTCACTTTCTGGGCACACATCGCGCGCTTCCGTTTTTGGGTTAAATCCCTCTGACACCTGTAATCTATGCCGAATGCCGCTGGTGCTTTGTGTAAGTTTTGTTTTCTTCCGAAAAAAAAAACAGTAATCGACGGGTGCGTAATCGAGCGGTGAACACGCGTGCCGCGGGAAATTTTGAGGAAAGCGGCACGGAATAAAGCTGAATGCGCGCGAGGGGCGTTAGCGCCAGCCTTCCCGCAGGCCCCGATATACTTTGTGCTGTGTGCTCGATCGCTTAATCGATAATAGTCTCGGGCCACCGGGGCCATTATGTTGCGTGCGACGACGCGTTCGCGAACACTCTTCGTTACTGAAGGAAGTGGCGTTCGGATTGAGCGTTCAAAAGGGGGAAACATGGGAAGCGAGAAGAGACGAGTATTTTCTTGTTGTTCGCGCTTGTAGAGAGTTTTATGTTTCAGCGCCTCGGCCTCGCGAGGGAACAGCCGGGCAGGGCTTATTATCGAACGATGCTCCCTGCTTCGCGACGACGGTTTTGTAACGGCTTTCGCAAAAGTTGCAGATTGCAATCCCGTCAGAAGCGAGCGGCATCACGGGGCCTCGTTCACCAAGGCAGAGAGGCACCGGGTTTTAACGAGCGCGTAACTAGTACCGCTTAACTAGGGTGCGAGGGAAACTTTGGAAAGTTAGCCCGGGGCCGAGGGGGGGTCGGGTTAACGTGAGGCGACCACGCATAAGAAGGGGTTGTGTTTCTGAGGCACCGGCCGTGTTTCGGGTTACCTCCGGCGGTGATCTCGCGGGAAGAGGAGGCGCTGTTTTCTCCGTTGGCATTGCTGTAGCCGCCTGCCTCGTTAATCGAAGGGGGGTGAAGGGGGGGGGGGGTGTCATACCGTCCGGAAGTTCTCCGCGGCGTCTTCCGATATATCCCCGCTCATTAATCAGAGACGGGGGCCGCTTCGATTGCGCGCTGCTCCGGTGTGCCTCGCGTAATTGAGAGCGTGTGGAAGTTGCGCTCCGATATTTTTATTGCGCGCTTTTGCAGCTCAGTGCCCACCGGATGTGGGTTTATTCGAGGGTGCTTGTGTCGTGCGCTAGTGTTCGTGCATAATGAGGTGAAAAATTAGTCGCCTGCGCTCTTACAGTACAGGTGAAAGTGCAGAAGCCTGAATAATCGAACAGCATGGCGAGGGCACATCGAAAAGAAGAGGGATGGAAAGAAGGATTGAGGGAAAGGACGAAGGAAAGAAGAGATGGGACAGTACGCAGAGAGAAGTACAGAGGATGTAAGCACGTATCCAATGAGCTAGCTTTGTCTGTAATTCGTCGATTTGTCTTTAAACTTTAATTTTGATGATGATGCTGGGTTTTTATGGCGCAAGGGAAACTAAGGCCAAAGAGCGCTAAGCACGAGCTTTTTGGTCGACTCGGGCTAAAATGCGTACAGATGATAGCATTAAAACCGGGTGTATAGGGCCTAAGAGTAGTGACTATGTGCATGATTATAGAGTCTGGAGAGGGTGCCTAAATATCTGGGGGAATGGCTTCAAATGACGTATAGTGCCTAAAACTTGTTGTAACAGGAGTTATATATGAGCGACGAAGCCAGGTAGCCTCAGCCACAGTCCTTGCTTGAGCAAGAGGGGCGGGGCGTCTGGCAGCTATGGGTAAGCTCAGCACTCTCCTCAGCAATCAGGAGGTGTTGACGTTACTTTGAGTATGAAACCTCTCTTAAAAAACCTACATCAGTTAAGAATTTAAAAACTCTATCTAGTGAGAACACCCGGTGATCACCTAAAAATAATGAAGGGTGCATTGGTATTTTAAATGTGTAAAGTTCAGGTAAACTTTAATTTTGATTTGCCTGCTTTGTTGCTTTTATTGCGAAGCAATACTACTTTAGGTCGCACTTCAGCCCGTTCCGTGGCGAGGCGGTGGTAGGCACCATTGACCTTTAGCGTGACCTCGCTGCGTGACGTCACACCACGTGACCTAGAGTGACGTCACACCAGCTGTGTAAAAACGGGGCCCTATCTCACGCCGTCGCGAGGCGAGGCGGTAGCCACCAACGGCGGCCTAACTCCCGCTCCTCTCACCAGGGGCGCTACGGTCGGTGTGACGTCACACACCAGCTGTGTAAAAACGGGGCCCCATCTCACGCCGTCGCGAGGCGAGGCGGTAGCCACCAACGGCGGCCTAACTCCTGCTCCTCTCACCAGGGGCGCTACGGTCGGTGTGACGTCACACCAGCTGTGTAAAACAGCTCCGCTCCTCTCGCCAAGGCAGTCATACAGCCAGACGTTACGATGGTGCCTACGAACAAGGCAGCTCGGCAGAATGCAAAGAAGAAGCATCAGCGAGCTACGGAGACATGAAGAAGAACGACTTTCTAAGCGGCGTGCCCAGTATGCACCTCGGCGACAACCTCCTCTGTGGAGACAGCAGAAGCAAAGGAAGAAATTATGCTCGACAGTGAGTCTCTTTCTACTATAGTTCAGAACGCGACTAAACGGCAGAGGCGTGTCCAAGAAACCCCGGATCAGCGGCTCGAGAAGGAACGTGCGTTTCGAGAGAAGGAAAACGAAAAGCGAAGGAAACAGCGTTATGTATTTACTGGTGGTTGCTTCGCAATCACCAGGCTTAACCATGCTAAACCACGGCCGTTTTTTTTTTCTATTTTCGAACACCCCCTCCCCGTTTTCGTCACTTCCTTTGTGAAACAACAGCTTACTTTGCTAGCTGAAGGAGGTAGTAAATAATGATAATCCTTGTTGCATACTCTATACGGCAAGCAGCTCGTGGTTCGGGGCGTATGCGAGCCCAACCGTGCTTGGGCGGTGACGTCAGAGCTCAGCATAGACGTCTATACGCATTGCAGACGGCCGTACGTCGCGTAGTCGTACCTCGCTTAAGTACCGCTTATGGCGGGGCACCTCGGTTGGCAACGGGAAATATCGCCGACGCAAGGTCGTTAATCAACGTTTGCGCCGTGGAGATTTTCCGCAGTTGGTTAAATTAATTTAATCGCTAATTAGTGGACGCGCGTGTAGGGGACAAGAGAGAGCCGATGTACGAACAGAGTACGGCTTCCGCTAAATTACGCTCGCCCGTTTCGTGGAGGGCTTCTCGCTTACGAAATCTGTTCGGCGCAGAGCTTGGGCGTGCTGCCGTTTGCGGGCCACATCTACCAAATCTTCGCCGTTACTCTCGGGTTTATCTCCTCCCGAGGAAGCAAATCCGCTGTGTTCAGGCGTCCTTGGACGAGCTTAACGGAGCGTGCACGCGAGATCGACTTTGATTTGTTTTGTTTTGTTTTCGACGCGGTTATGAAACCGCGTATATTTTTGAGGATCCGCGAATGACTCCTAATATCGGGAATCGTTACGAGCGCTTTAAGCTGCTTTCGTGAGGAGCACTGATTGGGCCGTGCCGTGGGCCCGTGCCTGAGCCAGCGGAGTCGCTGATCACGTGTGCTCACAGAGTTCGGAAGCGCTATAACGTCTCCGTGAAGCCTCCGTGAACGTCACCAACGCCTGACGTCAGCACGTCTCCCTCAGCGTTAGTGAATGAGCGAATGAGAGATTTTATGGGGAGATGCCCCAAGGACAGCTGGTGCTGATGAGAGCTGTAGCTTCCGTGACTCGGCACGACCCAAGTACATCTTTCTCGGGTAAGATTTTTGAAAATTGACGAATTGTACGACAGAGTCCTGGAAATATTGAAGGCAATGGTCCATTATTCTGACATGTTGCAAAATCATTCTTTTAAAGTGTTTCTAGCGATCCCATCGAACAGTTGAGGCTGCCATAGAAAACCAATGGGGAACGCTTTCGACGATGGCAAAAACGTGAATAGAAAAAAAAATGCAAGACTGCCGTTGGGTGATCTGCGGATACATTGACTGTAATAGTGAAATCTTACAATATATGAAAAAAAAAATTGCGTTCATAAACGGTTTCCCGATCGAAAATGCTCTTGCTGAGGATGTTGGTGAGACCGAGCTGAAACCTAATGCCCGTCAAAAAAAAAAAAAAAAGAAATCGAGGATAAGAAAAACGCGCTGCACTCCACCGCCCGCGCAACGATGCAAAGAGCGCTCGCTTCGACTTTTTTTTTTCTTTGTAGAGTGCGCCCGCCACTTCTTTTCTGTATTTTCCGTCGCGTTTCGTTTGGAATACGCACGCACGCCTCGCGTTCGGTCGCCCGGAACGCGTGCTAATGACAGGCGTCTTATACCGGGCTTATTTGTTTTAGTGTTCATGATTTTACTTGTCCTCAACCTGTTTCGCGTCGAGTGAAGCGCACCGCGGGGATGTCGGGAACTCTGCACGGTGCGAAGAGCGAGAGTGTTGGCGTCTGGTTTTGAAGAGTGGCGTTCGCGAGACCCTGCCGCGCGCACGGTGCTTCCGGTTTCTTGATTTGTTTGTTTTTTTTTCATTCCAGTTTCGAGCAACTTTCGAGGAGCGTTAGTCGCTGCGCCAGTTGGGCCGTAAATCGCGCGCCGAACTGCACTCTAAAAGTGAAAGTAAAAAAATGGGAGAAGGCTGTTCTACGGTGCGCTGCCTTTTATAAGAGGGGGTGAGCTAGAGGACGACTTACTCTCCTTTTACTCCCGCGTGGGCGCTGGACATACTGCCCATGTTGAGCTATAAGGTGGAATACGTCTCAATTAGAACACCTTTACGTCATGGTGTCAGCTTTAGCAAAAAAAAAAAAACAACTTCAAACGTGTGCATAGTCTGAACGATTAGGAACGCTTACACTCTAAGCGTGAATACGCGTATATTGGAGTAAGAAGGGAGTAAGCTGCCCTCGAGAGCACTGCACTCTAAACAAAATGAGTAAAAAGGGAGTAAAACTGTTCTCTAGCGCACACCCTTTTATGTGCGCTAGAGGAGAGTTTACTCTATTTTTACACCCATATAGGTGTATTTGTGTTTAATGTGTACCTTTAGTAAAAGGGAGTGGACTGTAGGATAGCTTACTGCCTTGTTACTTCTTTATGTTTGGAGTGTACGTCTCAGGGCTTAGGACGCCTTAATATAATAATAATTGGTTTTGGGGGGAAAGGAAATGGCGCAGTATCTGTCTCATATATCGTTGGACACCTGAACCGCGCCGTAAGGGAAGGGATAAAGGAGGGAGTGAAAGAAGAAAGGAAGAAAGAGGTGCCGTAGTGGAGGGCTCCGGAATAAGTTCGACCACCTGGGGATCTTTAACGTGCACTGGCATCGCACAGCACACGGGCGCCTTAGCGTTTTTCCTCCATAAAAACGCAGCCGCCGCGGTCGGGTTCGAACCCGGGAACTCCGGACCAGTAGTCGAGCGCCCGACTCCTTCACCGAGTTGATTTTCGTGGTGGAGTGTTAGCGCCCCTTTTCGATCATCCGTTTGCGGGCTTCTGCTGCCCCCCCCCCCCTTTGCTCTTCTAGAGAAGGCGTATTCATTCCCTTCCAGTCGCCGGCCTTCCATCTTGCTCTTTTCCCGTGGTTTGTGCCTTGTGTTTGTGAACCGGGCAGCGAGTACGAAACATTGCCTGATAATTTTGCTCGCCTTCAGCGTCCATTTCCGTCTCAACCTGTGGTCCTTTTAATTACCTTACTTATGCTTCCAGGTATTAATGCTTGGCACATTTCTAAAAGGGCTGAAGCGTATTTCGGCATGTAGCCTGGCGTACTGTGAGAACGACTGCGCAGGCAAGTTTGCGTCCCTATTTGCACCGTGCCGTGAGGAATGAAGTTGGATCAGAGCTGTGCTCTCTCTCTCTCTCTCATGCACACCCTGTCACTCAGACGCACATGCGTACGTTCCCTCTCGCTGTGTCTCTCGATGTGGAGCAAAGTGGATCGTACTTGTAAAGCACGGACAGCGCAGCCTTGCTCAGGCAGCTTCAAAGAGAAAGACAGAAACGTCCGCTGTGCACCGGAGTGGCAGCGTTTGGGAGTTTTTTTTCTTCTTTGGTTTACACGCTCGCCAAGCGGAGCCGTGTCAGAGCCCCTCATCATCGCGGACAGGTCGCGGACGTACGGAGAAGGGGGGGTTCTCGAAACCGAAGCGAAAAACGGCAGAGCTAAAACGCTCGATTCAAGTGTTCGCTAAAATGAAGTAGCGGCAGAATCCGCATACCGACAGAAGACAGGCAGGCAAGCAGGCAGCTCTGTCAAACCCCCTTGGACGGCCGCCTCTTCCGAGAGAGTTACGGCGGCGAAGAACCGAGGGGAAAGAGAAGAAGAAAGGAAGAGTGCCGACTCTCGTTCCCCGAGGGAAGAAGTGAGACAAGGGGGGGGGGGGGGCGTCATTAGCGCGCGCTGTCTTCCCGCCGTGTGGGCGACGTGCGGCCGACTCCTCGCGGGTACCGAGTGCCTTTTCCCCCCATCCTCCGTCCCCACCATCCTGCACCTTGTAGGGACGCCTCCCCAAACCGCTTTGCGTTCCGCTCCGATTGTGTGTTTTCTTTTAGCCCGTACACGTACGTATCGCGCGCTCTTGGAGGCCATTGTGCTTGTTCCGTGTGGCCGCCGGTACCCGGATGACGCGCGGCAGCGTTGACACTGCCTCGCTCCGTGTCTCGTCTCGTCAAGGAGGCGAGTGAGGGACGTCCTCATCGTACACTTCATTCCCGTCCGCTAGAAGCCTTTCGCGGTCCCCGCTCTGGTTACTGCGAGGCCGCACTGTTTGCGCCCGCTTTCTGCGAGCCTTTTGTGCGTGTCCGTGTTTCTCCGACCGCTGAGGCGGCATATGGAAAAAAAGGAGATATAGGTGTGCTGGGCGTTGGAGTGGACGCTTCCCTCTCGTCGTACGTCGCGGTGGCTCGCCGATGGCGGCGGTTGCGAGCGAATGCGTTTGGTCGGACTGCGGGAAGAGAATCGTTGGTTTTCCTTATTGAAGACGCGTAGAGGGCCCGCCGCCCGAGCGGAGGAAACTGCAGAATGATATGCGCCAGTCCATGAAAGTGTGTGTAAACCCTGTGATAAAATCGCACTGAATATGAGTGTGTAAACAGATTGACTATACAGTATGACCTCGTTATAACGAAACCGTTTATAACGATATAATGGATATAACGAAAGAATGACGACTCTCATTGGAAGCTCGGTCAACACGGGCCGCTTCAGCTTCGTCATAACCACGTTCAACTGCAGTTGTGAACACGAACACGGGAATGAATGTAGAGATGCCTTGTGGCTTCTCGGCTTAGCAGGCGGGATACGGGGATGTCCTTTGAACGAGTTGGTCGTTCAGTGGTACAGTGGTTTGTTTGCGCGCGCAAAACATGCAAATTCTTGAGCGACGCGAGGCTCGTCTTCGTACGGTTTTTTCACTCGCAGCTTCCTTGATACGAAAGTATATGCAGATTTTCCCGAAATAAGCCCCGGGGTCGTTGCCTGCGTACACCTTAACATTGCTTACAAAAAGGCGCTCTCATTTTCCGCGGCAGTTTCGTCGTCGTCGAGCGCTCTTTATTCCAGATGCGCGCGAAAACTCGACTTTCTCTCCTGGCCGGTGGCCGTGCCAATCTATTGGGCCGGTCGATTCGATTTCAGTGGCAATTTTCGCAACGCCTCCCGCAACGACTGCCACGCGACACGCTGCTTTAAAAAAAAAAGGGGGGGGGGAGGGGGCGTAGACTTGCATCTGTCCGCTCGACGGATCGCCCGTCGCGAGCTGTGCGACGTTCCCGAAAAACCTGACTCTGTCTGACAGGCGGCCGCGAAAGCGGTAGGGATATATATCGGTGCTGCGACAGGGAGGCGAAGGGGGATGCGGTGTGGAGACGTGACAGTTGGATCGCGGCTTGTCGTTCCCTTTTTTTACGCGGCGGGGGTGTCGGCGCCTCGTGTCATACTCGCTTATGCCTTCCGTTTGCGAGTGTCCCTCTTGTCCCTTCGTTTTTCCTGGTCTGCGTGCCCCGTTTTTGGCGCTTCGTCTCCTCCCATTCCTCATCCGCATCTTCTCGCGGATTGGCTGTTCGTTCCCCGTTCTTTCTGCTTGCTTTCACTCGTTCATCTCGGGCATGTTCAGTCTGGACCCCCCCACTTCTCCATTTCATTTTTTTTCATTCTGGTATGCCACTGCGGTGTACGATTTGTTAACGTATGTCCCTTTCAGGCGCCTTACTTTCACGTACAGGTCCGCCTTGTTTTATTCCCAGGTTTTGATTTTCTCGCCAAGCCACTGCGTCTTGTTCCTCGCGTATACCGTCCAATCAGGCTCTTTGTACGCGCCTGTCTTTAGAGACACGTTTCGGGCCTGTCACTTGCCTGTGACCAAAAAGAAGAAAAAAAGAGCAAAAAATAACGTGTTTCTTGCCCCCCCCCCTCCTCCTCCTCCCTTCTTAGTTATCTTGTCTATCCTGACAGCGGCGTTCTTCCTCAGGTCTTCCCACTTTTCCCTCTTCAACTTGTTCCTTTTTTTTTTCTTCCGAACGCCCATCATTCGTCCCCCCCCCCCCCCCCCCCCTTCTCGACTGGGCTGCCATTCTCGTGCGCAGTTGTGCGACGAAGACGGCCGGAAGTGTCGCTCTTTCGAGCTGCGCCCGGTTACTTTCGGTTTCCTTCGCTTCTTCTCTTTTACACCTCAAAATCTTCCGCCCTTCGTTGTGTATTGCGTTCTTGCAGCTGGTGCTCGCCTTGTCGTGGCTTCGTTGACGAATCCTCCTTGCGTCACGCGCCTGAAAGGAAGAAAAATGGAGACACGGTGGTTCGGATTGGGGACACGGCGTCATCGCACCCATCGGCTGTTGCGCTTCCTGCTCTCGGAGTATTCTCTGTCTCTCTGTTCTCCCCATCTATAATCGGATGCAAGTCCAGAAAAAAAGCGGCTTTTCCCCGACAGAGCACCCCCTTCCAGCCAATGGCGTCGGCCGATTCTCGTGAACCTGTGCGGGACAATGCAGGGAGTGGCGTGACACAGCAGGGAAGCGACTATCCCCGACAGTGCAGGGAGTCCGCGGGACTATCCCCCGTTCATCTGCCGCGCTCTGAATTGTCACACTAGGAGGTTCGTGAGAATCGGCCGACGCCATTGGCTGGAAGGGGATCCTCTGTCGGGGAAAAGCCGCATTTTTCTAGACCCGTGTCCGACTATAGCAATTCTCCGCCAGTGTGCACGGTTGAGGGCTTCTTGGTACGGAAGCATCACGTTCGGCATTTAGTGTTGGCCTCCTAACCTGGAAAGTGCCTGTGTGGTGAAGCCTCTGAGGTTAGTCACGTGATGCATGAAGTGAGATATAAACGAGTCTTTGAATGAAGGTGACCTTGGCCAACCTGAAGAAATGAAATAATGCCGCTGCCTATGTTTCGAAACCTCCGGTGGCCCGAACAGACCAGCTTCGCTGGCACGAGAGCACTATATGCTATCGCCGCAGCTGATCACGCCTCGTGTTAAAGTACAACACACACTTGCGGTGTGCATTGCACGTCGGATTCTTTGTCGACTTCGACATAATTGCACAAGTCACGAAAGGAAAGGAAACGCGCCTGCAATCGCGGTTTCAGGCACGGTGCGCTGGTGTCCACCTGCAAAAAAACTACTTTCACGCAATATTTCGTGGTTAGCAAGGCTAAACCTCCAGTAGCTTTTTTTTAACGTTTATTCATGAGCGAAGCCAAATGCCGGAAGTTCATAATCGTGCTTTTTCGGGAACTCGCCATGCGCGACATGTATCAGGAAGCTGCACTCCCTATAATTGCTCAGAAATTCGGAGTCCGCTGAGGTCGTCACGTATGAGTTTTCCCGTTTTCGGGGTTTCTTGAAAGTTCCTTGGAGGCGGTAAGCTAAATCTTTCGTCCTAAATATCACCAGAAACTGGTCGGATGTTGAACCAGCTTTGTTACCGATGTGCCTAGAACTTTGGCGGTCGTCGTCTTCGCCGCGAGACGTTTGTCCGGCTGCTTCTCTGAACGTTACCTTTCTTTTGCAGCTCTGTTTGACAAGGAAGGATAATGATTGGAGGAAGCTTATCGACAACTTACGGGGGGGGGGGGGGGGTGAAAAAAGTGCTAGGGTTTCAACGTAGTTAATTTGAGCGCCGGGTTACTACGAAAAGCCAGCTGTTTACGCAAATATGACGCAGTGGCATTTTCCACCCCGTGCAGAAGTTCTGTGACTGTGGAATTTGGGTGCCGAGTCCAACGTCAACATCTCAAAACCGGCGGTGGTGCGCTGCATTTTCATGTAGGTGAACTGTAAAACCGAGGGACGGTGCTTGTTGCGTGGAAGAGAATTGACAGTGGGCATATTAGCGGTGTTGTATAGTTGCTAAGTCGATAACGTTTTGAGCAGAGCGGCAGGGCTTTGAGGGACGATGCATCGAATACCAGGACCGCAGTGGAGTTCTCCGAGCCATGATGGCTGAGCACGTGTTCCTGGCCGCTGAAAAGGTACGCGTCAGGATCTCTTCCAAAACCACTGCTCTCAGTGTGTCAGTGGTGGAATTGTTTCCTTTGTTCTGTCTGTATCCACTGGCGATTTCACTCTATTACTCACCACAGTATTTCCCTCGCTCTTTCATTTTGCGGGCGCTTTCATTCGAGGAAGCCCTTTGTGGTAGTCCCGTCTTCATTAGTTTTCTCCCTGTCCCGTCTGCGTCGCCGGGATCTGGCGTTCGCGCAGTCGTTATCCAAAGGGCGGTTTCGATTATAATGATGGCAGTGGCGACGGCCCCCTCACGGCGGAAATGGCGATACGTGGAGACTTAATTGCGGTCTTTGGTTGGCGGCTCCGGAATAATTCATGGCAGCAAGGCGGGGCTGGTTCACTGATTTCTTGGCTACCCTGTGTTGCGTTTGCGCTTCGGAGGTGACGGCTTGGTTCTTGGGTGCTTGCGACGAGAAAATAATTGAGAAACCGGCGATTACTGCGTACTATCTCGGAATACCGGATCCATTAGCGGGGCCGGAAGCTCGGTGTATGCAGTAAGCATCGTACGGAGCGTCTGCGTCCTCTCGGAAAGAAAGATGAAAGAAGAGGTAATGAAAAAGAAAGAAATTACCCGGACTTAGTTCCGGGCAGAGACGGCACGAATAGGAGTTTTGGATCACTGCCTTTCAAGGCTGCTAGAGCATCGCGCTTCACTTTGATGTTCAGTGTACCTAACATCCGGTCTAGCGTCCATCTTTTAAGCTTTTCATTTTAAAGCGAACGGATCGGCAAACCCTGATGCACTATATATGCTATATACAAGGCAGGACTGTCTTCTTATGTGCTGGAGAAGACCGCACCGCGGTCGAAACGTCGACAATAGATGTGTCTTTGTAGAAGTGCCTTCTTAACCTAACCTTTTCCCTGTGGAAGCCAAGGGAACCTACTTTCGTAACCATACATACATACATACATACATACATACATACATACATACATACATACATACATACATACATACATACATACATACATACATACATACATACATACATACATACATACATACATACATGGCGGACACCAACAGTTGCTGAAATCAAGGACATAGGGGATGTTTTCTTTAGGAACTCTTGGCTGCAAAAGTGACTGTCAGAGCATAGAGGGTGTATATATAACCGGCAACACCATCAGTAACGTGCCTCGATCCTTTTCTGTTTTTATTTCGCCCGCGCTGTTCCCGAAAGAAGATGGAAGGGATCAACCATCACGGTGGCCCCATCGTGCAACGCCAGAGGTGGTGGCCGCCGGCACGGCCGTACCTCGCAGCGAGTAATTACGTCGGGCACGATGGGAAGGGGGCGTGGCCGCGCGGTTTTTTGACCGATCGCGGCATCGCTCGGTCCACGCTGCCCTGCTGCTACGTCGCGTGGAATGCGTGCGGTTGGTTCCGAGCTGCTCCGGTGCGCGGAGAGATCGGGAAGGGAGGGGAGCCTTATTTCCCTGACAGCTGGCGCCGCTCTCCCCTTTCTTTCCCCATGCTCCTTTAGCCGGGAGGCAGAGTGAACATGTCCTCGGGGCTGAAACACGGCCCGCAATTTTCCCGAGACGACCCCGCTGTTTCTTCTTTTTTTTTCGAACCTTCCCGGCCGTGCTTTTCTGCGGGTGCGCGTTTGTGCTAGTATGTTCTTTGGAGGAGGAGGAGGAGGAACAGGCCGACCACAGTGCGTAGGTTGCATGAACGCTGCTCCTCCATACTGCACCCCCCGCCCTCCCCCCGTGGCACACATATAGCCGGCGTAGCACCGAGGCGAGCAGAGATATTCTTGATGGCTAAGCGAGCGCAGTGTATAGTCACAGCTGCTCACTATTATTGGCCCGGGAGGTGTTTCAGTCAGGCAGCACTGCCCTGTAGAGCTAGTTTCCCCTAGGGAGGAACCCGGAAGAACTGCTACCTTTCGGAAGCCGAGCGCTTGAATGGCGGACGCGTGTACGCAAGCTACGGCAGTTGTTTTGGTTTTAGTCGGTTGTTTTTAATCACCACAGCGGACAAACATGGTCGCTTCCCTTGGGCACGAGGAAGGGAGCGTTTCCTCCCCTCTCTCTACCTCCCTTTCCTCTTTCGCTTCCTTCGTCCCCCTTCGCTTGTGCGGGATGGCAAATCAGGCACCGGTCCTGGTTGACCTCTGCTCCTGTAGCCGAAAGTGTAACCAAGAGTGTATTAGCCAGGAGAGCCGTGACAGGTATGTCCTTCGCCCTGATGTGTTCACTCATTGCCTGCCCGTGGCCGCCATCATAATCATCATCATCGTCGGCGTATCTCTGATTATGATGTGCGAACGTTTTCTTAACCCTTACAAAAATTTTTTAGACACTCTATAGACTGTCCATACGCTTATGTCTATAAATTCTATAGAATCTCTATAGACAAACTCTAGAGAAGTCTGCAGGCAATACAAATCCTATAGACAGTCTATGTACAATCTGTAGACTTATGGCCATGCACTCTTTCTCGATTTCTGTTTATAGACTATAAATAGAGAAAATTAAATATCTATAGGAGGCCAGTAGAGTCTATAAGAAGTCTATACACTGTCTGTAGACCAATATTGGTGAGGGTTTGATCCGTGAACGTCTAAAGTTGACATTGAGCGCAGTTTCGTTCCTGAGTTTTTTTCTTTAGCGCGTATTAATTCGCCCCGAAACAGGGTGGCCACTTCCAAACGCTGCATGATGAAACGGTAGTGACGTCGTGATGGTGCTGCGGGATGTTGCGGCTGATGTGACCTCATTTACCTTCCGGTGGCGTCTCTGACGGTCGCGCTTTGTTCACCCCGCTCGAAACCCCGGGAGCCGCGCGGCAGTCGTCGTTATTTCGCCGTCGACTCGCGTCTGCCTGTAGCAAAATAACTGCAGCGCAACCAAGACGAACACACAAGAAAGGACCGCACGGGACTAGCGCTAATCCTGTGTGGTCCTTTCTTGTGTGTTCGTCTTGGTTGCACCGTAGTTGTTTTGCTACAACACGCGCCACCTAGCCTCACATAAAAGTTCTAACCATCGCACCTGCCTGGTTAGTCGGTCAGGGTGCATGCCCTCGCTGTCCCTGCAGCCGCAGCTCTTGTTGTCAACAGACCGCGGACTAATTTAGCCGGACTGACGTTGCGTGTGACCCCGGGTTATATTCGGTGTGACGCATGAACTGCTGACACGCTAGACAGCCAACGCGGCCTGCTACTCGCGAGCCCTAGCGGCAAAAGGGAGAACTCTTCGCCGCCGCCGCTGCTGCTGCTTTCACCCTTGCCCCGTCGTGTCGGTGGAACAGCGCCCCTCGTTCGTGAAGCGCCTCGGGACTTTTTGTTTACTTTCCCGGCAGAATGACAACACGTCGGCGGCCAACGGGCCAACACGTAGAGGGAAACAATTACCGCACGGTCCCGAGAGGTCTGTCTGTCTAGCACCAGCCTGCCCCGTCGGTCGGCTTCCGTGTGAACTCTAGTTGTATTACGGGTTTTGCTTTTAAGGCGAGAGCCTTACATTGCCTCATGAGTCCGCCGGAAGTGCCCGCCTCGCCTGTCAGTCAAATGACATTATCAAAACTAAATTATATAAAATAAAAAACAAAGCAAGAAAAAGTGACAATCATTAAAAATGAATAAAAAATAAAAAGAATAAAAGATACACTAATCCAAAATTAACGAATTAAAGATAACCGTAGAAAAAAGTAGAAAGAATAAAAAATCAAGCAAGAAAAAGTGCTAGTCATTAAATAAAAATAGAATAATCCAAAATTAATAAATTAAAAAAAAAATAACAGTAGAGAAAATTTGAAAAATCGAGCGCGTACTGCCGTCGTGGAAAAAACCCGCGTTCTAGAAAGTTCCATGCTTTCGCATTTGTGCACGTAAGCAGACTTGTGCCCTCAGAAATTGTTTAGGTGTGTCTCTCTCAGGTATATGATATTTTCTCCTGTATTTTTCTTGCTGTGTGTCCAGGGTTGGCTTCTTTCGTGGTGCGAAAGCTATACACTGTAACCATGTGTGTGTGTGGGTTAACTTTGGCCTTCCCTTTCTTCTTAGTCGCCTTTTCCTCGGGCCCTGTTTTATGTGCGGCTTTCTCGGGTGTAGCGACGACAGGGCCGCGAACCAATTTCCCGCTGCGTAAAAAACCGTACCCGCCTTTTTCTGTGTTTTTTACATTAAGCTTTTTTTTTTCTTTTCCGGACTGAGTTTCATATTTTACGTCGGTCCCTCGCCCGAAGTGATGACTCGTCGTTTTCTAGAGCCTCTCCAACCGCGTGTTCCCCATTTTGTATTCATACTGGCTTCCTGTGTATACGATGTCACGTTGACGTTTTCACCGAGTTTCGCGTGCCTTTAATGTTTACCCTAGCGAGCTCCTACATGTTCTTTTCGCGCATTACCTTTTGAATTGAGACGCGTTAGCACTTTTTTTCTTAATCTACTCTCCGGTACACGTTCCCGGCGAACCGAAAATGACAGCCGAGGCCTGTTGCTCTGACTTTGTCGCAAATTACCCTGCCTCGCCGCTAAGTTCATTATCGTCGGGAAACTTTCGCTGTCTTGGGCATGTTACGCCGACCGCCCCTAACCTTGGCGCGCTCTCTCTCTCGTGGCTTGAGAGAGCCCAGCGGGTTGCAGAACTCGCGTCTGTCATGATTAATGAAGAAGGCGATCTTTTCCTCTCGTTGAGCCAGCGCGTGTTATTTACGGCCACGGTGTATTTTAAGGGCTGACACAGCCTTTTTCCGGCTTTTGCTTATGTGTAGCTGAATACAGTCCGGGTAATTTTGATTAACACTGGTGTATTGTTTGCTTACATCTTATATTGTTGTACGAAAACAGCACTCTGTGCATCTAAACTTGCAAACTCCTGACCACTGCTGTTTTGCGAGACTGGTGTTCATTTATTGAAAACGACATTTTTCTTCGAGCGTTTCGGGAGTCGGTTAAGGAGACGGGAATATGTGGCTTTCCAGTTTGGCCTTCAGGCACAGACGCGCGAAAAGGAATGGAAGCGCTATAAGTTAAAAAAAAAAAATTTCGGGAACGAAACAATGAAAAAAAAATCAGGTTTCCAGGATATTGAATTTGGGGTTCTTGCCCTAGCGGAGTCCTCTAAGTATTTAACCACTGTGTGGCTTGAAACAATGCAGAGTACGAGAAAATTTATTTTTTCTACGGCACTTTACAGCCGCAGAATGTAAGCAGAAAAAGAAGCAAGCCCATATGTTCGATGTTCTCAAAGCCAATGGCAGTGCATCAGCCCGGAGATGTAAGGCGATGTGCTTCACAAACGTTGCGACAACAGCGCACATTTGGTCGCGCGTGGCCGAAATTTGAAGCCGCAATTTTGTGCCTATAACATCGCGTTTCTGGATCAGTGTACTGTAACTACCATTTACTCAATACTGCGCGTCACCACCACCGTCTCTTGGCAGCGATGACAGCAGCCTCGCTCCTCGACTGCATTGACAAAAACCAGGGGGCGTTTTTGCCCGCTTTCCCCCTAGTTTCCCCTTTTCCCTGTTCCCTACACTGCTTTCGATTCCTTCCCTACGCACCCTTGAATCCCCCTCCGTTCGTTTCGACCGTCTTTCCTCGCGTCCCATTGCGTTGCTCACTATCTCGCGTTTTCACCCTGTTCGCCCTTCCTTTCCATTTGTCGTCCTCCCTTCGCGATGGAAGCTTTCCGCCTCCAGAAAGGTGGAAAAGAGGTAGGGAATAAAGGGAGGCCGAGCACGATCGCCCTCGGGCTTCGTGGGCGTTGCATCGACGTGTCGTATCTATGACGACTCTATCGCCTTCTTCGACCCTCTCGTTTTCCCTCCTGCCTCCCCACTCCTCGGCATTGGGGAATGCGAAGCCCCAGCATGTGTCGGGGTTTCCCCACTGGGGAATTTAAAGAAAGTTTCTTTAAATTTTCCTGTGGCGCCCGTAGCCTCCCCCCTCTCCCCCTTCCGGCCCCAAACACAAGGCTTGTCCGAATGGGAACGGGGTGTATACTTTTCCCATTTATCCTTGTACTGCTTGGAACTGCAATTTCTTCGCATCCTTTCAGGGAAAGCTTCGCTTTGCGCACTTGTCGAGCAGCCCGGAGGGGTTGGTCCGCTTTTTTTTTTTTACCTTGTGTTATGCCGTGCCAAACATGTGCACATCGTGGTCTGCTGTGCGCGTTTGCGAATGCGCGCGTGTACTTTGTAGAGAAAAATGGAGCAAGCCACGCTGATCTTTCGCCTGTTGCCCCCATTCATGCATTACCGGTTGGACTAGAAATGATCGTTTCAATTTAATATCTCCCCGAATTCCAAGGCTTATCCTATCGGCGCAGTTTTCATCGCCTCTAAGCAGCTACTGAGTTACATTTTCCAGAATTGCGATCGCCTTATTTTTTTTCGTCGCTGGTGGCATGCAGCATATTTATGTTGATGCAGCGCCTCCAACCTTATTCACCGCTTTTTTCTGACTGTCCGTCAGAGTGATCTCAGTAATACCTTCTTGACGCAAATGGGACTGTCTTGTCTTCGTGGCAGCTGAGCGCCTGTAAGAATGTGATTTTCGTAGTTTGTCTCCATTGTCAGTGCTGCTTCGATGGGCCTTCTGTGAAGAATAAAAAAGCGTGATCTCATAAGGCTTTTCAGTGCAAAGTAGGGAAGGGAGAAAGGCAACCTTCCCCAAAATTTTGAATATCTTCATTCGAGCTTGTCTGATCCCTCTCTGTGCTCCTGGACTGGGTCACTGCCCACGTGTCGCTCCACGCTTGAGGGAAAGGAGGACGCGGGAGCATGACTTGCTTCTCCTGCGCAGTGCTTCTCAAGGCTACGCACGGAAGTGACCTCCTCCCGAAGCCTCTCACCCTTTTTATTCCTCTTTTGGCGAATCGCTTCCTCGCCCGCCCGATCGCCTGCTTCGCTCTTCCCCCCGCAGTTTCGACGCACGCGCTGTGGGTCGCCTCTCCCGTTTCCCTTCTTCCCGGCGAGGAATAGGGGCATCCTTTCCCCGGAGGACGGGAAAGGAGGCGTGGGGAGGGGGTTACGAGAGCGGGTCAGCTAAAGCTCGGAGCCGGATCGAGCCAGAGCCCGCTCGCGGGAAGAGTTTCGGGGAGCGCTTTTCTTCCCCCGCCGGCAGCCGCCGTTGCGCCTTTCTTCCCTCGGCGTTGCCGTTTCGTTTCCCCCTTTCTCCTTCGCGACGACGTTGCGGCGGCGCTGCTCGTGCCGGGGGGGCACCGATCGATGCGCCTCACCCCCTCCCGGTTGCACCGTCGGCGCGGTCGCCACCGCGGCGGACGTTAGTCGAGCGCCGCGTCGCCGCCCCGAAGAGAGTGAACCCCTGCGGCGACCACCGCCAGCGCAAGGAGCGCGCGCTCCCACACGCACACTTCGGTCGGCCCGCGACGCCACGCATCGGCAACGCGGACCCTTTTTGCGTGACTCGCCGGCGTGCAGCGTCCCTTGGGCGGAGCGACTGGAAGGCGCCGCCGCCGAGAGGCCGTCCTCTTCCCCTCTTCCCTCGACTCTTTGTCTTGTCTCGCCTCGTCTTCGTGCTTGGAGCAGCGTGGCTGCGTCGGGCCTGCCCGTAACTGCCTGGGCGTGCTGCGCGTCGATTTCCTGCCGACGCTGTCGACTGTGGCCCCCCGCTTCGCCCGGCGGTGTTTGTGTCGTGACTCGGCCCGCCTTGTCGTCGTCGTCCCAGCTGCGGCGGCGCGGAGTGTGGCAGTAGTGCTCGCGGCGTCTCTTCTTCTTCTTGTGCCGGGGTCCGGACGCCGCGACGTTGGCATCGACCCGCTGTTTGCTTTTTCCTCGCCCGTGGTTCTTGGTGGTACCCGTCACGGTTTCGACGCCGCGCGTTTTGCCCGGAAGAGGAAGTGCGCCGATTGTTGGCCGCGACTGTGGCCCGGGAGCTTGGCCGCTGGACTCGGGAAGCGAGGCGTCGCGTGGCTGGTTTCCGGGGTTTTTTTTTTCGTCGACGAGTTGGAAGGCGACAGCCGTATAGTGGATGCTGTAGTCTTAGAGAACGGGGTTGCCTGTCCCGGATCGCCGTAGGCCTATGGTCCCAGCGTGTTCGAAACAGGGTGCACAATCTGGAATACGTTGTCCCTGTATAGGAAAATAGATCGAGCGTCTTGTAACATCTTTAGGCGCATTGCTCAGTGAGCTCGTTTGTCTGGCGACCGAGTGAATAATCCTGGGTGGGCGTCGGCGCGGTGAACATATGGAAGCGATTGGCCGCTAATTCCGCTGCGAAGTTTGTGCGAGAAACGGCTTGCTGACCTAGTTTTTGCGCTGCTTACCGAAAAGGCCAACGAGGTGTGCCGGTCAAGCCCCGTGTATTATATTTAATCTTAGTCGTAGGGTTTTTTGAGACACAGGCTGAGAACTCCGGAGCTGTCCTTGGCTCGCACCCTGTCACTTTGCATATCCGAGCTGGCCCTGAAATTCATATTTCCCAATTCGTTTTCAGGCGAGAGTCGTCAAGCTTGAGTCTTTCGGTTCGCATTCCCTTCACTTGAAACGTAGACATCAGGAAGAATCCCATCTATATGAATCGCTGTTAATCCGAGATTCACGTTTTTGAACACGGAGAACATTGCCAGGAAAGAAGAGCAGTGCGCGTTTTTGACAAAGTAATTTTCGTTGACGTCACCCTTCCACCCAGTTTTGTGGGAATTGGTGGTCTGGGGTAATCGTACATATCGGAAACTTTTCAGCACAGTCTTTATAATAAACAGTTTAGCATTTGAGGCGTTTACTCGCGTATACAAAACGAAGTAACCGTAGCGGGAAGCTTCTCTGCGATTCGATAGCGGCGAAAATGCCAGTCGAATAGCCTTATTAGTAAATGTGCCACGTTCTGATGTTAAGCGCTACTTGCACGGAGTAAATTTGACTTAATACTCCTGCTATGCTCGGTCCCTCTGCTGGAGTAGATATTGTGAGCAAGGCGGCTGGTCGGTAACAGCAGCGGCAGTCGTCAAATTCGTGCTGTTAGCATTTAGTTGAGTCTGAGAACGAGCACGACTGTAGAAACTTCGTGCGATCCGACGGAGGGCATCTGGTGCGCTTGCTTGAGAGGTTGGCCAAAGCCGGGACCCGAATTGAGGCGCTGTTTTATGCCAGTTCCGAAGGCCGTCCCTGTAGAGTGGGCAACTGCAGAAGGAAGGGAGCAGGTCGACTGGGAAGCCTTCTGGGGGAGACTCGCCTCGTTGTCCGCTAAACGACCTTCGTGCATCACGTGGTAGCCCGTTGAGACGAATGCATCCATCTCACCGGGCGAGTGGGTGACCTTGAAGAAGACCTGCACCCGAACGGCCGGTGGGAAGGAAGGAAGGCTACCACAGGAGCCTCCGATGCGGGAAGGCGCCAGCGGAGCCCCGTCGTCTTTGGCGCCCTGAACGCCTACCGTGCCTCGCAGCGGTCCCGCGCGGGCCAGCGCCCCCGAAGAGAGAGCGATACGGCCCGCCGAGGCCTCGGCAGTTGAGGAGCCGGTGGCCGCGCGTCGCCGGCGGCCCCCCGCTTCGTCGTTGGCGGCCTGCGGCAGGAAGAAGCCGAGGAGGCAGCGCCGCCGCCGCGGAGGTCCCGCGCGCGCAACGCTGAAGGCGGCCGCGCTGTCCCCGTCCTCTTCTGGCGCCCCGGCGTCCGGCGAGACCACTTCCTCCTCTTCGGCCGCGCTCGTGACGACGTCGACCGCCGCCTCGGCTCCCGGCGACCTCAAGGAGGACCCGTGCGCTGCCGTCGCGGCGTTTGCATTGGACAAGTGGTGGGCGCCGCCTCCGCCGCCACCGCACCCGCAGCTGCTCGAAGTGCTCGCCGCCGCGGCCGCCGCCGCCGCTGGCACGGACGCCACCGCCGCGTACGTGACGTCGCTGCCTCCGCACCACCACCACCACCTGTCGCCGCACCACCCGCACCACCAGGCGAGACTGCTGGGCGCCCCAGCTGCTGCGGGCGCGGCACCCTCCGCGGCGCCGCCCCCTCCCCCGCCGCCGCCTCCCCCTCCGGGCGTGGTGGCGGCGCCCAACCCCCTGGGGGCTGCGCCTCCTCCGCCGCCCCCAGAGCTGCCCTGCCTGCTGCTTTTCGGCTCTCCGCCGGGGTCGGCAGCCGCTGCGGCTGCGGCGGCGGCTGCCAGGGGACTGCAGCACAGGTTCCCCGCGGTGAGCACTCCTCTCCTTCTGACGACGTCACTCGCGGACACGTTGTTTCTGGCCACGTGCTCCTGGACCAGCTGTGCCCCCCCCCCCCCCCCCCTCTCTTAGTGCACCGGAACAGACAAGGACGACAGACACACGAAGGCCTAAAGCTTGTCTCCACCGCTGTTGTCCTTGTCGGTTCTGAAGCTCGTCTTAGGTCCAGGCCTACGTACTTTATGGAACCTTCGTTAATTAATGCCTCCCCCTTCCTTGTCAGACATGGCCACGGCCAGATAACCGAGCTGTGTTAACGCAAGCATGAGTGCGAAAAACTTAATGTGTTCGTCCAACTTATTGTCCGCCTGAGTGACGTTGCGGTTTACCTGATAAACGGTTTCTGACGAGACTGGTGTATTAGCGAACACTTCCGGGGTGTACTACAGAGCGACGTAATATAATCGTGCCTAGATTCTAAGGGTCATGTCTAGCAGCTGCTGGCTTTGGTTAAGCACCCCACTTAGCATTATTCCTCTGAGAGTCTCAATTTTCCGGTCTGCACGCTAGAGGTGCCCCGCCGCGGTGGCTCAGTGGTTAGGCGCTCGACTACTGATCCGGAGTTCCCGGGTTCGAACCCGACCGCGGCGGCTGCGTTTTTATGGAGGTAAAACGCTAAGGCGCCCGTGTGCTGTGCGATGTCAGTGCACGTTAAAGATCCCCAGGTGGTCGAAATTATTCCGGAGACCTCCACTACGGCACCTCTTCTTCCTTTCTTTTTTCACTCCCTCCTTTATCCCTTCCCTTACGGCGCGGTTCAGGTGTCCAACGATATATGAGACAGATACTGCGCCATTTCCTTTCCCCCCAAAAACCAATTATTATTATTATCACGCTAGAGGTCTCTGTAGGTATCTTTGTTTCGGTATCATACTCCCGCCACGTCACTTGGCAACGCGTCACGTGCTACAGGCGTGTGTAGTGGCCACTGCTAGCGTCAGATTTGTTTGTTAAGCGTGAAATCGGTGCAAACTGAAAACCATGTTTGGTTTGACGAGGTATGACGAGTGACCGCGACCGGTACGGGAGAGGGCTAAAATCTCTGGGACAGTTCGAGAATACTACGCGTCCCTTGGGTTGTCGAAACTGGTGAAAAAGAGGGCACACGAAAGAACGACGCTAAACTATAAAAATCGCTCAAGGAAACCTTGTGCTTCGATGTGAAAGCTCACTGGTGCAACAGATGCGCTCCTCCTGTTGGAAGAAGACTCGTTGCCTGTTTTTTTTTTCCAAATGCCGACGTATAATTTACAGTTCTTGCATGCCAGACTTTTGCGGGACAACTTTCATATGCGCGACAGACCTTGCTTGGATGACCAGGCTTCTCTGCAGAGCTCGCCTGGATGTCTAGGTCCTCGCTCGCGTGGAGAACAATGGGGAACCCATGTTTTCGAGAGAGTACACTGTGCACGTGGACACATGTAGCGGGACGAGCATATCTCGCCACATTGGTAGGAGGGTATGCTCCATGTGAGCGTGCAGTAGAGGAAGAGCTAGAAATAAATTGTCCAACAAAAAAAATCTGAATGCGCTTTTTTCTTTTAAGGCGAAAGCCTTTAATGGCTCATACTCGCGGTGACCGTCCGTCTGGTCACGTGACCTCGCGGTGACCGTCCGTCCGTTACATCGCCACTTAGGTCACGTGGCGCCACGCTCGCGCAAGCTGCTCTTCTTCTCTGGCGTGAAATGAATTCAAGCGCGGCAATTTCAAATCAGTGCAGTGAGTCGCAAACGGCTTTCGCCTTCTCGCAGTTGAGAGATATCTAAGTGCCGCCAACGAATTTTTGTGTCGCATCTCTTTGCTTAATTTTCGCGCCCGTTCATTTCGCTTTATCTCGGCCAGCTTTTATGGTCCGGTAACGATTTTAGTCTTTACATTCGTTGCATTTACATTTTTGTGTTTATTTCGCTGGGCTTATGGCTCACTAATGATTTTTTGCTTTTGCGTTTGTTTTACGTTTTAGGGGTTCCCCTTCGCTCCTCGTCGGGGGTGGCACTAGTTCGTGCTCAGCTCGGTGCAGGCGCCGGAGGCTTCACTCGGCGGTCACGCAGAGACACACTCCTTCATTTCCGCCTAGTAGCACTCATATTGCTGACGCAGTAAAGAAAGTTAGTGCCCGCAGAATACATGCTGTTCTATAGGAGATCGCGCAAGAAAAACAGCTAGCGGCGTGCAGGCTCTGTAGCGGTAGGTGGAAGTGCATTTCTCAAGCAGTAGAACCCAACTTTTCGCAGGCGTACGAAGAGATATTTAGTACTCGCTAAACTATCGTTAAAAGTATGTATTGCTGCAGTTTCCGCAAAAAAATGGACGGAAATATAATCGGTCCGTGAATAGTGTAAACGTGGCAATGAGAGGAGATGATTACCGTTATGTGTGTGTTGCTGAAACGGTAAATGTAGATTTTTGTTTTCTGCGCGATTTGAGAAGCAGTGGACAAAAACTCGTGACTTCTTAGTACTTACTGAACGGCATTGGTCGATTTATGGAAACGGTGATGGGTTCTCCCCCCCCCCCCCCTCGTTTTTTTGTATTGACGTGGTTATTGCTCTGACTTATTACTTGATGTCCTCGTCCCGTTAATTAGTTCTCGAGAAGGTGCGTCGATTACGAAAGAAGAGACTCCTTTGAACAGTTGCCTTATGCCTGCCTTGTTCTGTGTCCTCTGTCGGTTTTTGATCTCCCGCTTGCCCAAGTGTCATCGTAGGAGATTGCTGGGAGCTCCAATTCTATGCTGTTTTCCCTCATGCCTCGTTTGCGGAAAAGGGCGCCAGTCTGTGGCACCACGTAGCATCGCCCCTAGTCTCTTCTTCTGGCTCACCTCAATACCAAAGTAGTGCTCCCTAGAATAAGGACCTTAAAGGGGCTCTGAAACGCCTTCCGAGGAGAGCACATTAACTCACTCAATCACTGCACTGTGTTTCCATGAAAACCAGAGCCAAATAATACTCTTCTACACGCAGCAGACAACCCACAATCGCGCGTCAAAGTTGGCGAGCCCTTCCCGGCGAGTTTTTCATGCTCGCCCCCTCCTCCGTCCCCCGCATCTGCGTAGACAAGGTGAGAGGTGGCCATTGGTTGGATTCTTTCAGACGTCAGGCAGCTACCGTGGTTGCGGCCAATAAGCCGCTTAGCTCCGGCGGGTCGGGAAGCTCCGCTCCCAGAGGGGGGTAGGCGGTGGAGCGCCTACCTTCCAGCGTGCAAAAAAATGATGAGAGGAGAGGGAAAGGCGCGAAGACGCTGAAATTCAAATTTTAACTACAGATAACTCAGCTTCTACAAAGCGCATTTAAAAGATCCTTGCTGGACACTATTCGTGAAGTGGCGTGCTTCGATATCCCAGGCATGACGCAACTTTATTAGAGCCCGCTTCACAGCCCCTTTAAGAAAGGCAGTCAGTGACCTCTTTGGGGAAGTTCACCGGGCCAGGCATGTTCTATAGACGGGCTTCAGCGTAAACTACCGCAGCGCAAAGCCATACAGACTTGACGGCGACCGGCACGAAGACAACGCAATTGAAGCCTGTGTCTTCTTAATGTTGCTCTGCGTTTGTGCCTCGCTGCTTTTCGATGAAGTCTCTCTGATCAATCTGCCCGACGTTTACTTGCGATAGACGTCGTTCGCAGCCGCATTTCAGTCTGGTCTGCTATTATGAGTTCTTTTTGTCCGACTAAAGCTGATTCGATTTCCGCGCGGACTGGCCGGTCGTCGCGAGCACTGAGTGACCGCTCAGTAGCCGCCGCTCTAACCGGTTCTGGCTCTGAGTGCACTTTTCTCTAGTGCGGGGGTCGTAGCTGCGTTCGCGCACTTTCTAACACAAACGGTGTGTGATTTGAAACAGGGAGCGATGCAGGTGAGAAATGTCGGTTCCCGTAGACGCCTGCGATCCCATTCGGTCTGTGAAGTTTTGTGGCTTCGCTTCTGATGCGGAGGCCGCCGATCTTTTGTTATTGTTCCCTCATTTTAGTGCCTGGACGTGACCGTTTTTAAAGAAGGCGTTTTTTTTCTGTTTTTTTTTTAAATTCTCCTCTTGATTGTTGTCTGAGCTGAATAGGTACACCCTCAACACGGACACGCCTATGCGGGAGTAAAAAGAAAGTAAGCTCTCCTCGAACACTCCCTTTTATAAAAAAGGAGTGCGCTTGAGTACAGCTTACTCCCTTTTTACTCCTTTCTGTTTATAGTGTAGGAGTGTTTGTCAAGAGGAATGTGCACGTGGAGAGGAGAACTGTGCGCAATACGTATCTCGAGGGAGAGGAACGCAGACGCGTGCCGGCGTCATGCGAAATCCATATGGTGTTCTGGTGGATATTGTAGAAAGAAAGGCTGTCGGGCGCGACTCTGAACGCCTTCGCGCGTGCATGGTCATCTGAATTTGCGTTCTCTGCGTTTAGGCCATTGATTCGGTGCGATTGTGTTGACCGATACCTCGCTCCGATCTCTCTGGCCGTTTAGTTTTTTTAGCAGGAAGAACTCGGCATGATTATACCTGGCGAGTTGAGGCGCCGAAGGAGGGAAAATGACCGTGATGTCATCTTTCCAGTTTCTAAACCATGTATGTGTTGGACGAAAAAAAAAGGGAAAGGGAAGCGAAGAGAGAAAAGGAGGAACTAGGAAAGCGAAAGGAAAAAAAAAATGCGAGACAAAGCAGAGAAAAAGAACTCGTACAACAGTAATGTACGGCTATTAGTCCTCCCATATTAAATCGCCTTGTCACACTAGTGCGTCTTTTTTTACGCGAGAGGGAGCGGCGCGCCTTCACCGTATTTGCTCTTTGGCGACAGGAAAGGAAAAAGAGAAACAAAGAAAAGATGAACGAACGACAAACTAAAGACATGCCCGTTCATTACATCAGAGACGGCCTGCGCTCGGCGTACACTGTACTGTACTGTTTCCGATTTCCTATTTCCGGATTTCACTTCGAGAATAATGGGATCGTCGTAATGCTCATCTCGTTTTTCTTGGCGTCTTCCTTTCTTTATGCGTCCGGCGAAATTGCATGTTCAGAAAAAAAAAGGGGGCAAAAATAAAACGGGGGGAGGGGGGCCATCTCGTCACACGGTGTGCGCCTCTAACGGACATGCGCAAGCAAAGTGGGGGAAATGTTTCTCCTTAAAACAAGAATAGAAGGAATTGAAACCAGCGCATCTACGCGAAACAAGCCAAAGGCGAAATCTGCCACCGGTGGAATCGAGTCGACCGGACGGAGAACGAGAGGTAAAGTGGAAAGCGGGGCAGTTTTTTAATCAGCCGCGCTCACCAGATTGGGCTCCCGCGCGCCCCCGCTGTCCCATTAGGTGCTTTCTCCGCCCCAAAACGACAGTGCTTTCCGATTGCATTCGCGCGCTCCGTCCCCCACATTGGGGTATACTTCCATTTCCCACGCACGCTGCTTTGTAGTAGGTGCTCGACGTATAGTCCCTATCCTTCGCGTCTCGTATCCCCCCCCCCCCCCCCTTACCGTTATGTGGCGGAAAGTGCAATAAAAGTGGAGAGGAGAGGCAATTTTTAATCAGTCGTATGAATATTGCGGGCCGTTACGCGGTATAGCGTGTGAGTCCGGGGAACGAACTATAAGACGATGCATACGCATCATCCCTTTCTTCTCGCCTCAACTCCTTCGCCGTTCTCTCGTATAGCAAAACGATTAATGGCAGCGGAATGCACAGCTGATGACGCCCCCCCCCCCCCCCCCACTCTAAATTTTCATTCGCAACGCGCACGTGCATATACGTACGTCCCTGCATGCGTTGCGAAAGAATTTCGTTTCGATCCGCAACCTGCGCGTTATGTTCCTCCGAATATACGACGCCGCGCGTTGCTTTTTTTGTTCTTTTAGTTCTTTTTTCTATAGTCGTGCAGTTCTCATTGTATCAGTCGCCGAGGAGATTCGAGTCTCTGCCGTGCAATTACTCCGACCGCGGAGGGGAATGCGGGGGGGGGGGGGGGGGATTTATTTAAATGCGGCCCCGCGCGTATTGCAGGGCTCGCTCACAGGGCATAACCGCGTGTCCCCCTCTCCCCGTCTCTATATATACTCCTATATATCCGGCTGAAAGACATTCGCGTTCTTCTTCTTCTTCCCGTCTTCCATATGCGGGGGCGTTTAAATGCAATTTCTTCGTCCGGAGGATATTTATTTTTACTTTCCCCTTCCGACATATTTTTTGTGTGTGTGCGAGTGCGCATCGCGGCCGTACTGATGAGTCGGCGGTTTTTCAAAACGTCCTTTCTCCGAGGGATTCATTCGAAGGAGCCGGGGTCTCCGCCACTGCCGCCGCTGCTGCTGCTGCTTGCTGCACAGCAGCGCGCAGTGAAAAAGAGGAACCAAATGTGCCGGTCGTCGAGATCTCGGGCGGCGAAGATGCCCCCCCCCCCCCCCCCCCCCCCTCCTTTTCCGGGGAAAGCTCCGTGGGTGAAAAAAAAATAAAGCAAAAGGGAGAAGGAATAGCCGCTTTCTCTCTTCGCATACTCTGAGGAGCCGGACATGCTGGGGCGCTGAGCAGATACAGGAGGAAGGAATGAAAAAAAAATTCAAAAAATGATTAAATGCGCGGTTTTAAACTAGCGGGAGCGTTCGCACAAAGTGAAACTTTTTATTCGCGTGTAATGCGCGCTGCGCATTCTCTGCGGATTGCGTTATGCAGTGTGCTTCGAATGCGCCCCCCCCCCCTCTTTTTTTTCTTTTCTGGTAATTCTTTTGTCGTGATTTCGCTCGCGCCTCGCGCGCAATCTGTCTGCGGTTTTTCATGCTCCGTGCGCCCTGTGGCACGATTGATATCCCCGTGTGGGTTGCATTACTGTCTACGCAAAGTGCGCGGCTTCCACCGAATGCTTCGTGTTTGTTTTCTTATTTTTATTCGGTTCCAGTTTCAGTTTATTTCGCCCCACGTGTGCGTGCTTTTCCTTCTGCTTTATCTCGTTATCGCGTTGTGCCCCGCAACTTCACGAACGATGCTCCGCTTTAAAGGACGCCGAATTTTCTTCTTGTAGGGCTTTGCGTGCTCCCGTGTTCAGTGCAACGTCCAGCGTCTGTGCGCTGTGTGGAGGGGAAATCTCGCAGTGTAGGGTAGATTCATCACGCGTGACTGATTAGGAGCAACGCGCGTCTTAGCGAAGCGGTCCGTTGAAATCTGCGCACTTTAAGGAATATAACAGACAAGAACAGAAGAGGGCGGACTTGAGCTAAGCGAAGCTTGTGAAATGCTCGCGGAGTGCGTCGCCTAGTGCCCCTACCGTCCAGTGTGCTCAATCGCCTAAAGTTCTGCGACGCAGTATAGGCCGCGAGAAACTCGAAGGATGTGTGCGCTGAGATTTGGATGCTGTGTCAAGAGGCCCAGATGGTACAATTCCGGAGAGCCTCCCTCACTGCTGCGTCGGCACTTTAAAAATGAATGGTTTGTGGTTTCATTATTATCATCATCATCAGCCTGACTGCACCCACTGCACAGTGTAGGGAGGCCCCTCCCAGGGACGCCGTAGTGAAGGGCTCCGGAAATTTCGACAACCTGGGGTTCTTCAACGTGCACTGACATCGCACAGTGCACGGGCCTCTAGAATTTCGCCTCCATCGAAATTCGACCGCCGCGGCCGGGATCGAACCCGCGTCTTTCGGGTCAGCAGCCGAGCGCCATAACCACTGAGCCAGCGCGGCAGTAGTTTTATACATCGATTACATGCCACACATTGACGTCGTGCGAGTTATCGGTACGTGAAGTGCTTTGCGTTTCGCAGCCATCGAAACGCGGCGGCTGTAGCCGGCAATCGAACCCTCAACCTCGTGAGCAGCAGCGAAGCGGCGTAGTCAGTGGACCACCGCAGCGGGTATAGCTGTTTTTTTTTCGTGTACTATCTTCTGTTGTTTAATATTACACATTTCGAGCATACCAAGACGTATTAGCGGAGACGTATATCAGATTACCGGACCCCTCCTGCCCACGATGTGACAGGGCCTCCTACGCACTCGCAATGATGTGGACGGGGCTAGTCGGAGCCTCTGCGCCTGCACAGCTGGCATGTAAGTTTCCACTAATAAGTCTTGGCTTGTGAAAAAAATTGGCAGTGGCCTAACTTGTCTTACCCTGGAATTCAGCCAAAAGCAAGGACGGAATTGCTAGGCGTCTGAGGCTCGTCCATTGCAGCTCGCCACAGCCGTTCTGTATATACACCCACACGACCACGTGCCTATGAGGTGGTATCACATGGTCTTACGACACCCCCATCGGATGTGATGACGTGGCTTCACACCACCCCATCGGATGGATGTTCTTAAGGTCAAAGGTCACCCAATGTCAAAGGTCAACTAAAGGTCATGGGTCAGTGTTCGAGGGTTCGACACCATAACTGTTCCACATAGACCATACACGACTAACGTGATAAAGTTGAATGGCGCAAGGGAACGAACACAGGAAGTCGGAGAGACAGAAAGGCGCTCTTTCTGTCTTTGTGTCTTCCTGTGTTCGTCCCCTTGCGCCATTCAACTGTATGATGAACCAACTATCCCAACAGCAGGTACGGCTAACGTGGTTGGGCTGAAGGTCGTTCAAGGTCAATATGCGGCCTACGCGACGACTGCTTTACCTAGCGTATAGTGAAGCTTTTCGGTTCAAAACGTCTGTTCTTGCGTCCCAGCACAAATTCCGCTTCTCGTATCCACTTTCTCTCGGCGCAGCTGCTGCTGATGCTTTCGCTTAGGCAGAACAAGGCTGACCCTCGCCAGGCACTCAATGAAACGAATAACGCAGGAATAAGGTCTCGTTAGCGGACAGCACCGCTTGAAGTTGTCGATAGCAAAGACATCCAAAGACCCCCCGGCCCCTTTCCATGATAATGTCCCCCGTCTTCGCGGTGTGCGTGACACGGGCCCCTCTAATTGGTCCCTTTTGAAAAGCGTGCCTCCTCGTTGGGCATACCTGGTCGTATGGATATTGATTGCGCGCGCTGTGCAGACTCTCGTTCGGCGCGCGTCTGCTCGTTAGGGCTCGTCGTAATGATGATCCGCGTCCTTGTGATGCTTTTCGAATGGGGGAGCCGCGGGTATATGCGCCGCGTCGGCGCGTGTCTTTGTCGCCGGGTGCGCTTAACTGATTACCGTCGCTCGTGCTAGTCGCTCTCCTCGCTTGGAGAGCGTCGCGGCGCCAAAAAATAAGCGACCATGAGAATAAAAAAAAGAAGTAACGGCTAAAACCAGCAGTGTGTACCCCCTGTTGGCCTTGCACAAACGCTCTGAGTATCGCTTGTATCGGAGCGACCGGTTTGTTCACCCGTTGCTTCACTCACGAATGGTCGATACTTTTGACCGCCAATTCGAAGGTGATAGAAGCGAAAGTTGTTGTTTCCATCTAAGCGGCGCATCTTTTTATTAATTTTTTTTGAACGCAGAGACTGTTGGGCCGAGATATCTTTCGATCGTTGTAAACGCAGATGGAGCCATTCTCTGCGCTGATGCAAAACCGGTTCCGCTGCTGTTCTCACTGTGCTGTTGTCGCGAGTAATGTGGCGACGCCCAGGAAGCCCTTATTTGGAAAGTCGTTGCGTACGGTGCGCGAAAATTTTCGGTGCGCGTACTTGGGGGGACGACCTCCTGTTGAGGTTGAGGTGTTGAATGCTACAGGTGGGGTTAGCCTTGCTTTATCTGCCGGCAATTGCTCCACCGTAGCGTCCCTTCTATATTAATAATGTCCTAAAGCCTGTTGCATCTGCCCCGCTATGCGCACAGTCTCTTATAATAGCACACATTCTCTCCCGCAGTCACCATCTATGCACACAATCAATCCACACCGTCCACATCACAGTCCACTCCAGAAGTCACCATCTATGCACATAGTCAGTCACAGTAGAACATAGGCCATTGTAGTGCTACACTCCATACACACATTCACTCACAGTATAAAGTAGTCCACTCCGGAAGACACCATCTACGCACACATTCAATCAGAGTAGGCCATAGTCCGTTCCTGCTGTCACCATTTAAAAACAAGATCCCCTGTGCCTCTGCACCAGGGGGAATACAGGACGAAGTTGTTAGGAAAGCGAGTCGCCAGTCCGATCTCACCCCACCTGTTTCTCTGCTGTCTCTTGTGGTTGCGTTCCCCTTCTAATGGGGCCCGCTTTAATCCTAACCGGCCGTCGTTTAGGCCTCCTCCCCGCGCCTTGTGCCGTGCCCGTGTCCACTTAGCCCTGATTGTTTTCGCCGGTGCATCGTTACCGGGAGTCTCTGTTTTAACCCACGCTGTCAACTTTTTTTTGGTCCCTAAAAGTACACTCCGTATAAGTGTTCCTTTCCACAGCTCTCTGCGATGTTCTCAATCACTAGCTTTTTCTTCGCGGTTCTACCGCGGCGTTCGTTTAATATATATATATATATATATATATATATATATATATATATATATATATATATATATATATATATATATATATATATATATATATATATATATATATATATATATATATATATATATATAGCAGAGAAGGTAAAAGGAAATGAGGGACTCGTTTTGACAAACTTATGAAGGGAGCCAACAGTCACCGAAACCAATACAGTCACCGAAAACAATAATACTTACATTAACCTATCGCTTAAAGAAAATTACTTATAAAGCAGCAGAAAAAACAACCATGCCGCCGATGGGATACGAACCCACGAACTCCGAACGCCGGATCCCACCAGCGGCATGGTTTTTTCTGCTTTATAAGTAATTTTCTTTAAGCGATAGAATAATGTATTATTATCCCATTGATTAGCACTAGCTATTGAAAAAATAAAAAAATAAACATTCCCCTATGCACATTGGTTTCGGTGACTGTTGGCTCCCTTCACACACACACACACACACACACACACACACACACACACACACACACACACACACACACACACACGCACACGCACACGCACACGCACACACGCACACACGCACACACTCACTCACTCACTCACTCACTCACTCACTCACTCTCTCTCTCTCTCTCTCTCTCTCTCTCTCGAAACGAACTTGCTGTCGATCTGATTGGCACATGTTTGGAGAGTGATTGCGGTACTAAGGGGTTCGAACTTGCTACTTGAAACGCCGCTCCCAGGGCGCAGCGATACCATCGCATTACTGCCAACGCGCAGTACGCAACACACAACAGAAGGCACTGCAGCCAACGCATAGCAGCCGCCAACGCACGACTACCAACGTGCCGCTGCTTGTTTTTCCCTCACTCCTGCCGCGCTGCGCGTGACGTGAAAGTCGAGACTACGCAGCTACGAAACAAGCAAAAAGAAAAGAAGAATTCAGCGAACCGGCGGCGACAGCAGCAGGCGCTGCTGCGCACGGGAGAAACTCGCGAGGGAGGCGACCCAGAGACGTCCCTCAAGATGGATGCGCGTCTAAGATTTCCAGCTTCCGGGAATCCTGTTTTTTCCCCAACTCCGGCTTCCTTTCTGCCTCCTTTTTTCCTTGCGTCTCCCGCTCTTGTTTGTTTTCTGCCAGGGAAAGAAGCAACGCCCGAGGACGAATAGGGAAAAAGAAAAGTGTGCAGATATTCGTCATTTTGTTTATTTCGCCGTCGGCTTGCTCGAATGGTGAACAGGCCTGTACTGACTATACAGTAATAATAATAATAATTGGTTTTTTGGGGAAAGGAAATGGCGCAGTATCTGTCTCATATATCGTTAGACACCTGAACCGCGCCGTAAGGGAAGGGATAAAGGAGGGAGTGAAAGAAGAAAGGAAGAAAGAGGTGCCGTAGTGGAGGGCTTCGGAAATAATTTCTACCACCTGGGGATCTTTAACGTGCACTGACATCGGACAGCACACGGGCGCCTTAAAGCAAGAAATACATTCGAATAACAAGCGTTAGTCTAGGAATGTCGAAAAGTATCGGCATAGCTCAGACGCAGTGGTGAAGTTGCGGACAAAGAACACGCGCAAGACAGAATGCGGGATGAGCGGGTTCTCTTCGCACAACTTTACCACCATGTCCCCCCCTCTCTCCCTCCCTCCCTTCTCAGACCTATCATTCCTCTTTTCCAGTGCAGGGTGTGCAACCAGAACACCCCTCTGGTTATCATCCCTGCCTACACTCTGCCTCTTTCTCTCTGTGTAGAATTGCACCGACTAACCCGACAACGTAGTCTATGTGCACAGTCGCCCGCTTCCTAGTTTTTAACCCTTTATTCGTTTTCCGTCTTTATCTTTAGTTATGGGATGGGGTACTGGGGTCAAATAGGCGAAGCAGTGGCCCAGGTCCCTACACCAATGCGTGCAATTTGTTTCTTAGCGTAGCCGTATCCTGTTTGCATCGCAGCACGCAGCATGCCACGAGAACCCGATGCGAGAGGGTAGCGGTAGGCGGGTGGTATACGTATTTAGACAGCGAGCTCTGTTTCCCAGGCCAAACAAGGACCCCGGGACCAACTTGCAACAAACAGAGAAACGCGCAGGTATACGCGGTACAGTGCGTTCGTTTCTCGGACAGTGTCCCGACCCATCAGCGACTGTTTGCCGGCTCCTCTAGAGTTCCGTGCGGTCGTCGCTGTGTCCGCGGAGTTTACTGAAGCCCGCGAGTGGGAAACTGTGCAAGCAGGCTGCGGTCTCTCGGTACACACGCGCGGTTTTCGGGCGACCGGAGGAAAGTTAGCGCTTCCGGATTTTTTTTGTTTCCTTATTTCACCGGCCGCTCCCTGGTGGCCATTTAGCGAGCTGGCGGAGGGCTCTCGTCTTTTGTTGTTGATGAAAGCGGCTGAAACTTAACTTCGCGCGGTTGCTTGTATTCATCGCTGTGTGCTGCAACTTTGTTCGACGTTAGAGATTTTACAGCGACAGCTGTTGAGAGCACGTTTCTCGGTTGGCCGGCGTTGGCGTAACATCGCGCCACGCTCATTGGTCGGCTTACAGTGACGTCACGCATGACGTCGCTGCAACGCGGCGCACCGAGCGGTCCGAACACGGTGACGTCGCGAGTGACAGCGTCGTTCTGTCACGCGCACTCTGCGAGAGAGGAAGGGAAATAACTAATAAAAAAAACTGTTAATTTGAGCGCAGCAAATTTTACGCCTGTCGATGAATCTCGCGTTAATCAGTGGTAACCATGGTGTGAGATTTTCCCACTTTTTTTTTTACAGTTGTTGCCAGATTGAGGTCACCTCCTTGCGCACTCGTTCATGAACGCGGGCTGCGGACCATAACGATACCGCTGTCGTTGTTTCTTTTCGGCTCTCGCGGAGGGTTTCCGAAAAGTCTCCGGCGCTTTCCACCCATCTCCATCGCTCCGTCCTCGCCTCTTCCCCGCTCGGCGCAGTCGTGCGAAATGCCTCGGTGGCTTGGTTGTCATGGCGTCCGTCCGTTGAGCACGAGGTCGTGGGTTCGTATCTCGGCCACATTTCGACGGTGGTTAGATGTGAAGACGCGCCCATGTGCTGTATACGGTGTCGATGCACGTTAAGAAGTGCCCAGATCTACTACGGTCGACGTTCGTCCGGAACCCTCGACTACTGCGTTGCCACTTCTTTTTTTTTTCCTTCTCTCTCTCTTTCTCCTTCACCCCTTCTATTGGGGCGCTGTAGGGGTGTCCCCCGAGACGTGAAGCCGATCCTGCGCCTTTCCTTGTCCTCCCAAAACACTCGCATTTTGTGCATAGGTGCGAGCCTCGCGTTCGAGTGCGCACACCGCGTCGCCCGGGGCGGCGCCGTTGTCTGCGGCGCACGTCATTGAGACGTGCCTCTTTTGCTCCCCCCCCCCCCCTCCCCCTCCCCCCTCCGGGCGTCGCTCCCCGTTGTTGAAGGGCATCGGAGCAGCAGCAGCGCGGCTTCCCGTCGCGTTCGATGGGCGGCGATCGATACTCCCTGTCCGTCATCGATTAGCCCTTCGAGTGAGCTTTTGGTCTGGCCCTCCTCAGTAGACGTGTACGGGCCCTGGCTGTACCGCGCGCGGCGCTGTTGTTGGCTCATCGGGGGCGACCGTGTGGAGAGAGGGAGAGGGAGGGGGGGTGCTTCGTTTCCGTTTCTCGCCTTTGCGTATTAGCACTGACGGGCTACGTCTGTTTACCGTGCTCGCCGCGTTCATTATAACGGCCGTGCCACGAGAGAGGTCGGAGGGTCACCTCTCGGAGGAACTGAAGGGGCCCTGAAATGATTTCGATGCGCGTATTCTGGTGCAAGAGATCTGTACAGGTGGTCTTTGTGGTTATTCGAGTCAAGTTTGAAAAACTGAAAGTTCAAGTCAAATTTTAAACCTCTGTTTGGGAGAGCCACTGACGTCATCGGGATAGGGGACGCGCGGTGAGTGTCGCCCTATTCGGTTGCGAGCTACAGCGAGCAGGGAAATATTTAAAAGAAATATTTCTAAATTATAGGGTCCACGCAGACCTTTAAAAATTGACTGGAATATCCACAAAGGCCGCATCTACAGATCTGTTGCACTAGAATGTTCCCCATCAAATTCACTTCAGGGTCTCTTTGGTGCGTAGGCTGGAAACCACCCGAGCCTAGCCTCGTGTCAGAAATCGGTCACACGCGTAAGCTGGCATCCCTAGGGCAAAGAAGATGCAAATTGATGAGCCAAGGGTGGGAGAATCAGAACAGGTTTACGATAGAGACAAACAACGAACTCATGTCTAGAGTAACGACTAGCAGGTGTCATCCTTCGTGCCTTGAAAGCCTAGCCTAGCAGTGTCGTCTAATGAACTAATTTTACCGGTTTGTTTCGACAGGCTAGAAGATCTAGCTGTCACATGCATAATGCGCGAGACACTAGCTGGCGACCGATCGGCATTCAATCCAGGGATCAGTTTTTTGCGCTCATTTCAGAAAGGCGTGATAGCTTTCCGAGAACGTGAGCTCTTACAGCGCTGGGCATGGCCGGAACGGAGTGGTATTTTCTCGCTGGCCCCAGCATTAATCCGTATCTGCTTTGAAGCTTGCCAGCCGACCGCATTGTCGGCTCACTCAAGCGAACTCGGCTCTGTTTTCCCCCTCGCCCCCACGCTTGTCAGCTTTGTCTAAAAATAACGGCGCATAACTTTTGAAACGAGATCAGAAGTCTGGAACCATGTTTTTTAGAAATGATAGACGAGAAACGTGTTGAGCATTATACTCTATAAATATTGTGAACCTTAACTCGAGAACGCGAAGAAAGGCGGCGATGTGCTGTGCGATGTCAGTGCACGTTAAAGATAATAATAATAATAATAATAATAATAATAATAATAATAATAATAATAATAATAATAATAATAATAATAATAATAATTGGTTTTTGGATGGAAAGGAAATGGCGCAGTATCTGTCTCATATATCGTTGGACACCTGAACCGCGCCGTAAGGGAAGGGTAAAGGAGGGAGTGAAAGAAGAAAGGAAGAGAGAGGTGCCGTAGTGGAGGGCTCCGGAATAATTTCGACCACCTGGGGATCTTTAACGTGCACTGACATCGCACAGCACACGGACGCCTTAGCGTTTTGCCTCCATAAAAACGCAGCCGCCGCGGTCGGGTTCGAACCCGGGAACTCCGGATCAGTAGTCGAGCGCCCTAACCACTGAGCCACCGCGGCGGGGCATTAAAGATCCCCAGGTGGTCGAAATTATTCCGGAGCCCTCCACTACGGACCTATTTGTTCCTCTCTTCTTTCGCTCCCTCCTTTATCCCTTCCCTTACGGCGCGGTTCAGGTGTCCAACGATATATGAGACAGTTACTGCGCCATTTCCTTTCCCCCCAAAACCAATTATTATTATTATTAAAAAACGCAAAACTGCGAAGCCTTGCGCAGCTTGCTGCACCTGCTCCCTTTTCAATCCAGTCCCCGCCGTCTTGTTCCTTTCTGTACGTGAGCTAAGCTCAGAAGCTCGCTGAGATCGGCGCAGCGTGTGTACGGTTGTTGTTGTTGTTGCCTTGGTGGTGCATACGGTTGCAAGAGGCGGCGAGTCGCTCTCGATTTTCGTCTTCCCCGACAGCGTCTCTTACGCTTGAATTGACTCCGTTCAGTGGAGGAGTCCTCTGCCGCCGCTGCACATGCGCCCCCTGGCGACGTCTGTGTAGCTGCAGCAACTCTTGCTGATTGGATGGACGTCTGTCGGATCCCCGATCGCATTCGCTGCAGTGCGCGCTGCTTTTCACTTTAATCTGCGCGCCGGTTTTAAAAAAAAAATTAAAACTTTATACTGCGCTAGAGAGCGCGGAGAAGTAGTGGGGGCGGTTGTTTTGTTTGTTTGTTTTTGTTTGCATTTTGGATACACGTTTGCGCGGGACGGGAGATTCGCCTTGCGAAATCGGCACGGCTTTCACGTCGCATCGCGTGTCGCAAGTTTGGGGACTTTTTCTTTGTTTTCGTTTATTTTTTTGCGCATGCGCTGTATTGTAACGCGCTGGTCTGATAGCGCACGAAGCAAAAGATTGTATACAATGTACTTCGCGGTGCGCAAAGGTTTTTTAGTTAATGCTAGTTTATTTCCTATTTTCGATGAACGTTGTGAAATCCGAAGCGGAGCGTCAGAGAAAATCGAAGCTCGTCTGCTGCAGACACGAATAGGAAGCCGCACACTCGATTTTGGTTCGGGTTAACCGTAGGCCCCGCCGCGGTGGCTCAGTGGTTAGGGCGCTCGACTACTGATCCGGAGTTCCCGGGTTCGAACCCGACCGCGGCGGCTGCGTTTTTATGGAGGAAAAACGCTAAGGCGCCCGTGTGCTGTGCGATGTCAGTGCACGTTAAAGATCCCCAGGTGGTCGAAATTATTCCGGAGCCCTCCACTACGGCACCTATTCTTCCTTTCTTCTTTCACTCCCTCCTTTATCCCTTCCCTTACGGCGCGGTTCAGGTGTCCAAAGATATATGAGACAGATACTGCGCCACTTCCTTTCCCTCAAAAACCAATTATTATTATTATTATTGTTAACCGTAGCACAAGTTGATGCCGAGGGTGACGGGTGGGTACAGCCGATTGTAGTAATGAGCGGAGAAGTTCAGGTGTCCTAACGAGTAGGTCACTGAGTTATTAAAACGAAAATGTAACTGTTGCGTGATGAACAGAAGAGTAAAGTAACTCTGTCGCTCTTGATGGACACGTGAACCATGTTGTGAGGGCAAGGAGGAAAGAACGAATGAAAGAAGGGACAAAGAAGGATGGAAAGTCGCCGCAGTTTCGGGGCTGTCCGAATTAATTACGGTCCCGTCGGATTCATTGAGACGCGCTGCCGTAACACAGCACGCCGGTGTGTTAATTTATAGTGCGATATCACTTATAGTGGCCAATCCCCGCATTTAGCCGTTTGTCGATTTTGTTGTCGCACTTTGTCTGTTTGTTTGTTTATTTGTCTGAAGCCTGCCTTGTGGCAGGGGTCCCACCTGCCCAACGGGGCCAGCGTCAAGAAGAAATTAATTATAAATTATTTAGCAGTCGTAGGCGAACATCACGCGGTGATCCATGTTTATTTATGCCTGACGCATCATTTAAAAGAAGAAAGTACGGAAGGAAAAATTTGGTGCCCATATTCTTTTTAAGAAAAAATATTTAGGACGCGCCGAACTATTCGCCAATGGAGAGTTTTAGAATAGCGTATGGACTGTGTTACTTGCGCGAAGCGTAAGCAATATGCGGGGCGTTACAACCTGTGTCGCATCCGCACTTTAGTTCGGTGGGTGACGCGGCGATAACTTTAGTCATCGTTACCGCGATCTGTTTTCTGAAGAGGGAGCCATTTTTGTAAACGTACCGATGTTTCTCATCAGGTTTAGGGATGGGGAATCGTCACTCCGAATACAAAAAAAAAATGAAAGTAAATTTTCATTGCTCACGCATTTAGTTACAGAGAGATGAGAGACGGAGCGAAAGCTTACGCTATCAATTTGTGTATGTCTGCTTACGCTACACTGGAAATGCCTAATAGCATTCCTTCAAGGCTGAGGCGTCCTGCTATGCGCCAACACCATCTCAGCCGCGATTGAAAATGATGACGTCGCCAGGCTTAATGGCACAAAGTCGCGTGGACATTACAGCGTTCTTTTCTTTTCTTCTCTTCGTGCATTTGTATTCAGGAACAAGAAAGAAGTAAGGGAACTTTGCTTACGTCTGCTGCCGCTCACATTTTATTGGACGGCGGGAGCTGCTTCGATGTAGCCACGGTTGGCTGGTACTAAGAGCACGGACGCAGGGGGATTTTCTAATCGTCAGATAGCGCTGCGCGGGCACCGGAAATTGGACCCCGACTGCCACGCACGAAACACACGATCCAGCGAAAATAAAGGTACTCACTATAGCCGTATCAGTGCCCCAATTTGAAAAACAAACAAACAAACGATTAGTCTGTGGCGACCCTACGAAGGAAAGGGGTGTGAAAAAAAACGCATTATTTCGTGTTTGAAAGCCGTACTCTGCGGATTAATAGTGGCGGCAGAAGAAATGAAAACGCGATCGTGCCGCACCAAGAGTGCGCGCTGTGTCGTCGTAATAGTTCAGCCTCAACCAGCTAACCAGAGACAGAGTTAAGCTCGACGAAAGTTGTCTGTGTTTCGGCTTCTTTCGCTGTCCAAGGAGCGCTCTGGTTTCCGGTATCGGTAACTCAATCACGATCTCTGTGATCAGGCTATAGACCGTGCGTCGCTTGTGCTCCCAGCAACCCTATACTCTACCTACTCGCCTGCCGTTGAACGAGAAGGGGGGGGGGGGGGGGGGGAGGGGGGAGAACGGCTCGGCAGAGACGGAGCGCTCTGTTTCGATCTATCTGAAGCCCTCGCATTGTCGAGCTGAGAGAAATGGAGGCTTCCTCTCCCCCGCGACCTGCCTTCGCCGAAAGAGCCGTTCGGCGCTTGTAATAGCGTTGCCTCACCGCGGCCGTGTAGTCATTGGCGAGTAATACGAGCGCTTGTAACGATGGCGAGCGGAGTGACCCCTCTTGGGTGACTGATACAGCTCTGCTTCGTCTTTTGTGCGCCTGGCGGAGACTGAGCTGCTTTCGCCATTGTTCGCGCCATCGAGTGGCGGAGATGGAAAACGTCTGTGTGTGCGGGGGGGGGGGGGGGGGGGTTGCAGATGGAAGCGTGCAGCTGAGGCTAAGAAGGGTTAACGGCGGCGCCAGTAAATCGACCGGCGAAAAAAGAAAAGGAAAAACAAAGTGCGAAAAGTCTGCCGAACCAGCGATCCCAGAGCGCGAATCGCCAACGGCGCGAAATTTGAAACAAAAGAAGGAAAAGAACAAAGCAGAATAACGGTTGATGTGTTCTGGGAGGCAGAGGGAGAAGTTTCACAACGCGTTTGTTCCGCTTAAGGCTTAAGTTGACCGTGACTTGTTTTTGCACGAGCAGCGTTGCAGGAAGCGGGCACGAGCACGTGTAGAGGACACTTGTTTCACAATCAGTGACTTGTTCGGGAGTTGACGAAATGGTAAGCTATCGTGCTGGTAACGTTAGCGGCAGTGAGACAGTCTAGTCGGGAAGCTTTTTCTACCGAGTCTCCGAAGCAAACAGTTTTAACAGAAGCGTCGCCTCGTGGTCTCACGCCAGGCTATATTGTTTTGCCTACTTTGGATGGTCGGTTCTGCGTTATTCATTCTCGCGACTGGTATAGTGCATGCTGTGGTTTGTGGTACACGCATGGGAACATGTGACAGTTGTCATTAGCTGGTCGCTTTGCGACTCTGTGATAAAGACAATTCCAGAGGGCTTAATAAGCTCGTCGTGTTTATCCTAAAAAAAATGGACAGGAAGGGGGGGGGGGGGGGGCATGGCCGTTTTTAATGACTGGTTTCATTCAGAAAAAGTCATAATGGTCAGCGCTTTGTGCTTCTCACGTCGATGCTCCGCTCAGTGTAGTGCGGTGGATCGGGCATTCTAACGAACTTATGGTCTTTGGAAAGGGAGATTGTTTGCCAATTGTTGTTGTTGTTGTTATCCTTACAACAGTCTTTAACCGCACTGACCATTCCTGGTCGCTTTCTGCTCCGAAAAGCGAGACAACCTTTGTGCCACCATGCGGGTTGCGCAACGGGATTAATTTTCGCCTGTTCTCGACGTTACGTAATGCTTACGTAAGCGCGCCGCCTTTTGACGTCTCAACTTGCGGGGTTTAGTGGATGATCAGCAGCGAGCCTATCAAATGGAAGCACATCTCTCTCTCTCTCTCTCTCTCTCTCTCTCTCTCTCTCTCTCTCTCTCTCTCTCTCTCGATTTTGAGTTGGACGGGCGTCGAAGACTGCCTTTAACTTACAACAATTGTGTATTAACTCCATTTCGTTAAACCTTATCCGGCACAGGCGTACAAATAGAAAGGCAAGAAATGGGCTGGAAAACCGTTTTGTTCTCCATTTTCTGCTGAAGTGGTTACGCAACGCCAATTGCGAGCATCGAAAAGCAGGGAGCGTTTACGTAAGGACTTTCTGTCCCGAAATAGGGAGGATGTTGACTGGAAGCGGTGTTACGCGTGTGCCATGGTAAGTGGCCGCGAGTGCAATGTAACCGCTTGGAAGTACCCGGCAGGCGCTGCCTCTCCTCGCGTTCTCCCATTTTATACCGGCTTTCCCCCGTGTCTCGCTTGCAGAGAGAGAGAGCGAGATAAAGAGGAAGAAGGAAGGCAGGGATGTTTTGCGGTTGGCTACCCATAGAGGCTACCCATAGAGTTAGAGCTACGCGTCATGGGGTTTCTCAGGCGAAGTGAACTGAGAAACAAGTCTTCCACGAAGCCTTCCTGCCGGACAGTTTTCTCCCGGTCCGCCGGGGTGTCCGATGTTTGGGACAAAACGAAGATTGACGGGGCAGCTTGCAGAGCGTACACCCCTGCTGCCGTCGGCGGTCGACCAGCCCCGAGAGGCCATCCATTTGCACGCCCGTCTCGACCCGGCCGCTGATCTGTGCTCTGTGACGTCATTGTTGGCCACCCGAGTGCCGGGCCACTTCTTAAAGTTCCGTTGGAATGGTTCAGTACTGTTGGAAATGCGCTTCCACGCCCGATCGTCGCGCGTGTTGTGCATCACTCCAAGCAGAAAGGAGTAAAAAGAGAGCAAATTATCCTCCGGCGCACTCCCTTTACTCCATTTGTGTACTCCCTTTGAATAAATTACTCCCTTTGTACAGTCTAAAGAGAAAAGGAGTAGAAGGGTACTAAGCTGCTCTCTAGCGCACTCTCTTTTATAAAAGGCAGTTCGCCAGAGGGCCGCATTAAGTTACTCCTTTTTTATTCCCATATTGGTGTACTCGTGTTTTAAGTGGAGTGGCCGGCGCGGTAGATGTTTGTTGAAAATGGCGAACACGAAGTAAAAAAAGAAAACATCTTTTATAAATTCGCTGCGGGGTAAACTTAATACAATTATTCTTCTATGTAAAATTTGATTTTCTCGCTTTTTGTGGCAATGTTCACGTTTGTCTGGCGCCAAAAGACGCATTTTTGACTGAGAAAATGAATTTTAAAAATTTCACGCCACTTGATTCACACTCGTGACATCTACACCGAAATTGACTTCAATTTTGGATGCGGAACAATTTTTTTCCCCACCACGCGATTGAAACTCGTGACGTTGTGATCGAAAATGACTCCGCGAGTACTGTTTTGGTAATGAGCGGCGTTGCACCGTGGCCTCAGAGATCCGCATTTAAAATAGTTCTTCACGTCATATCACATGGTTGCAGAAACTACCGAAAGTGGCTCTATCTGTACTTCGTATTTTGACGTGTGCTTGTTTATAAAAAGCAGTTTTATTTTTATTGCGACAGTGTGTCTGCTGGCGTAACTCGGTAGTCTGTTGATACAAATCGACTCCAGTTAATCTTTAGTAATATTTTTAAGGGAGTGCCTGCTGATTAAGACTCAGATTTGCGCAAGCTGGTAGTAGTCCATAACCTCATACAGCAGAGACAACCAAGACGAATTATACGCGCGGGAGACAGGATAACGAGTGTCCTGTCTCTTTTATGTCCGTGTTGACTGTCTTTGCGCCACATTAACTTGTGCATGCGAACTTCAATGCTCCAAGGGTATTGTCATGCCAAGGTCGTGTTGTCGAGCGCTCGCTTTATCGCCGTCGTCTCTGTTTCTCCGTTTTCATCGTGGCCCGGACTGCGACACAGAACATTTATACCGAGGCAATCCTATGAAATGCGGCCTTTGGCAAGGGGCCAGCTCTCGGAGGCGTATACCCGCTTTAAATTCTTTTTTTTTTGCGCTGGCCAGTATCTTTTTGGCCGTGTTGTGGACTTATTCGTCCATTTCGCCGTCGATATACTGTATTACTCGGTTTTTTTTCCGCCCGCGGAGAGCCGCGCTGAAATGGCGCGAGCTGTGACATTATCCGGGTTGCCGGAATGACGTAGCCGCTGGCACGGCGCCATAGCTTCTTAATGGGCCCTGTGTTTCCGAGCATTCCGCCGGGGGCGTTGTGGCTTGCGAGACAGCAAGCCTGGAATATATAGGAAGAACTCGCAGTGTAAAATGGCGATGCCGAGGGGGTGGGGAGGGGGGGGGGGGCGCTTACGAACGACAGAAGTGGCGGAATGAGATGTCCACGTGATGATAGTAAGTCGTGTCGTCGGCGCTGTTTCAAATTCCAGATGCTGTGCTAAAACCGGATTCGACTTGCAGAGCCGCAGCTCATTCGCGCTTGTAGGTATCGACACTGTGCCGTTGTTATGTGGGGTGCGCCATGCAATAGTGCCATTTCCGAAGTATGGTTTGGTTTGGTTTATGGGGGTTTAACGTCCCAAAGCGACTCGGGCTATGAGAGACGCCGTAGTGAACGGCCCGGAAATTTCGACCACCTGGGGTTCTTTAATGTGCACTGACACCGCACAGTACACGGGCCTCTAGAATTTCGCCTCCATCGAAATTCGACCGCCGCGGTCGGAATCGAGCCCGAGTCTTTCGGGCCAGCAGCCGAGCGCCATAACCACTCAGCCACTGCGGCGACCCCCATTTCGGAAGTAGATATTCTCAATGACACGGATCACATCCTGTGGAGTCTTCCATTTTATACAGCGTGCGTCTTCCGTAAAAGGTCAGTAGGAAGTGGAACTGACCCTCGTCGCGGATTTTAAGCGCGGGTCTCTTTCGGGGAAATTTCGCCCCCATAATTCTCGCCCGAATTTCGATGGCGGCACCGTTCGCGCATCGATTCATCGCCGCTTTGACATCGATTTCAAAGACGCGCTGTCCGCACCCCGCGACATCTTCAGTGGTGAGCTCCGTCTCGCGAAAAGTGAGCAGTTCTGCGCAAGTTAGCGCTGATGGCACCAGTGAACGATTTTACACGCTAAACAATTTCTCACCTTTTAGGGTGTAAATCAGCTGTCCCCAGACGAACACCTTTTTCCAATTGTTCGGTTCTAAAAAAGGGTGCTGAGATCAGCACCCTTGAGGAAGGGTGTACTTAATGATACTTTAGAGGATGTAATGGTTGCACCCTCATTAAAGGGTACTATTTTTCCATAACACCTCTACGAATGTATGCTGGAAGGGTGCTGCACATTGATCCACCTATGAAGCAAAAGACTTGGATTGATGCGCGCCCTCTGAACTTTCATGCTGTGCACCCTTTTTAGCACCCAAAAGGGTGTTCGTCTGGGGGCAGCTGATTTGCACTCTTAAGGGCGAGAATTTGTTTAGTGTGTAGAGCGTTTAGTTGGGCGAGTTAGTACTTCCTTGGCGATTTCTTGACTCTTAGCGGAATGACAGAGGAAAACGTTGCACAAGTAGGGCTTCAAACGCTGAGTGAAAGTACAACTATATCGTCTGTAACATTTCCATGTATTTTTTTATAGTCGGATACAAATAAAAAAAGAGGCGGCTTGTCCCGGTCAAAAAAGCCCTTAAAAGCGAACAGCGCTGTTCCCTTTTAAGCAGTGTTAAACCAACTAGCCCGCAACAACTTCCTCGTAAAGTACTCTTTCCAGCCAACGGCGTCGGCCAAGTCTCATAACCCTGCTAGACTGAGAATGCAGGGAGTAGCAGATGAAAGGGGATAGTCCCCTCCCTGCATTGTTGGAGACTGTCGCCTCCCTGATTTCTCACACCACTCCCTGCATTGGCATGCTAGCCAGTTCTTGAGAATCGGCCGACGCCATTGGCTGGAACGGCGTCCTTTGACGGTTTTTTTTTACTTGTATCCGACTATAGCAAGCCAGCGGATGAGACCTGGGAAAAGGGGGTCTTCACACTTTCGGACGCACGAAAATTCGGGGGGTCACTTTGCTGACCTAAAGTGCGGTGAGGCGAAAGCCTTTAGCGCGGTGTTGCTGCTTGTGTCACTGATCTGTGGTTAAGATATTGATTAAGTGCGCAATTCTTTGTCAATCTTAAATGCTGGAGACACTGGAGGGTGTTTGGGAGGCATCCGTCTGATTCGACGCCTTTCCGCAAACACTCTACGGCGTAGTCGTTAGCATAGTCGTTAGCACGCTCGGCTGCGGGACGGAAGGGTGATGGTTCGAATCCCATCGTGCACTAAGGTTTTTCTCTTATCGAGTTGAAGACCGCAACGGACGGACAGACGGACAGGGTCGCGAGGATCAGACATTAAAGGCTTTCGCCTTAAAACCCGATTGGCGTGAGGCCGCCAATCACCGACTCCGACTGATCCGGTAGCGAAGGCGCCGATCAATCGGTGATCGTCCTCGACATGCGAAGTTAATTTAATATTTCAGTCTGTAATGACAGGCACACAAGGACAACTCCAATTATTATTGCATCTTAACAAAAATCGATTCCATGGCTTTTTCTGGCCACGTCGATGCTTGTCGAGCAGCGAAAGACGAATTGATTTCTGAGAAAATTGGAATTAATAATTTTCCCAGTCACTCGATTCAAACTCTTCACGTGAAGACCGAGAAAAGGACTCCGTGATCACTGTTAAAGAAGTGAGTAGCGGTCTATCTTAGCCTCAGAGATCTGCGTTTAAAAATGTCTTCACGTCACAGCAGTCTACTTGCCAAGAGTGCCCACAATGGCGACACCTGTATTTTATTTTTTTTTAAATACTTTCTAGCTGATGAAAGCCCTGTTTTCCGTGAGAACAACTTCGGTATCGTGATATAGGCTTTAATCTGTTTATGCAGGGCAAATACAATTTGTCCTTAGGTTCGCTTTAAGCGCACTAGGTTCACCGTTTAACTCTGAATAATAATAATAATAATAATAATAATAATAATAATAATAATAATAATAATTGGTTTTGGGGGTAAGGAAATGACGCAGTATCTGTCTCGCATATCGTTGGACACCTGAACCGCGCTGTAAGGCAAGGGATAAGGGAGGGACTGAAAGAAGAAAGGAAGAAAGAGGTGTCGTAGTCTTAACTCCGAGCGCTGTGCGCAGTTTTCGACCGTGAAGGCGTCGGCGCCATCCGATTCCGAGGGAGCATTCCAAACGTGGGTGAGCGGCGAGACCCCGCCGTAACGGCGATAGACACGAGGGAAAGGGAAAGGTTAAAAGGGCGGCGCGTGCGACTCTCCACATTTCTTTCCGCACGTGTGGACCAACACCCTCTAAATACTTTCTTCAGGCCTCTCCAGGCCCTCCTTTCCACACGCGCTACGTCACGCCAAGTGTCCGGTCAGGCTGCTCACCAAGCGCGGCTCCGCTCCGCTCGGTTGTCTCCCTCGATGTGCTCGCGCTTGCCCGGGCAAGCACAGACACGAACGCAGTCTTGCAGTGAGCGTCTAGCTGCTGCTTGAGTCTTTCAGCCTGGCGTTGGGTGCATTTCCGTTCGCTCCTCGCACGGCTGTGTCTGTTTCGTGTGGCCGTTTCTTGTGTGGCGTGCGTACCTGTGCTAGCGCACGAATGGGAAACTGATTGCCTGCCGTGTAGCGAGTGCAACTTCGTGAAACATGGGCCGGTGCTGTGTTCCCGGGTGCCGCGGGAACTACCAGAATGGTCCCAAAGTACGTGTTTATTGCTTCCCAAGAGACGAAGTACGAAGAAAAGCCTGGTTGCGAGCCATTCCACGGAAGGATTTCACACCTACAGAGCATTCGAGGGTAAGACTCTGAAATATTGCTTAATAGGCGCTGGTAATTATCTTAGTTGTGAGCTGTCGCTCCCGGAAAGGCATGCTGTCTTTGTAGGCAATGATATCACTTCTTACACTTATGTATGAATTGTCCAGGAAGCATTTAGTTCTGTGGATGTGCATAAGGCTTGTGTAAAAGCTGTGTAAATATGTAAAAGCTGTTCACTATTCAGACTCTTTTTACTTAGTGTTTTAGGCAATGGAGAGTCATGGCGAATGGCCTTGCTTCATTTTCTCGTGCAGGTGTGTGAACTGCACTTCCACGCAGGCGACTTCATTACGACGTTGTCACACCAAGATGAACTGACAGGGAAAATAATAGAGGTGAAGCGTGACAGGCTACAGTTGAAGATTGATGCTGCGCCTTCTGTTTTTCCAAACTGCCCAAAATACTTGTCCTCAACGCCTGGACGGAGTGAATCGCCAGAGACGAAAAAAGCAAGAAGGGAAAACGCTGCTTTGCAGGAGGCTATGAGTAAGTCACTTCAGTCTAATGAGCTTGAACAGAAAAGAAACAAAGTTTCATCTTACGAGGAGTTCAAATCTAAGTTGCCTGGAATCTGCAACACGAAATTCTGGACCGTTTCTGTCGATGAGCAGTGCGTTAGGTTCCTTCTCATCGAGAATGATCCTTCACCTAATGTGAAATGCGCCTTGGTAGTTCTCCCTGATCTGTCACTTTCTGTTTTCTTGAATGGAGTGAAGCTTCTGTCGCTTCCTTCAGGCAGGATTCTGCCAGCTCAAGTATGCGACACCTCCAGCCTGTCCTTGCTGCTAGAAGAACTCGAGATAGGCTTGCATAATATACCTGAGGTGACGAAAGAGTCGAAACATACTAAAGTATTGCAGTTTGTCGGTTCACTGCTTGCAGACCTCATTGAGGACAGTGATACGACGAAAGAACAGTCTTCTTTGCTGAAATTTCTGGTTGAGCAGATAGAGCTTCTCCTCGCGAAACAGCATGTGTATAGCGCAGAGCTGCTGGTATTCGCCAGTATTTTGAATTCAATTTCTCCTCACGCATATCACTTCACAAGAGCTGCATCAAGAATCATTCTGCCCCATCCTTCCACACTGCGCCGTGTTTGCTCAAATTACAAAGCTGACCCTCTTGTGGAGCAAAATCAACCGCACTGTCTCTCCTACATCCGAGAACGAGTCAAATCAATGAAAGACCACGAGAAGACAGTGACCCTGATGATCGATGAGATCCACATAAAACCATACTTCGACTACAAAGGGGGCACAATAGTAGGATCGTCGGTTCATTCAACGGAACCAGCAACAACAGCCCATGTGTTCATGGTACAATCACTCCTTTCTGCAAACAAGGACGTCATTCACATATTACCTGTGAGCAAACTGAGCGCAGAAATTTTGCACGAGCATGCTAAGAACATAATCATTAATGTTGAGAAAATGGGGCTCAAAATTATCGCTGTGATAACGGACAACAATGCTCTGAACCGCAAGATGATGTCGTTATTTGCTACAAGTCCTCAGGTGAGCATTGTCTATCCCCATCCAGCCGATAACGCTCGCCCTCTTTTCTACGTGGTCGATCCTGTGCATCTCTTGAAGTGCATTAGGAACAATTGGATTAACCAGAAAAACCCTGGAACATGCCTCTATTTCCCTGAAATGGACTTGAGTGGAGCAATGCCCGAAGGGCCTCCTCGTATGAAAGCTGCTTCTTTCGCAGCTGTGCGGCAGCTTTATTCTTCAGAGAAGACGTCGCTTGTGAAGGCTGCTTACAGACTGAATGCAAAAGCCGTGAATCCAACCTCAATGGAGCGGCAAAATGTAAAGCTCGCTCTCGACGTCATTAATCAGTTTGTTTCAAATGCCCTCAGGACACATGGTTCCGCGTTCAAGATTCCTCAAGCTGAGTCGACTGCTCTTTTCATTGACGTTATCCTCACATGGTGGCAAATAGTCAATGTTAAGACCCCTTGCAAAGGCCAGAGGCTAAGGGACAGCATGCAAGACCCTGTAAGGTCTGTTGATGACACACAGTTAGCTTTCCTGAGCGGCGTTGTGGACTGGTTGGACGCTTGGGCAAGAATAAACATCACCAGTGGCTCGCTGACGAAAGAGACTCACAGTGCTTTGCGACTGACATGCTATTCTCTGGTAGAACTCTCGCGCTACTGCTTAGAAGAACTTCACTTCAAGTACGTACTGCTGGGCAAATTTCAGACGGATGCGCTAGAAGACCGGTTCGGCCGTTACCGCCAGCTGGCAGGATCACAGTACCACATTTCCGTGCGTCAGCTCTACGAATGTGAGAAGAAGCTTCGTCTTCAAAAACTTTTGACATTTCCACGCGAGGAAACAGAGTTTGAAGACGTAAGTGAGGATCTTGTCCCATGCAACTTTTCTGTGGCTGTCAGCGACGACGATATTACACACGCCCACTCTGACATGGATGCTATTGTCTACATTGCAGGATACGCTGCTCATGCTGCTTTAAAGAAGCTTTCATGTTCTGATTGCTTCAGCACATTGGTGATTGAAAATCGAGAGATCGAAGCGGAAAATACTGCCATGATAGCTAACCTGTCGAGAGGAGGGCTGAAGTTTCCCCAGCCATGCGCAGTTCACATGGTACTGATGACTAAACTAGTTGCAGAGAAGTTGTCTTTTGGAGCAACCGCGGAAGATTTTCTCTCCTGTAGAAATCAACGTGGTGTCGTGATTTCACAGACGATTTCCCTCCTGGACGAACACGACATTGAGACATGTGAAAATGGCCACACTGCACAAACTCTCCTGCGCTTGGTAGTACGCGTTGCAACCAACGTTGTTCTAAACAACTTTTGCAAACTAAGAAATGATGCCATACAAGACAATGCGCAGCAGAAGGCCGCAGCCCGGAAAGCAGCAACGCTTAAGAAGAAGTAAGTTTTATTCCCAAGCAATAAAAATGCTTTGCGCACACTTCATTGCTGGTGTCTCGTCGTTTTTTATTGTAAGGGTCAGATTAGCTGTACAAATACTCAACAGCGCAACATTATTGTGAGTGTCATTATTGCTGTGTGTGAAAGCTTTAAGCAAAACACAATACAGAATAAAACTAACACAATGCGCAGTAGACGGTGTTTTTTTTTTCAATGTTCACGAACTTCTACTTTAACAACTAGATATACGCATGTGCGGTCTGTGCGGATGGATTTTACCGCACGGCAGACATCATGTACGTGATAGAACCTAATAATTAGATGATTAATTGAAATTAACTAATCAATTTTTTATTATAATGACCAATAATGCGAAATTGGCGGCCGTATGCTAAATTGTTTATTATAAAAAACTGTATTAGCAGCTCGAACTTTCTTGACAATAAGGTGTTCTGCAATAAAAAAAATATATAAAGCAGATAAAATGATAGCCTAAGGCGCGCACAAACTAGCGAATTTCTTTTCTGCAGCAACGACAAAAATGAAAATGAAGGAATCACTTATAAGGCAGCTACGTACGGCAGTACCCGAATAGTGCAGACGGGCGCGGCGCGCTGAAATCGCGGAGCGCGGGGCCTGCACGGTCCCTTGGCGTGACGTCACGCGGCCGGTGGAGAGGCCTTAGCATTGAGAGGGTGTTGTGTGGACAGACCTTCTGCGTTTGCCTTTGTGCCGGGCGCCGTGTTTTTTACGTCCTCAGTGGAAGCGTCGAGCCCTTGTACGAAGGAAGAGGCCTTTCGCGGCCGCCTCCTGCAACTCCCCATCGATCGCTCGTTTGTTATCTCTGAGGCGCTGAAGAGCTGCCCGGGTCGTTCGGGTCGGAGAAATGGGGATACGGGGGAAAAAACAGGCCGACGGGGAAGGGCCTTATCGCCGGGTCTACATCCATCGCTGCGGCGTCCGAAGCGGCTACGGCGTCTCCTCTTCCTCGGTCCACGCCTATAGCGCCGCTTCCTTTCCCGCATTCGGGTCGCGTTCTGTTTTCCTATCGGGGATGCCTTTCCCTATTTTTTTCATGGCCGTCCCGTCGGCATTCCTTTGTGCCCTTTGATCGTCCCGTGCTTCGCTCTTCGCTTGACACACGCGTGGCGCCGCCTAAACCGTTCCCGGCCTCATGGTTATTTGCCAGGGGCGTTCTCGGGTTCAGAGACAAATACTAAGCCCCGAGGGGAACAAGCTATAGGAAGGGAGATGCAATAGTAGGAACTCGCATTTGTGTCTCTCTGCGTCGCGCGAAAAGTTAGCAAAGAAGCGAGGGACGGTGAGTGGCTCGCGGGCGAGGCGTCCTCCCTTTTGTTTCGTGCCGCGTCGGTAAGTTCGTTACCGCTCTTCCATTTTCGTCTTCCCGAAGTGCCCAGCGAAAGACGCGTCAGGGAAGAAGGAAAACAACCAGCTTGAATGGGGAACCGGGAAAGCAAAAGGGGGAAACGCTGTCCCTTTTGTTTGTGGCGGGCGTTCCGTGTGTTCTTTTCCAGGTGCTTGAAAGAGCCACTGTGAAGGGGGGGGGGGGGGGTGTTGCCGTCTTTGATTTAATCGTGAGGTGATTTGTTGCCGCCGGCATTTCGACGCACGGCCTGGGCACCCCGTCCGTCCGTTACGTTCTTTCAGGTCGTGGGCTGTATTGGAAGAAGAAGACGAGGAAAATAAAATAGGAGAAGGAATCGTTGCTCGCCGCCTATTCGCTCGTCCTGGCAGCTGGAAGTGGAAATGTTAGCACTCGATTGCCCTGGCCCCGAGCCGCGTTATTTTCTCCCCGGAGAATATTGAATGGCCCCCTCCTCGTTTGGGGCGCCCGACTTCCGATTGCTCGCCCTTTATCGTTTGCTGCAAGAAGAAAGGAATGCGTCCGCGTTTTTTTGTTCTTTCTCCCTTCCGCTGAGAATCGGGGGCAACTGTTTGGGAAACATAGTTGGGCTGTCGGCGTAGCGCGGAGCGAGGACTCGCAGGCTTTGTCACAAGTGAGGGACCAGTTCTGAGCAGTGCCAGAGCTCGCGCTGCAGCCTGTGTTTTAGCTCTTCTTCGGCGCCACCAAATCATAAAAATGTGCGGACGGATCTTGCACAAGGATCTTGCCTGGCTCGCCAAACACAACTTATAGCACGACCACACCTGCTCAACACTTAAATGGAGATTGATTAGTCGTGATGCTTCACGTCTCGTCGTTTGAATTTGGCGCTCGACGCTAGTTAGCGGAGCGCCCACGAATCCTCCTAAGGCGCCACCACGCCCGCTAAATTTAGCGGCGCAACTCTGGCTCAGGTGTACGTGTTGCCAGACCAAGCGTTACGACGCACGTCAACTTGGCTAGCCGACGAGCTGCTTAAGCTATCGCGTAAAAAGACGGAGTTTAATCCCCTGGGGAGCAGCAGGAGGGCGGTATGAGTCATGCTGTACAGGCTCCAGTCTTGCCTGTCGTTTTATACAATGATACAAACGGCTGGCAGCTGAACGTTGCGCCGTATTTTCCGGCGTTAAGCTTTCAGTTATGTTTGTTCACCTTGTGACGGACTAATCAGGCTTTTAATTCTTGCTTTCATGTATGATTGTCCAGTTTTGAATGGACTAATCAGGTGGCATGATAAGAAGCCGTACTGGTTAGAACAATAAACCTTGTGACTAACAACGTAGTCCGTCAAGACGTTTGCCTGTGGCTCATTTTCTGATGCTCCCCCTCGCCGCGTCTTTGGCATCGCTTTGCGTTGCTCAAATAGTGGTCATCTTCCTTTGCCATTTTGTGAACGACCAACTTTTGCTTGGAGCTGTCAGTGACCTTATAATAAGTAACCCCTGCTCTGTTCGCGATTCATGCAGTGTTAAATCTGCGCCCGTCGGCTATTTGCGTCGCCGAAGGTTTTGCGCTCATCCGCTACATGTGCGCATATGTTTCCCCCTCGCGGGTTCTGTTGTGAAAACCGGCCTCGGAAACACTTTTCTGCGCGACCATCGAACGCGCCTCTAAAATAGCTGAATTCGTGGGGCGCGACTGTCCTGTGTTTTATCTCTTTAAATACTGTGCAGGTTTGTCGAAGCTGGCGACTCGCATCCAGCGGCCGAATTCACGAAGCCTATTGCCCAAAAGAAAAAAAAAAACGAATGTCTCTAAGATTATGAGTTTTCGTCACCGCGTTTCAACACCGCAGCTCTTCGGAGTTTTGCCATGTGCCATTGAGGGAAGAGACTACATCGCATAGCTGTGCGGAGCGCTCTCTCGCAGCTTCTCGCTAGCGATGACGTTACCGCCACGTGATGGTCGTGGTCACGTGGTGTGTTACGCCAATGCTCGACGCAGACGGCGACGCCGCGCACACCTGGAGTGGTCCACTAACAGCCATGCCGTTGAAACTCACACGACGGATGCTATTGTGTAACGTTCCCCTCCGTGCATTTCGTCACGCCACTCCCTGCATCGTAACGCTCAGGTTCATAAGAACCGGCCGACGCCATTGGCTGGAAGGGGGTGCTTTGACGGGGAAAGCCGCTTTTAGCTTGACGTGTATCTGACTATACAGGGAGCGACGGCAGTGCACCCGTGTGGACGGACACGTTTCTCGCTGGGTGTAATGTGCACCCTTCCCCGGGCCCGCTCGGGTGCACCCGACGCTACGTCCGATATCGACCGCGTAATCTACTCCACCGGGGAACTCTCGGCTGCCCGCTCTGACCACCTGCGCTGACCTTTAAATCATCCAAAGCGCTGCGCAGCTTCCGACGTCGATATATGTAAGCCCCACAAATCAGGAAAGAGAAAACAAGGAGCATATAGAGGAGAAAGAGTTTTGGAGAAAGCAGATTTCTTTTTTTTTTCTTTCTGTTTTGTCGGCCAGCAGATGCGTTTCTGGTGCCGAACAGCCTGGGAGTTTTCCGGCCGGTGGAAGTAGTCAAAAAAGTAATCGTCGAAAGTAATTGTTGTTTCGCGAAACAACAATAACAAATAAAGGAACAGTTGCAGGCAGGTTTATACAAAGTCTTGAAAAGATGGCCCCCTTACCATCATCTAGCCTTTTCCAGCTTAGTCTCGCGTACGCGGCGAGGATTCTGTGCCGCCTCTTCGCACGTCACGCCTGGCGGAAAATTGTGATTACTCGGGAATCCGCCCCCCCCCCCCCCTCTTTTTTTCTATTTATTTCCCGGTAGCTTCGATCGCGATCCGCAGATTTTCTCCTTCCTTCACCGGCCACAGATGCTCGCATCTGCGGCGGAGATTGTAACGGTGGCGACAAAAAAAAAAAGGTAAGCAAGGCGTAAATGCGAGAAAAACAATCTGGCGAGAGGAGCAGTCGGCTTTGTTTTGTTTTTCTCACCGCTTGGAAAGCGTACGGCGGTAGACACGTACAGATGGCGCGCTCGTCAGCGGATCCGCAGTTCTTTCCCCCCCCGCGTCGTTGGCGAAAAAAAAACGATAGAAAATCTTCACTCCGGTTGTTTGCTCTCGGGCGCTTCCGATCGGCCGACGGCAGAGCTGGTTATGAGACGATGATGACAAATGGGCACGCCAGATGGAAACGGCGCGGCTCAGGCGTTACTCGCCGCCGCCCGAAGAGCGAGCGAAAGAAAAGACTTTGTCAAAGCAGGACTGGCTGTAGAGCGGCAACCAAGGGTGTCTAACTGCGCGGGACTCCCTGCGCCCCGTGCTTGCACTAAATGCGTGCAGCTAGGCTGTATCTGAAAAACCGGTGGCTGCCGATAGGAGGGTCGAATTTTCGCGTTCCTCGTGCTGTAGAGCGGCTCATGGTTGGCCGGCGCGTCATTAGCAGTCGCGATTGGTCAGCGAGCGAGCGCCGCCGAACAATCACGAGCCGTTTTGCAACGCAATAATTTATTTTCTGGAAACTACGTGCTCGTCTGGGCTAAAAAGCTGTACAGGCGGCTTGAAGAATGTCCAGGAAACCATTGCATTGCATTGTAGCGACAGACAGAATTCATTATTGCTGCTAATGGTGGCGTCCAAATATAAACAGTGCACCGCGTTTCGATGGAGGTGAAACGCAACAGGCACCGGTGTGCTTTGCGGTGTCAGTGCACGTTAAAGATCCCCAGGTGGTCGAAATTATTCCGGAGCCCTCCACTACGGCCTCCTCTCTTCTTTCTCTCCCGCCTTCTTCCAAGGTTTCCGCCGTCAAGTGAAACAGTTACTGCGGCATTTACTTTCCTCAAAAACCAATTTTCAATTTCGCACTGGAGCACACAACAGAGAGGTTTACAGAGACACAACACAACGTGAACAAAGGGCTTATCAATAAAGAAATCAATAGAATAGTTTATAAACGTGCCGGGAGTTTTTAACAAGTCTGGAATAACAAATGAAGTGATAATGGAGCAAGAACATGTTCCTGGCTTGCGATAGCAGCCACTGCATCGCTTTCGCTGAGGTGCACACTTCTAGTCGGCGTTTGGACGTCATTCTGTCATTTTTTTTTTTTGAGCGCGCGGCGGGAGAGGCGCTCGCGCACTGGGCTCATCTCGAATCGGTGCTCATCCGAGCGGCAAAGAGTTGTTTCGGGCCGTATAGCGCCTCCGAAGACGACGCTGGCGTCTCGAGGTGTTTGCGTTGCCGGAAACGGCCAACTGATGACGCGCGCGTCAGCCCCTAGGGGCAGTGTCGGGCGATGACAAATGGCGCCATCTCGCGGCCTGATGAGTGTTTACTGTAGAAGAGGCGGCAGAGATGGGCTGCTCCTTCTTTTAAACAAAGCAAGTACCGAATTCTTTTTTAGATAGACGGAGGTTTATACTTTTTGTTTACAGTGAAATTTATTTTGTGCTTCCTGGCGCTTGGTTGCGCGACCGCTGGTCATGAAACGATGATCTTCAAGCGAGATTTGAGGATCCAGCTGCCGTTTATTTTAACCGTCCAATAGGCGCTGTCAGAATGCCATCCTTGATGACGCGGTTGTTCCAGCTGTCCGCACCCTTGCTGCGTCCCAGCGAAGTTGTTCTTGAACCGTCGTTACCTTTGGGTTGATACCTTGTAAGCGTCTGGTCGGTCGTATACTGCTGTCGCGAGTTCCTGTGCTGCTCCCGAGGAATCATCATCTGGCTTCCTCTTTTTGAGCGTCACATGAAAGGCCAACGCATGACGATCGGGGGAAAATAATCCTCCGTTTTTTTTTTCGCTTTTCGTTGTCTTTTCTGGCCGTATCCTGTTTTCGCCGTCTGTGCGGAGCTGCTAACGCGTTGAACTTGTCTTTTTCTTCGGTCGCCTCAGCGTTTTTCCTCCATGAAAACGCACCCGACCGCGGCGGCTGCGTTTTTATGGAGGAAAAACGCTAAGGCGCCCGCCCGTGTGCTGTGCGATGTCTGTGCACGTTAATGATCCCCAGGTGGTCGAAATTACTCCGGAGCCCTCCACTACGGCACTTCTTCCTTTCTTCTTTCACTCCCTTCCTTTATCTCTTCCCTCACGGCGCGGTTCTGGTGTCCAACGATATATGAGACAGATACTGCGCCATTTCCTTTCCCCCGAAAACCAATTATTATTATTATTATTATTATTATTATTATTATTATTATTATTATTATTATTATTATTATTAAGGTGTTGCGCCCTCTGGGGCGTGAGCAAAAATTAGGCTCCTACGCATTAAGCTGGTTTGAAACGAACGGATGTGCGCTGGCACGACTGCTATAACTAGCCCTAACTAATTGTTTCTACCACGACCCGCTCCCACGAGGCGCCGACTGCGCCCGCATAGTGACAGGTGTGTGTGTGTGTGTGTGTGCTCGCAGGTGGCGCCATCTGTCGCTTGCGCCTGTCGCGAGCACGAACTGCGCACGCGCGCTATGAAGCTAGCGCTTCGTTCGCAACCAGTGGAACTCGGTAGAGGGGGGAACAGGAGCAGAGGCGCGCACGTGTTCCAAATCACTGGAAAGTGAGAACTTTCTTCCTCACCCCCCTCAAACTCGCCTGAACTCTAAACTTTTGAGAGAGGCTGTATGACCGCTACACTGCTAACGAAGATTTGTTGCATCAGATCGCTGGCCAGCTTTTCTTTTTGTTTAGCAGCCATTCAATAATAATAATTGGTTTTCTGGAGAATGGAGATGGCGCAGTATCTGTCTGATATATCGGCGGACACCTGAACCGCGCCGTAAGGTTTTAATTGCTTTTTTTTGTGGGGAAAGGAACTGGCGCAGTATCTGTCTCATATATCGTTGGACACCTGAACCGCGCCGTAAGGGAAGGGATGAAGGAGGGAGTGAAAGAAGAAAGGAAGAAAGAGGTGCCGTAGTGGAGAGCTCCGGAATAATTTCGACCACCTGGGGATCTTTAACGTGCACTGACATTTCACAGCACACGGGCGCCTTAGCGTTTTTCCTCCATAAAAACGCAGCCGCCGCGGTCGGGTTCGAACCCGGGAACTCCAGATCAGTAGTCGAGCGCCCTAACCACTGAGCCACCGCGGCGGGTGCGCCGTAAAGGAAGGGACGGGACGAAGGAAGGAGTGAAAGAAGAAAGGAAGAGGTGCCGTAGTGGAGGGCTCCGGAATCTAGCAGCCATTCATGACATGCGTTTTCTTCGCCGTGACGGGGTAGAGCTCAGAATAAGAGAGCGCTTGGAGTAGCCTTCCTCTACGACCGGTTATTGGTGCCGTGCATTGTGAAAAGCGGGGAGCGCAACAACAACAGCGCGGTGAGCAGAGACTTATGAGCATGCACAAGAAAAACGTTTCGTCATTGGCTCCTATGAAGCGTGCGCCTCCTAAGGCAAACTAACAAGTTTTGCCTTCGATGCATCGCTCTTGGCGCGTACCAATTAGCGCCCTGTCGCCTCACGGAAAGCAGTCTTGGCGCGAAAACTTTCGGCCACGTCGTTAATGAAGGCTTGCTGCCGGCGGGGATTAATTTCCACCGTCGTTCATCTCCAATGTTTCGTCTTTATTTTTCTTTTTGTCTTGCCTGACTTGGACAGAAATTCAGGCTCCTGTAGCAGCTAACCCTACAGAAAAGGAAGGAAAGAAAAATGTGTGTAGGCAAAGAAGCGCTTCCGCGGGCTCGCGTTTTATTGCCGCCCGGAATTCCTCCCTATTGGGGAAAAGCGCTCGCCTGTAGCGAGCGCGATAGCGATTTTCATGCTGCTGCTAGTTGGGCGCATTTTCCCCAGTGTTTTCCCTATATACGCTTCAACGGTGCGAGGGATGCGAGGCGGTCATTAGTGGGCTGCGGAAAATAATGCCTCGCGATGCGAGGCGTTCTACCGTCGCATATATCGCCGCGCCGCAAACTCGTCGAAGCTTGCAACGTGGTGAGATATCTTATTTTGGTTGTTGAATGGCAGCCTTCTTGAAAATGCCGCTGATAGAATTTGTTATTGCAGTTCCTCTGGCAGCACCCGTTATTTGTATTTTTAAATCCCGTCGTATACGCAGTACTTGTGCTGCCACCAGGGCGCGCTCACTGCGCTTGTAGACCAATTGAAAAAAACACGTTTAAATAATAAAAAAAGCCGAGCATAGTGGCAACTGCCACTACCAAGTTTCATAAGGGACACTCCTATCTTCCACCCATCCATTCATTGGGAATTAAATCAGTCCGCCTGAAAAAAGTTCCCGACCGACTTGATTTTTTTAGCAGCACTGCCTGTAAGAGTGCTGCAACATGGTGCCAACCTCAGCTGTACGCGTTTAACAGATTGTGGTGTCACCTGCCGGGCTGAAATGAACTAATTATTCAGCTTGAGAGCTGCGGACGATGTCAATTTCTGATGCCGCCGTATAGTGGACTGGCGGCATTTCTTCTTGCCAGCCACTGGCCGTATAGAAGACGCCCGGAGTTGAAAGCCGAGCTTCGTAGCTGGCGTGATTAAATGGGTGCTACTGAACTTCGTTTGAAATTCTTAAGGCCGTCTCCGATAAGTCTTGGTGTCCCAGAAGCCCAAAGTTGTGCAGCACCGTGGTCCAGGTTTAAAGCCATTTGCTCGACACGCCGCTCTACGGCCTGCGCCGACGTCCGCAGCTCGGCAAACTGTCGGCCACGCATTTTTCGCCGACCCTAGCGTTATATAGGCTCGCCCTCGTCGGCATGCACCTGCGTACGCCGTCTAAAATGTAATGCTCGTGCGGCGAATTTTACTTCTTTCGTCTCTCTCTCTCTCCCTCGTCCCTCGCCGGTTTCCAGGGAATAATCTTCGGTGCAGAAGAGGCCCGTCGGCAATTAGCGCCGGCTCCTGCTGCCGTTGGCGACGCGAGAGAGGAGGTTAATGAGCGCGTGCTTCGGGAATTACGCCTTTCACCTATCCTCTTGTTCTTCGACACGTGCGCTCTCTCAAATTCCGTGCAGCGCTGAGAAGGCGGAAGCCGGCGCCGGCACGCATACCCGCACAGAGGGACTGGGAAGAGAGGTTCCTTATACAAATGGTCGATAGGAAGTGTATAGACTTATATACTCTATTGCCTTCGTATGGATATTTCTTTTTGTCTACTCATAGTATATAGACTGTCTATAGAAAAATGTCCACTAGAAGTGTTGGCCACAAATCTATAGACTATCTATAGACTGTCTATAGGATTTGTATTGCCTACAGACTGTTCCTCGCCGCGGTGGCTCAGTGGTTAGGGCGCTCGACTAATAATAATAATTGGTTTTTGGGGCAAGGAAATGGCGCAGTATCTGCCTCATATATCGTTGGACACCTGAACCGCGCCCTAAGGGAAGGGATAAAGGAGGGAGTGAAAGAAGAGAGGAACAAATAGGTCCGTAGTGGAGGGCTCCGGAATAATTTCGACCACCTGGGGATCTTTAACGTGCACTGACATCGCACAGCACACGGGCGCCTTAGCGTTTTTCCTCCATAAAAACGCAGCCGCCGCGGTGGGGTTCGAACCCGGGAACTCCGGATCAGTAGTCGAGCGCCCTAACCACTGGCGGGATGGAACCGACCCCGTCTCGAACGACGAAGACGCTCGACTACTGATCCGGAGTTCCCGGGTTCGAACCCGACCGCGGCGGCTGCGTTTTTATGGAGGAAAAACGCTAAGGCGCCCGTGTGCTGTGCGATGTCAGTGCACGTTAAAGATCCCCAGGTGGTCGAAATTATTCCGGAGCCCTCCACTACGGCACCTCCTCTTTCCTTTCTTCTTTCACTCTCTCCCTTATCCCTTCCCTTACGGTACGGTTCAGCTGTCCAACGATATATGAGACAGATACTGCGCCATTTCCTTTCGCCCAAAACCAATTATTATTATTATTACAGACTGTTCTCTAGGGTTCGTCTATACAGTCTACAGACTTTATAGACAGAAGTCTATGGACAGTCTATTAAGTGTCTACAGAAGGTTTTGTAAGGGGTATATGATTCTTTTACCCGTTGCGGTGCTGCATTGTGCGTGATTTTTAGAATTTAACCCCGGAAAGATTTTAATTTTGTCCTTCCTTAATTTTTGGCCGAGAAGCGTCGGCAGGCGGTGTGCATAAACACCCAGTGCACAAATTTAGCGCCAGTCGACGCAGCTTCCTGGCTCGCTGTGCGAAGGCAGCGCCCTGCTTGGGCAGCGCTGCGCGCAATAATCGGGAGGTTGGCGCTCTGCGCGCGCTTTCGCCCTGACGGGTGGGCCCACTGTAGTTGGCGAGGCCGTGATCTGACAAAGAGCACAGCAAAGGACCGTCGGTATCGTTGCCGGGCCCAAGTGTAGCGTGCAGCCAGCCGTCCTGTGTGAAAAATCAGACGGAGCGGCGTCAAGGAGAGCTAATGAATGGCCACGTGATTAACGCGTGCAGGCCGGGCGATATTGGATGAGTCGGCGGGCGTCTCGACCCGCTCGGCATCGATTGAACCGGCTATCCGTCTTGGCTGGCTTCCGCCGGGTTTTCTTGCGCTCCGTGTACTTATTTTCTCTACGTGACCCGAGCGCGATGTGCGGGTTCGGGAGCTAACGGCCTTTATTGGCACCCGCTCCTTATTATTACTTTTTTTTCCCCCGTCTCTACTGTGACCTTTTGTTTCCCCTTAGTCATTTGGCGTCTCTGTCGGAGCAAGCCTGGCATTAACGTGACCCTTGAGTTTCACTGCGTTTTCCGTTTGGGGAACCTGCGCTGCCAAGGTGGCGCCGCAATTGTTCCACTCGGTGACTCAAAACTGCTTTTGTCAACCGCTTGGGCCGCTGCAAACGCGAGAACACACATTCTGCGCGATTAGATACCCGCGTTTGGCTGATAGCATTCATTGCCTAGCTTCTCTCGGCGTAGCCCAGATAGCTGACGCACGGCACGTGCGGCTTCGACAGAGCGCGGAGCCTCACGCCAATAACCGCCTAAAGGCGGCGCGGAAAAGTACTAATAGTACTACCAAAAACTGCTCGCTCTTCTCGCTAGGCAGTGTGTTATGGCGCTGCAGTCGGCACCGCAAACTTCAGCGCAAGTTCCCCATAGCCTCGATTCTTCAGAAATAGCGCTGTATGGAGCGTGCGTCCGAAGGATCCACCCAACCACCAGAAGCCGAACGCAAAATGCCATTCTGTGACACAATTCTAAGCCTCATGATCGCCTGTGCATATTTTAGCTTCAAGTTTTCGCGGTCTACAACTGTTGCTGTGACGTTGTATTACGGGGCCGTCATCAGCATTAGGCCCTTACAACGACTGCCGAAGGCGAGGGGCGGCAAACGAAGTAATCTACGCCATAATTATTACCGTATAAATGAAGTTATTATCACCATTGCCATCGGGCTTACGCGCACGCACGCACTCAAATTCTCCCTCCGTGCTCCGGAGCCATGTTAACGCAAAACAGCGCCAGGGACGCCACTTCTGTTTTTTTTTTCTTCTCAATGCACGCATAACGAACCGTATAACCTCGCCCTGTAACCACCGGGGCCAGTTCGTTTTCTCCATCTTTGCAGCGCGCATTTCCTCTTCGCCTCTTCCACTGCCCGGTTATCATCATCGCGTACGCCGCCGTTGACAGTGCTCAGTGCGGGGTACCCTCTAAACACAAATACACCTATATGGGAGTAAAAAGGGAGTAAGCTGTCCTCTTGCACACACCCTTTTATAAAAGGGTGTGCGCTAGAAGGCAGTTTTACTCTTTTTTCCCTCTTTGTTTAGAGTGTAGCGGGTGGCTCCCCTGTCGTCCTTCGGCTGTGAACGCAATCAACCGGGGGACGCGGAGCGTGCGGGCGATAACGCGTAATCTTTGTTTTTTTTTCTTCCCCTACTGTATACTGCCATTCCTTATCGCTTCTCTGTGGCCTCACATGTCACCCTCCCCCTAGTCCTGTTTCGAAGTGCGTCCTGGCGCGGTGGTTGTGTAACGCGGAAGTCGAGTCCTCGCTCTGCAGTCTCAACTTTCGGCGCTTTTTCGCCCGTATCGGCCGTTGATATATGGGCGCTCGTCAGACGGCGTTGGCTGCGACACTTGCTGAACTTAGCACAGAAAGATTGCCCGTAGTTTGTGCTGCATCATCCCTTTGCAAATGCTTAAGAGCTTCATACGAGGGCTAGCAGAGGGTCGGCTGCGCAGCTAAACACCAGCTGTAACTCTACTCCGACAACAAGCGGTTGCAGTTTGGGTAGAGTTTGCGGACAGCGGCTTCATTCGCGAAAGCTCTGTACCTCTTGTTCGCGTGGTAAGGTGCTGCTTAAAAAAGTAAAAAAAAAATCACCCTTCTCTAAGATGTCCCGATCTCATGGCATACTTTTTACTGCCGAACGCACACATGTCATGAAATGCTGGCGCGCTTTTTTTCTGCGGAGCGCACAGACAGTCGAATGCTGGGACCCACCTGCAAAGTCTGCAGTGATGAGCTAAGAATCCGGTCCCTCGTGCGCCAACGTAACCGATGCACCACTTTTCTATTGGTCGGTCGTTGATGCGACGCCCTGATTGGCCGACGCAACACTTCCGGCAGAAAAGTGGAATTCTGTGCATCGCACGCCCGTTTTGAAACACAGTTGTTTGCGTCTTTTCATTGCTCGCAACTTTACACTTGCACGCAGCGCGAAACGTGTGCACGAATTGACTAATATTCCTTCTCAAAAGGCAGTGACCGCAGGCTCGAGCCGTTAATTTCCTCGTAACCGCGCTGAAGGTGATTTAACCTCCTTTTTTATTTTCTTTCATCTTTTCACACCACCCTTACGCATCCACGAGGTTTCCGTCTTGGCCCCAAGTAAGCGAGGATAATTAAGGGAGAAAAAAAATAAATTGAGTGATTGCATTCCTTGATTCCCTAATCTCCGCGGCCGCTGTGGCTCCCTTCTCGAATACGCTTCTAACTTTGTTTCTTTTTTTTTTTTAATATAGCGCCTCAGCGCTCCAAGCGTTTTTCACACATCAGACAAGCGCATCAACTAATGAGCGGCCATGGAGGAAAGAGTGAAGGAAAAGTGGAATGAGAGAGAGAAGGAACGAAAGAAAAAAACGACTCGAACGCTCAGCTTGCGCGTGCTTCGGCCCATTTCCGCCCGGAAGGCGGCTATAGCGCTTGCCCGCTCTACGCCTGCGTGCTCTGTCGAGGGGGTCGCGCCGGCATTGGGGGGAGGGGGGGGGGGGCTTGAATAAAGGAGCATCATTAAAAATAATTAAACGGGTTGCTCGGATTGAGGCAGGGACCAGAGCAAAAAGACGACAGGCGGTGTGCGGGTATAAGCCTTTGCTTCCAGGCGATGCGCATTGAGAAAGAAGGAAGGAAAAAAAATAGGGAAGAAAGGAAGGAAAACCAAGAGTGGCGGTAGAGATTGGAGCGTGCTAGCCGCTCCGGGATTTCGGGGATGAATTTAACGAGAAAGGCGTTTTCAGGCGTCGCTGGGCGTTAATAGGGCGCGAAATGCTCCCCTCGTCCCTGTCGGCGCTTCGTGCGTGATGTCGATAAAATCAAGCCCCCCCCCCCGCCCCTTTCTTTCCGTCTTTTTTTCCTGACTTTTTTTTTCTTCTTTGCTCACTCCGTTCGACCCGACCCTCTAGATCTGCGATGTCGTTCCTTACGCGTCGATATTCACCGTTGCCTTTTTTCTTTTGCATGCTTCTTCCATCGCCCATCGAATTAACGGGCCGGATTCAAAAAAAAAGTTCAATCGCTTCTCGGTCTGTCCGTGCTCTGGTGAACGCTTCGAGGGGAATCCGCGCGACGATCGAGAACAGGACGCGAGCCAGAAAGCGACGCAATAAAACGTCGTTCTCGTTAATATTGTTCTCTCCTCGCCCTGAGAAAGAGGAGTTTCAGGAGGAAAGGCGAATAGTTTTGGATTTTGGACGCGCGCGCGGTCCTCCATCGGTGGAACGTTGAAAGGACGATCGAAGCCCCCGCAACGCCGGGGAAAAAAGGCGTTGAATTCGCGGACTGGAACAATGGGAAGAAACCATTGTGTCGTCGGAGGGCGTCCCCTCTCGGAGCTGCGGTTGTACATTTTATTGTTCTCCTCGTTCCTTTAAGTAATGGCATTCCACCTTTTCATGGCGATTGTTTTTAGTACCCCTGGCTGTAGCATAGCTTCGTCGCATAGCACGTTCATTTTGCTCAATTTCTGGTGGGGCCAATGAGCATTCCATCACTAACAGGCATATATTACATTCTATGGTGGGCCAATACCTGCTCGCGGTGTAGTGCTGTAAAGCCAATGTGCTTCTGTGTTCAGCACCGTTGCCTTTGTGGCTTTATTTCGAAGCGAAAAGCTTCACTATGCTAGGTAATACAGTCGTCGCGTAGGCCCGAGAATGACCTTGAACGACCTTCAGCCCAACCAAGGACAGCCGTGTATGACCATATGTGGTACAGTTATGGTGTCGAATTCTTGACCCATGACCTTTAGTTGATCTTTGACATTGGGTGACCTTCTGGTTGACCTTTGGCCTTAAGAACATCCGACATCCGACGGGGGGACATGATGACATCCGAGGGGGGTGTGGTAAGACCGTGTGATACCGCGTCATAGCCACCTGGTCGTGTGGGTATATAAAGAACGGCTGTCGCGAGCGTGTAGCGAGAGAGTCGTGGGTTGCGGCTGCGCGCCTACCATTTCCTTTCAATCTTTTTTCCCCTCCCCTCCTCTTTCTACGACACGCCGGCAGTGGGCGTGGAGGCTAGTCCTCCAGTAGACAAGCCCGTGTCTCCCTCCTTTTCATCCTTCCCAACAATCACTGAAGAAGAAGAAGAAGCGTGTAGCGGAGCTGCCATGGAAGAGCCTCGGACGCTTAGCAAGCGTTCCTACTTTTCGCTGAATTCCAGGGTGGAATTCGCTGAATTCCAGTTAAGCCACTGCCCATTTTTTACATGACTGCGTGCGCAGCAATAGCGTTTTTTGTTATGGTCATTATTTTATCTCAGTTCTCTTTGTGCTGAATTTGACTCCTTGGAGTACTTACTGGGAAAAAAAAAGTTCCAACCTGGAAGAATCTATCGTACTGCCGAGCTGTGGAGGGCCATCCTTAGCTCCGCGTTGAGACGATGCGTGTGTCCCTTGACTAAACATTTTGACAGATTTGCCTGTCTGGTTGGGTTTGAAGACTTATAAATAAACTGCACAACTCCAACCAAAAGTTTTTAACTTTAATAACCCAACGTTTCGAAGCCGACTCGGCTCCTTCATCAGGGGTGACTGAGGGCAGGGTGTGTGTCCCTTGTGCGTTGCGGCGTCTTGTGGAGGACGGCCGATACGGGAGCGCGCTTCGCTTTCGGCGCAATACGAACGCGCGGCGAGAGATGCTGGCGGGCAATAGATTCCCCCGATCGCTCCCCAGGGCGCCGTTGCTCCTCGCCCACGCTCGCTTGTCACTATGCCTCGCGCTCGGCGCGAACACGCGGCAGTTATGCAGAGCCGCCCCCGACGTGCGATTTTCAATTAGAGGCGCGAAGAAGGCAAGGCGCAGCTTCTCCGCCACGCTGTACTACTAATTTTCCAAGACCGCAGTCACTGCGAACGATCAGTACTGTTTGGGGTAGCTGTAGCCCTTACAAAAATGGCCTATAGACAGTCTATAGATTTCTTATAGATTCTATTGCCTTCCTATAGATATTTGTTTTTGTCTATGCAAAGTCTATGGATTCTCTGTAGACAAAAGTCTGCTAAAAGTGTATGGCCATAAATGTACAGATTGTCTATACACTGTCTGTAAGATTTGTATTGCCTATAGACTCTTCTTTAGGGTTTGTCTATAGAGAGTCTATAGACTTTATAGACAGGTCTACGGACAGTTTATATGCTGCCTAAAGAAATTTTTGTAAGGGAGCACTCTAAACGGAAAGGAGTAAGCTGTCCTCTAGCTAAACGGAAAGGAGTAAGCTGTCCTCTCGCTGACTTTCTTTTATAAAAGGGAATTGCTAGTGGCCAGCTTACTGCATTTTTACTTCCATATAGGCGTATTCATGCTTATAGTGCTTCAGGCTCCTTGGCTGGAAATGTTCCCATACCCGCTTAGCCTCGCTTCGTCTTACACACTGGTTCGGATATTTAATAATAATAATAATAATTACCCCTTAGCCCCGCTTCCTTTTACACACTGGTTCGGATATTCCCCATTTTTACTTTCCTTTCTTCCTTTATTCAGCTCGAACCAGTGGATGAAAAAAAAAATAGAGACGCTACGCTTGGTTGAGCACGATGGGCCCATTTCGCGTGTCTACAGTAGGGCCAATCTGCGGCGATGGTGCAAGTTTTCCTTTAAATCCCCAATCTGGGACGACACCGGGGCTTGCTGCGTTCGGGCCGTCTAATCCGCTCGCTATGGCTTTCCCCCTCTCCCTGCCGCGTGCGGTGGCCCTTGCGTTGAAACATTGCCTGCACTCTGCAAACACCCCCTCCCTATTTCGCTGGAAGGGCTCTGAGAGGCGGCCAATCTGCCGTAATCGCAGCCCGATCGAGAGCCCGGGCGTCATCTGGGATCCCTAATTTCGAGCCGCGGGGCGAAATGCGCCGGCCGGCCTCGCAAACGCCGGCCGGGTTTGGCCGCGTATCCGCTCAATCAGTGTTATGAATAGCGGAAGGCTGTATTTGATGACGGGTCTCGGATACTGTGTTGCTACTCTGGCGGTCCGAAGCGGTGTGCCAGTCTTCGCGGCTCTCGCTCCGAGGGGAGAGTGACTGCCCGATTTTTTGCTCATTCCGCGTCTCGGTTTTATTGCCTTATCGAATTAGCAATTTCGGGGTACTCTAGGAAAGTAATCAAAGAAACAGGAATCACCCGTTTTCTATCATTTGTGTCATTTAGAAAGACACACCTAAATTATATTAGAAATATCAGTATTGAAGCACTGGATATGACGGCGGCAGTATTGCTGCCCGAAAGGAGTAGAAGTCTGTAGGGAACCGTTTTGTTGTTTACAGTATTTGATGCGAAGTCTGCCCAAAGGCACATGTGTCACCATCGATGGTGTGATGGTTACTGTCGGCCCCCCCCCCCTTTTTTTTTTCTTCAAGAGGGTGGGAGCACTACGCCTAGCTGCTTTTGCGCATTTATTCTGTTTCGACTCTATACGCTATTCTGGCGTTATGCGAGCCTATCTGTGCGTAGACGTACACCCGCTCATTCGTCGCGCTCGAGGCGTACGCCACAGCGCTAGCTGGCGCTCATTCCCTTTTCATAGCCGCAGTTGCCGCTCCATCAGCGTGCCAGTGCAACCAGCAGTTAATGATTGGCCGCCCCGCACCGCGCTCAATTACTCTCTGCCAAGCGCAAAGAGGCCACTTAGCGTATTCAGGACCTAATCGACCGGGCGCACACGTACGGGGACCACTCGCGAGCGCGCGTCTTCCAGTATACCAGCGCTCGCTGCCTGCCTAGCCCGTGTACGTGAGCGGGCGCCGCGTTCCATCGCCGCCAATTTAGCTCGCGCCCAAGCGTTTTCTTTGTACGTTTGCTATCCCCTTTCCTTCACGCTTAGGTCCTAATTTCCCTACGTTTCCCTATGTGTTAGCCAGTTTTAGGGATGACGGCCTCCCTATTCTCCCTTTGGTTCCTCTTGTCGTGGCCATGGCTCTTTCGGATGCTCGCCCACTATCGCTTATAATCCCCTTCTATCCCGCAGAAGCTCCCCTCCATCTTTGTCCAGTGATGATGATAATAATAATAATAATAATAATAATAATAATAATAATAATAATAATAATAATAATAATAATAATAATAATTGGTTATGGGGGAAAGGAAATTGCGCAGTATCTGTCTCATATATCGGCGGACACCTGAACCGCGCCGTAAGGGAAGGGATAAAGGAGGGAGTGAAAGAAGAAAGGGAGAAAGAGGTGGCGCAGTGGAGGGCTCCGGAATAATTTCGACCACCTGGGGATCTTTAACGTGCACTGACATCGCACAGCACACGGGCGCCTTAGCGTTTTTCCTCCATAAAAACGCAGCCGCCGCGGTCGGGTTCGAACCCGAGTCCAGTGATGCCTCATTTTTAGGGATGGCTGTTATCCCTAAGTCTCTGGCCACCTTTTTTTTTCGCTGTTTCTCTCTTGCCCTTTCCCATGATTAGCTTTCGCACTTTTATCTTTATTTCGTATTCCACTGGTACGGTCCCATTTGGAAACGCTTGTCTCCCTCGATCGCGTGCCGCGCCCTTTCCCCATGTGTCCCGTCTCTCCGCGGGAATCGGCTTTCCCTCGCCTTTCCTCCTCCCTGCGGTGCTCGTTCCCGTGTAACGACGCCCGTTTTGCGCCGAACGGTCCCCCGCTGTGCGCGCGTGGTGCGGTAATTAAAAACGGAGGCCCGCCTAATAGCCAGCTTGGCTACCAGCCGTCGTCGTGTTCCCCGGGTCTTCCCCCCCCCCCCCCTCGATCTCCCTTTCCCTTTGTTCCCGATTCGTGCATGCCGTTTCGAAACCCGGGCGCCACACAGCGGGCCCGCTCGCTGCGACACGTCACGTCTCCCCGGCTCCTGTTCGACGTTGTCCGGCCCTCCCTTATTGCGCTAACGAAGAGTTCGTGTCGCCTGGTTTAGCCGTTTCTGCCTGCTGTCGTTACCGGGTCCCAGCCCGTTCCCTATTTCGGGAGTGCTAAAGACGACTTTCTAGCCCTGCGATGCGTTGGGGAGTAGCCGCGCAGCGATTAAAAGTTTGCGCCGTGTGCCGTAAGTTACGGGCCTAGAAACTGCGTGGAGACAAGTAAACTGCGCGCAAGTGCTCGGTCAAGTGCCCTAACCAGTGCGGCCTTATCTTAGTGCAGCCAGCCAGGCGATAACAGTGCAGCGACCGGGGTATCCTGCGCAGTAGTCGCTGCATACGGTTATCCAGGCATTGTTTCACTGAGTTCATAATTAACCAGTTTTTTTTTTCTTGTCATGAACTGAGCCGGCCTGATTTTTCATCGAGGGCGTGCACGATGTTTAAGGAGCAGAGGGAAACTGCGATGTAAACGGATTAGACAGGAATATATTCTCGGTTTTCTCTGTGGGCACTTGCGATTGTCGATGCTTTCTACTTGACCTCATTCAACCTTTTGCTGTGGCAAGACAGTACAAAACAGACCTAACTATATCAGTGGGGCAGTGCAGTTTTCAATAGTTTTGAAGCGGCGCTCAATTAGCACAACAGTGTTATGTCATTGCCTTCCTACGTCTTGTCTTCGCCCTGCTTTTTTTCTCCGCGTGATCTCCAAGGCTGACCATTTTTTTTAATCTCCCGTTCGTCGGTGGCTTAAGTTCACCAGTCGTTTATTTCTTCAGCGAGATATTGCACAGAACGCCTGGTGCCTCGTCGCCTTTTCCCTTCGAAAGCAGACACCTCTTTCCCCATTGGAGATTCATCGAACGTAATGGAAAACGGACCGCGTCCCGTTCCCAGCGGCTCTCTGATGAGGGTCCCCCTCGCAACCAAACTCTCGCTGAGGGATAAACTCTTTTCCCCATTTTATGTTTGGTCGTTCCTGCCTCGCAACACGCAGCCTCGCCCGCGAGGACCGCTTCGCCACGCCTGTCGCGGCGATTGGAGACCGTTAATGACAGCAAGTGCTGCCCCCGCCGCGGCACTGAGTGTGGCGGCGGTGTCTCCCCCTCTCCTTCCCTTCTACCCCTTTCTCTAGAGTAAACTAATTTTCCGAGTGCGCCGCCGCGCACCGATTGGTTTCCAAGTTTTGGCGGTCGTTTCGGCTGTCCGTCTCATCGGGCGCGCCCATTTGCGCGTCCGCCCAGTCCGGCCTATCGAGCCTATGGCTGGGGGAAAATTGAAGGCGCGGCTCACAAGTTGGGGGGAGAGAGAAGCGCGAAAGAGCGCGGGTGTAACGTGCCTCCCTCCCCTCCCCCCCCCTGTAGACGCCCGTGGACGAAGCACGGCTCCTATGCTGTGCGTAGAAGAGTGCAGTGCTGTGCAAGTTGCGTCTGCTGTAAGCTTGTGTGTTTCATTGGAACGCACCGTTGTCTCACACTTTTGACTCTTTTAGTTTTTGCTGTGTACTTGTCGGTAACTAGGAATGCAGCGAGAAGTGTCGAAGGCATTGCCTGGTGTTGCACGGGATGATTTATTGCAGTTCCTGAGGAAGAGCATTGAGGGAGGGAGTCGGTCAGTGTGGCTCAATAGCCCCCCCCCCCCACCCCATTTCCTTCTGCGTTTCTAAAAAAAAGATGATTAAGTTTGTCGCTTCATTAATCGAGGAGCGTAAACCCGCAACAATTTCATGCGCCTCTCCAGGTGACTGGTCTCTTCCGACAGGGCGGGACACCTATCTGGTCCGTGGTGTCGAATGCTGAAATCTTGAGCAGAAGATGAGGCCATGTCGCCATGTAAAGTCTCGCTTAATGCCTGACCGTGTTCAAGGAAGTGGGTTGGCAGGGCTATTTCGGCATAGAAGCGACTTTCTTCAAGCCCTAATGGACCAACCCGTTGGTCTGTTGAGCGACGAACCAGAACTTACGAACTAAATAACCCTCGCACATTTTGTCCCTGATTGTCCAAACTCTACATTGCCGGGGCGTGTACCGTGGCGGACGAAGCAAGAGGAAAGGTTTGCCTGACCGCCAAAATAAATCGCGTTTGGTTTGAAACAGCTTCGGGCATTCGGGGGAAGCGGTGGTGACCAATGCGTTCCTGAACGGTGCACCCTTTTAGTTCAGCAGTTAAAGCGGAGCCTGCAAATTGACAGGCCCCGGGGACTCGGCCGGCTGTCCTGTCTGCGTGGAGGGGAAAGTTTCACTCGGCAGTCGTTAAGCGCTTCACACTGGCCGCTGTCCGGCTTAGATTGTTGCGAAAGTGACAGTCGTGGCCACCGAAGGGGTGCTAGTCTCGTTTTCGCTACTGGCTCCTGAACGGATAGGACCAAATGTAATTTCTTATCCCCTGTGCTTTTTGTGGTCGTGTTTCTGCGGAGGTGTTTGACGTTTTCTCATTATTCCCGCACAGTCACTAAGCTACGGTACTTGGTGCCAAGGCTGTTTGCTTCTTTTCTACGCGGTTGAGATTTTACCATGGTGCGTGCTTAGCGAGAACGAGGGGAGTTTTGTTGAAGCCGTGGAATAGAACCGCCCTCTCTAGCACTGTTTACATGTACCCGATAGCGTCGTGTCGAGTCGGGGGTCGGGCTGGGCAAGGTCGACCCAACCCGACGACTGAGTGTTTACATGAACTCGATTTTAACGACTCAAGAGCGGTTCAACTCCAGGGACGACAATCGTCGAGCAGTGGCAGCCTCCAAGATGGCGGCGCGCCACCGCTGTCTCGGAGGCGCGACGGCGCAAGCGAAAAACAGGTTCGAATTTATCCTCTCCCCTCCCGCCAACCCCACTCTTCGACACGACAGCGTTTTTAAGCACATCGGGTCGATTTGTGTCAACCTACCCCTTGCGGCGGAGTTCACTGCACCCGACCCTACTCGGCGCGCGTTTACACGAACCAAGTAACCGGTTTCGACCCGATAGCTCAACTCAGCCCGGCCCTGTGGGGTTCATGTAAACGCCGCTTCTGTCTTTTTACCTACACGCACGCAGAGTTACCTCGTCGTTCGTGGTCACTCCGTAGTTCCTTTTCGCAACTCGCCGACTGCGACGCCCATGTTCTCACGCAGGCTCCTTCAGGTAGGTTTCCCGGCAGTGGAGAGCAGGTCCCGTTGCGACAGGTGTCCACCTCCTCGCTCCTTTGCTTGCCTATGTGTTCTTTGTGAGAGAGGAGGAATGCCGCACACGTGGAGAGCTTTACTTCCAGTCAGTCCAGGGGCGAGTTCTAGGCACGCGCGTCGCCCCGCGGGCCCACTCCCGGAGTGATGGGTTGGCTTCACCGCAATCGCAGTGTGACTGCGGGCGAGCCGACGCCGAAGTCGAAAGCTCGCTCGGCTTCACCGGCTGTCGCCCCCTGTATACACGCGCGATCGCGTTCTCTCCGGCCAAAGCACGCTTGCATTTCGTTTGCCGTTCTTGAAAACGTGCTTCGACTCTGTTTGTCTTCTCCGCTTTCCCGACATTCCTTTTTTCTTCTCTGGGCTGGCTTTTTTTTTTCCTTCCCTTCGTTTCATTCTTCCTGGCATGAGGCCGCAAACTTCAGACAGCCGGGCCCGAACAAGGGCCAAGAGAGGTTCGATTGGATTGTGCTCTGCGGTTTTTTTCGTTTTTCTTCTGTCGGGAATTTTCTGTACGTATTCCGCTGCATGACTTTACATCTTGGGTGCACTTCTTCTGGACTCTCGCGAAATTGAGTTCCAGCGGTGTCGTATGGTGTCCATGCGCTCCGCTTGGGGCTTGTACTCACTTAGGGGTGTTTTCTCTTCTATGTACTGTGTATACGCGGAAGGAGATTTATGGTTTTCGTGTGTTTATTTTTCTCCTTGTTTTCTTTTTATACATCTTTCAAATAAATGCACTTTCCGCACACAAGCTTCTCGATGCCTCCGAGAGACGAAGAATAGGGGAAGCTTTTCTTCGAACTGAACGCGCTCGAAAAAAAAAACAACGTAGAGTGAGAGAGAAACCAGTAGCTGTAGGTGCAGTGAGGAAGCCAATGAAATAAAAAAAAAGACTTTCGAGAAGGGTGAATAATATATTAAGCGAAGAGAACACAAAAAATCCTGCTCCGCACCATTTTTGTCTGGGCGAAATTGTGTCCTGGGCTTCCCGATTTCTCCTTCCTTCCTTCCTTCCTTCCTTCCTTCCTTCCTTCCTTCCTTCCTTCCTTCCTTCCTTCCTTCCTTCCTTCCTTCCTTCCTGCCTTCCGTCCTTCCTTCCTTCCGTCCTTCATTCCTTCCTTCCTTCCTTCTTTCTTTCCTTCTTTCTTTCTCTTTCTTCATTCATTCCTTTCTTTCCTTCCTTCTTTCTTTCTTTTTTTCTTTCGTTCTTTCTTTCGTTCCTTCTTCTTTCTTCCTTTCTGTCCTTCTCTTTCTTTCTTTCCTTCTTTTTTGTTTATTTCTTTCTGTCCTTCTTTCGTTCTTCATTTCTTCCTTCCTTTATTTCTATCCTTCCTTCCATTCTTGCTTCCTTCCTTCCTTCTTTCCTTCCTTCTTTCCTTCCTTCCTTCTTTCCTTCCTTTTCCTTCCTTCCTTCCTTCCTTCCTTCCTTCCTTCCTTCCTTCCTTCCTTCCTTCCTTCCTTCCTTCCTTCCTTCCTTCCTTTTTGTTCCTCGGCCTTAAGTCCGTGCCACCACCGCAAACATAGCGCACTTCATAAGCGCGCAAAAATGCGTTCCTCGCTGCCAGCGCCTCCCCCGCGTCGCTGCCAAGCGTAGGAAAGAAGACAACAACGTTCGCATGAACAGCGCCGCTCGCGCGCTTTCAATCATCCCCGGGCGCTCGGGGCGGCGCCGTGGGCGGCAGCGCACGCAGCGTCGTCGTCGGTCGTGTACACACTCCGCCCGAAAATCCCCGAGGATATCCCCTGCCAGCGGTCTGCCCTAATCTCGCCCCTCATCCCCCTGTTTTTCTACTCTCGAGAAGTTCTTGTCTCCATTTTTTAATACTTGCGCTGCGTGTCTTGCCCCCACCCGTACACTTGCAGGACTTCTGGGCTGCGTCGTGTTCGCGTTGCTACCGCATAGTTGAGACGTTGCTGTGTAGCAACCGCCTGCACGTCTGGTTTTCTTTGCTATGCGTGCTTATATTTTCAGCTCGGCTCGCCATTTTTTTTTTTTTTTGAGCCGAAAGAGGATCTAGGCGGCGGTTTTCTGTGTCGCAGCTTTGATAAGACCCTTTTCTCCGGTTCGTCGGGGGACGATGTGCTCTTGTCTTACACCTGAGCCTGTATATTACGACGATTCAATTCCTCTTTGTCGGCCTCTGTCGTTGCTAAGGCGCGTCGCAACTGCGTCACTTCCCTTTGACGTCATCTGACGACGGGCCAGCGAAGGAAGCGGCAATCTGAAATCTCACTGTCCGCGACGTTAATATTGAGCTTCTCCGCATTGCAGGTTTGTTGTGCAGAGAAGTTTGAACATTGTCGCTGCCTAATTGGCGTTACGTCACCAGTCTAAATGCTAGCGGAAACAAAAAAAAATCTTTCACATGCTTTACCTACACGCTTCATACGTTCGGTTCCTTGCACTTCAGATACCCAATAGTGGTTCCCTATTCTGACTGCAAACGAGCGAGTTGAGGGCATAATATGGCGACGGGAGCTGTGGCTGGTGTATCTTGCCTCGTGCACTAGCTTTAAGCACATGGCACACTGGCGTCTCCGTACTTTACGAGAACAAAGCTTTAAACCGTCTCTCCCTTCCTGCTGCGCAGATGTAGCTCGAGCCTTTGACTTCCCGTTTCGCGCACATTCTGGGCGGCTAAGTCTTCTTCTCACGACCGTCCGTGTTTACTACTTACAGCGCGAGTGTCACGTGTGAAATGCAAAGGACACTACGCGTGTTCGGGTTAATTATGACGGCGGCTTCACGCCGCAGGTGACATGGCAGAGGCCGGTATGACTCGCGCGTTCATAACTTCCGGTGCTGCTGTGCGCATTCATCGAGCGCTTCGAATGCGGTCTTTGAACACTTCGCAATGCGCGCTGTAGCAGCGATAGCTGCTTACATACGTTTGCTGTAAACTTCAGTTTGATATGTTACCGCGCTACCTTAGTGGAGCATGTATTGTCAAGTATCAAACTTCAGGTCTCTAAGAGCCGTTCATTCCTCGCAGTGCCTTCGCGTGTAGGGTGATGCTTGTAGTTAAGACTCCTGCTTATGTTGTGCGTACACGCGCCGTCACCAGCGCAGTCTTTGTTCCCACCCATCCGTGAGAGCGCTGAGAGTAATGTCTTCGACGAGACCATCTCCTAACGAGATCAGAGATTGGGTTCCTATAGGGACCCATCAGTGCGACGTCGTCCGATTCGTGGCGCGAGACGTCCGTAAACTGTAGGTAGGAGGGGCAGCAAAGCCGATTCAGGTGCGTGGGCGTCAGCGCTGCAAACGGATTTGTGCCGAGACTCCGACGAAAGATCGCGTTCTTTTCACCGCAGGAAACAGCGTCGGAGTCGATTTCTCTACCGTCTGTGCGACGTCGGCTGTAATGGGCTTTATCTGCCGTTTTCGGCGCCAGACGTCCCGCGTTGCTCCTCGCTGCTTGCGGAGGCCTGTCCAACGCAGATACGAATATATTAGCCAGTTGGGCAGCACAGCAGCTTAGGCACTGCCTCGAAAGCCGTCTCAAAGTCTCTCTCTCTCTCTAGAGTTGTTGTGACAGTCGGATGTTGGAAGCGTCGCTTGTGCGTAAGTGTGCGGCACAATACGCGCGCCGCTCGACGACTGAAATTCGTACTGCGGGGGCCCTCGGCGTGGGCCGGGATTCGGAAGTTTTCCGCTCCGTATACGTCGCGCGTTGAGAAATAATGACCAGTGACAGAGATAAGGTGGACGGAGGGAAGCTTCAGTTGTATATTGCCAGGAGCAGTCGGCGGCGAAGCGATAAGCAGCTGTGCGGACCTGATACTTTTCGTTTGGATTGATAAGACAGCATTGATTGCGCGCCCCATCGAAATCTCTCCGCGAGCTTGCCGATGAACACAGACGCTGACTATTGTGCAGAGTGTATATGCTTATCCGTTCCGTAAGAGCACCGCCACTTTCCCCAAAAGGGATCTGCGTCATTTGCAATGCGACAATAGGGGGACTCTTTTCGAGCTTAATTCAGCCGCGTCCCGTGCGCCTGAATGAGCCCCGCTTAATCCGTCACTGTCAAGTTCTCTTTTTACTTGCCAACCAATCCATGGAGCCCGTCTTTTCCTTGGTACTCGAGTGGATCTACGATAAGCTCTGGTGCGTGATTAAGGCGCTGGAATGCGGTGAATTGTATGCTTGTACGCGGCTGCTGCTACGCCCTCTAAGCAAATGCGTGCAGTGCTGCACATGGAGTGGACGTCTTTACCCGCTGGCGCAGAAGTGCCGGTTTTCGGAGCGCGAAATTCGGGAATCAAATACGAAAGAGTGGATCGTACTTACGTTTCCTTTCTGGCCGTCGAACTATGGCGATGGCGTCGTGAGGGTCTCTCCTCGGAATGATCGGTGTTGTACAGATTATGTATATCAAGCAACCCGACAGTTATTTAATCCGGGACTATATATATATGCTTCCTTTTTGATGCGCAGATGTTGATCGTAATGGAAAATCAATAGCGTAAATGAGTTTCTTTTTTTTTTTGTGAAAAAAGAAGTCCGTAATTTTTTGGTAAAATAACTTTGGGGGCAAAAATGGTTGCGCTATTAATTTTTCACCGCAGTCGTCGTGAACAGTAAAAAAAAAAATCTTTCCCCTATGCTTTTACGAGTTTCAGTCATGGTTGGGTTCTTTCATATTCATATCTTAACGAGCTTTTCATTTTCCTTCCCTTGGCTTCTGAAGTCGTATGTAGTGTCTATATAGTTCCGGAGCGCTTAAATCGTAGGGGAATGTGAGCCACTCCTGCTGGGGCCCAAAAAGGGCCTGCAGTATATGTAAATAATAATAATAATAATAATAATAATAATAATAATAATAATAATAATAATAATAATAATATTTTGTTTGTGCCATATGATATGACACGGGAGACCGGCAGTAAAAGCTGCCACATAGGACAGTTTGACAAGGCCGGCGGCGTTGTCAAGCTTTGTCAAATAAATACACTGGCTTTGGTGGTCAGAGCTAGCGTTAAGAAGGGGGAAACATGAGCAAAAAAAAACCGAACGTAATGTTGATGAAATAAGCAAATGTTGCCGGGTTCCTGTGCGACTCGGTTTCGGTGGGCCAGCTTGAACATTAGGACGCGGACATAGAAGGATAAACAGGACATGTCGCTGTCCTGTTTCTCTACGCGCGTGTCTCAGTGTTCAAGCTGGCCCACTAAAACGGAGTCGCACCAACTAGCCCGGAAACATGCCATACCCGCCGCGGTGGCTCAGTGGTTAGGGCGCTCGACTACTGATCCGGAGTTCCCGGGTTCGAACCCGACCGCGGAGGCTGCGTTTCTATGGAGGAAAAACGCTAAGACGCCCGTGTGCTGTGCGATGTCAGTGCACGTTAAAGATCCCCAGGTGGTCGAAATTATTCCGGAGCCCTCCACTACGGCACCTATTCTTCCTTTCTTCTTTCACTCCCTCCTCTATCCCTTCCCTTACTGCGCGGTTCAGGTGTCCAAAGATATACGAGACAGATACTGCGCCATTTCCTTTCCCCAAAAAACCAATTATTATTATTTGTGCGATATCTTCATTGGTCTTCGATGCTCTGGGTGGGTTGTGCTGCCGATCTCCCGCACGCGTTGCAGGATAGAGCACACTTTTGTTCCCGAGCCGTGCTTCTGGAATACGAGCATTGTGAATATAATAATTTGGTTTTTGGGGAAAGGAAATGGCGCAGTATCTGTCTCATATATCGTTGGACACCTGAACCACGCCATAAGGGAAGGGATAAAGGAGTGGGCACATCAGCCGCGTCATATAAGGGAAGGGATGTACGGGATTTTTAACGTGCACTGACATCGCACAGCACACGGGTGCCTCTTGCGTTTCGCCTCCATCGAAACGCGGCCTCCGCGGTCTGGTTCGAACTCGGGTACCCCTGCTCAGTAGACGAGCGCCCTACATATTGACTCAAGACTGTGGCAGGGGTGTCACAGCAGTGGGAAGAGTGAAGCAAGCCCTTCTGAGCTAAATCATTGCGGGTGGTAGCGCAGGGCTTGAACTGACGCTGTGCACATCTCACCGCTCGTACAGAGTGGCCCGTTTATCAGTACACGGTCCGATAACTGGGAGGAAACATTATTCTCGGCTCGTATTTATGAGCCGCTTAATTGGGAACGCTGCTCCGAGGAGTAAAAAAAAAAACAGAGCAGTGTTAATGACTACAGCATCCTTGTCGATCGTTTTATCTATGAAATTTATGTGTTGGCGTTGGCAAGCGCTCGTCTGGTCATCTTTCTTCAGTGGCGCATGCTATGGGAACCGGAAGTGCCTGGTAGTAGTTACAAGTCAGTAGTTTTTGTTTGTCGGAAGGGGTCCTTGCATTATCCCTGCTTCTCCGTTTACCTCTCCGCCGATTGCTGTCGCAACGGTTGTTTTTTTGGTCTTTTTTCCGTCCGATAGGTGCCGTGCCGGTGTTTACGCGCGTAGTGTTACCTGTTTATGTTATTGCGACACTATTAACGACTGGCGGCACACCCGCCGGCTGCTCGTTTCCGTCTGGCAGTGGCTGACCCGGTCTTGCCTCATCACCACTGCACGCAACTAACCAGGTCGCCGCGGGCAGCAGCGCCGCGGAAGCCCGCTGTCGGGCGTTCGCCCGTACTCGTTTCTGCACCGAAGCCCTCGCTTGGCGCCGGCCTGTGCGGCGGGAGACGGGTTAATCATAGTCTCGCCGCGTCGCCGGCGGATTAAGAGCGGCAGCGCCGTCCGGCCCCTTAATCCCACCCGACCCCTGCGCCGCTAATCCAGCAGGCGCTCTCTGGGGAGCTCTGCCCCGGGGCCCTCCCATCTGCGTGCTGGGCGCGTCTGCCCCGAGAATCGGGAGCGGCTGCCGGCTAGGCGCGCGGCGTTCCCGTGTAGCCCGATTGAGCGCTGGCTTCTCAGTGTAGCTTAGTAGTAACCTTTGTTCCTTTTACTGGCGACAGTAGTCTAGGGAAATGGTTAGGGCGCTCGGCTACTGAGAGCCGGAGTACCCGGGCTCGAACCAAAAGGCGCCCGTGTGCTGTGCGATGTCAGTGTACGTTAAAGGTCCCCAGGTGGTCGAAATCATTCCGGAGCCCTCCACTGCGGCACATCTTCCTCTCTTTCTTCTCTCACTCCCTCCTTTATCCCTTCCGTTACGGCGCAGTTCAGGTGTCCGCCGAGATGTGAGACAGGTACTGCGCCATTTCCTTTCCCCCAAAGCCAATTTTAATTTTTCATCACTTGAAATTGGTTTTTGATTGGTGTTTGGGGAAAGAAAATGGGGCAGTATCTGTAATCACGTATCGGTGGACACCTGAACCGCGCCGTAAGGGAAGGGATAAAGGAAAGAGTGAAAGTAGACAGGAAGAAAGATGCGCCGAAGTGGAGGGCTCCGGAATAATTTCGACCACATGGGGATCTTTAACGTGCACTGACATCGCACAGCACACGGGCGCCTTAGCATTTCGCCTGCATCGAAACACTTGAAAGTAAAAAAAAAACGCGAAGTTGGTTCCAGTGCTTTCCGTCTGGTCGCAGTCTTTTTTCCCCTCCGTCTTTTTGTTTGTTTGTTTCTCCTTCCTCGCTGTATCTCTGCTCAGTGTCGTTGCAGAAAAAGGCTTCGCTCCATCTTAGCCGTGGCCTTGGGCTTCGCCCGTTTTCCTCCCTTGTACGCATGTACTCAGTGCGAGGCGGGCAGACCGTCTCTCGCTTCGGTGCCGTGTGAATGACAGCAAGTAAGAAAAAAAAAGTCCAGCTTTCCCTACCGACTCGCCTAATCTCTTTCATCTCCACGTCGGCCCTCTCATCAGCGCGTTCTCTCGTAGCATTCTCCGGCTGCACGGCAGCAGGGGAGAATAGGCGAAGAGCGGAGTGGAGGATGCGGCGGCGGAGAACCATCAGATCCGGGCCTTCCGAGTTCTCCTCTGTCGTTACGGCCTCCCGTTAGAACCCCGGGTATAGAAGTAGAAAGAGGCACAACCATTGGGAGGGGGCGAAAATGAATCGCCCTCATCCCGGCGTTAGCTTGATTCTCCTCCCGAGATCCGCGCCGCCAGCCTCGTGTCTCGGTAGCCTGCGCTCGTGCATCGCTGTCTCTGCTTGTATACAGCGGCGGTTGGTTCTCCTCCTCCAATCACCGGTGAGAATGGCTCGAAGGGAGAAGCACTGCCGCGCCCTGTAGTGGACGGCCTTTTGCTCTAGTCGATGGGGACCGTTTCTCGATAGACTCGTTGGTCGGCGCTTTGTTCTCGCAGAGTTTACAGAGGAATTATCTGTTCCCTCTCCTTTATTGTTCGCCTATAGGTATTCATTCGTTGCTTCCCGCCTTTTGTATCTTTGTATAGTAATAATCAAAAGTGCTTTTGTTTTGTCGAGGCTCAGTTTTGGTTGATTACTTTGAACGTAGCTTTCTAATCGGTGCTGTTTCCGTTGGAAGTGCACAACTGTTTCGCCTAAGAGCGCTGCTCCGCATACTGCGAGGAATATGGCTGAAGAGGCTGCACGCAAAGTGGATTATGCGACATGTCGCCGAATCCGGGCGTCGTTCTGAAGCTGGGGCAGATGTCGACGGCTAATCGGCGGACGCATTAGGAAGGTTGTACAGAGACAGCTGTTAATTGCAGCTTTCTTAGTTCTTTGGCGTCGGCGTAATAGCGCTGCGCTGGTTGGTCAGCATGCTGTGGCGTCACGCATGAAGTCAGTGCAACGCGCCACGCTCAGAGGTCTGGGCGCAGTGACGTCACGAGCGTCACTATGTGGACGTCACGCGCAGTTACTTACAATGGAGGACTAGTAATACTGAATGCCTAAACGATTCTATATTGAGCACAACAAACTGCTTTCTCCTAGTCTCGTGACGTCCACGTGACTGGTTGGTTTCGACAGGTGGACAGTTAACATCGGGGAAGCGGCCACGTCGACAAATCAGTGCTCGCGTGTTTGTCGCTCTGCGTGCTGTATGTAGTCAGTGGTGTTCAGTATTCCGTTTTCCCCGTGTCCACATCCTTCCAGTTCTGCAGTCGCACAGGACCTACCAGATATGTGGGCACTGCGCCGTGCGCCTCACTGGTGAGGTGGCCAGTGCATTCCAACCACCGACATATCCAGCCTCTTGCTGCTGCACGCAATTACGTGGACGCAGCGCGTACCGTCTCCGCCGTATCCACGCCTGTCCTATTCTCTCCTTGTCATGCTCTCCACCCCCCCCTGTAGCGTCCTCCTTGATTGGATCGGCACGCGGCTGGCGGCCTGCGAGAAACAAACGCCTCGTGTCCCCACACGCGGAGGAGAACCCCGGGTTCGCGCTCCTCTCTTTGTGCCTGCTCCGCTCGGCACTCACTCGGCGTAACGCGGTTCCTGCAGCCTCTGTTTGGCGGCGGTGCAAGCTGTGGCGGCGCCAGGCTGAATAACGAGGTGCTTTTAGCGCGAGCCTTTGGCGTCCGTTTGCTGCCACGTCCCCAAATCAACGCCCCGCGTCTTGTCCCCCCGTCGTAGCAGTGATTCCTTCTAGTGATTTTTTTTTTCTCCTCGTCTCCCTGTTTCTTTTTTTTTTTTATATCCACTCTCCGAAGTGCTTCTGTCCGTGTTTCTCCCGGCATTCACGTTCAGTAGTCCTCCTCAGACCTGGGATTAGGGAACATCCTTTTTATCACCGTTTCCCCGTCTCTTCCTCTTGCCCCCCCCCCCCCCCCCCCCCCCCCCCCCCCCCCCCCCCTGGCTTTATTCCTTTATCCTCGCCTGATTCTCCCCTTCAATCCGACCCTGCTTTTGTTTGCTGCACCCCAATCTTTTCGTGCCACCTGTTCTTTAGTTTTGTGTCGTTTTTTTCAGTTTTCGGGCTAGCTCAGCGAATGTAGACGAGTGGCGTTCCCAAACCCGTTCAGTATCGTTACTTTTATCCGTAATAGGGAGCGTCTTAGCACCTTCCTCCCCGCTCTTCTATATTCCTTACTATGGTAAGTTGTTGCGCTGTGCTGTAGTCATGGCAACCGTTGCCCCCTATTTCAGTGAATCCCCCACAGAACTACAGAGGCCCGGCACTCAAAGCGAGCCTACCACTCCTCTGCGTTGTTGTGCCACAACCGCCTACCGTGTACGCTGCGGACGCTCTGCGGCGCTTCGTCGGAGTCTTGCATCTGCCAAGACAGCAGACACCGAGAGAAGCATCGGGTTCTGCGCCGCTGTCCGCCCTCCTTGTAATGGGCGAACAAAGGATGCGCTGATTGTGGACGCGGGGTGCTTCTCTCTCCACCTCCGTCCCTCCTTTGCCTGTCGTCTAAAACCGTGCAGTACTGCGGAAGGCACAGCTGGGACAGCAAGTCACGAGAGGAAGCTTGTGGTTCCCGGCGGCGCGCAGGTTCAGTCGCAACCTCTCTCTTATTGAGACCTTCTTCGATCGTAGAAGTATCAGTATATCAGTATAGCAGTCGCGTCTTAGGAAGTTGTAGGTTTTAAAACGCGCGAAAGGTTTGGCAACCCCGGTAACGTGAGTTTGAGCTTGCATTTAGTCGGCTCTTTTTGCCACTCCGGAAAAGGAAGAGGAGGTTATATCAAAGCAAAGGAGATGTTACTGTCTCTTTGCTAGATAATGGTTAGCCTTTTTTTTTTGTACCGGGGTGGTGTGAAGTGTCACCTAGCATTTAATTGCTAGCGTGCTCAGTGTCTATAGATTAACTGCCAATTCTTTTCCTATTTCTCAACTACTCTCTTGGTCTTCTCCACCAATCCTCCGGTCGTCTCTTACTCGTTCCTACGTTTTGAGACTTGAGCATGTCCTGGCTATTCCGAAACCCTAGTGTTTCGCGATTTCCTGCGGGGGCACCGTGCACTGAGGGTTGGAGGGTTTTGGTGGACGCCCGAAACGTCCCCTGGCGGAAGAGACTAAAGGAGGGGGAAAGAAGGGCTAGGGAGAAAGAGTGCAGGAACACGCCACGCAGGGCTTATTACAAGGCGTACGCGGGTGCCTCCATCCCCAGTTTCCGCTACTCATGACTTTAACTTACGAGGCCCGCATAGTTAAGGCAGGCGTGAAACTATCCTGCCTTCGCTCGCGAAACATTTTGTAGCGAACGTCCTTTACAACGATGTTCGCTACAACGGTTCAAAGACGTTGAAGGCAAGACCATTCCGTGGGCCGCCTGACCGCGGTTGGCGCACTGCACAGTCATGCAGTCTTTACGCGATGGACTATAAAACGTACGCTTAGGCTTCCCCGATACCCCCCTCCCTTCTCCCAATTGTTTGCACGGTGAGGTATTGGGACGAGATGCGGCAATTTCGGCGGGGCATCCATTGTGCGGTGTGGTTTGCGGGGCCGCTTAATTGCGAGCCTGATTGGACCCGGCCCGTGTCTCTTCCGTAAACACACTTCCCGAAGTGCGTGCTTGCAGTGGCAGAGATCCGCGCGGTCCTCTCGGAGGACGTGGTACGAAGAGTGGGAGAGGTTGTTTGCATTGTCCGCCGAACGCGGGCCCTCCCTTATTTTCCCTCTCTTCTCCCGTTTCATCCTGGAATGGTTTGCCCTCACTCGGACTCTGCGGACCCCCGACAGGAGGAGGAGCCGGTTTCTTTCCCTGAGGCCCAGGTTATTCATCCTTGCCTCCAGAGCCTGGTTTGGTGGACAAATTCATCCTCCCTTCCAGAGTCTGGATTTGTGAACAAACTTGCACGCATTGTGCGCGGCATATGCAAGGATGCGGGCGTGAGGTGGGCGCTGTGGTTCGATAGACGCTTGGCGCGGGTCCAGCGTGCGCTGGGCATTCGGGACCCGCATTGTTTGGAAAACAAGGTGGTGGTGTTTCTCGACCACTGGATTAATTGGGGTCGCGCACAGGAAGGCAGCTCATTTAATGCTGCCGCACACACATTGCCTGGCCAATTTCGTACATGAGCACACGGCGCGAGGAAGCTGTTCATCCGATTCGTTGGTCTCAACGGAACTAGTTTATCCCGTGCTCGAAGTCTGCTCTCGGCAGTGGACATGCTGCGGTTGGTAGCAGTGCTTCGTATCCGTAACTGTCGGTGGCCAGCCTCGATTTTCATGGCTTGGGCCGGACGCAAGATCGTAGCGCAGATGCTGGTATGCTGGTCAGAAAGAGGCGTTGCAGACGGATGCAGTGGGGCTATGGATGATAATATAATGTTAACGAGAGACGAGTAACGGCGGAGACAAGAGTGGCGAAATGTTATTGGGACGTGTACTTGCGAGTGAAGCAGCAGCAAAGGAGAATATTCAGTGACAAGCTAGGAACTGGAGAAGGGGGGAGGATGCCACTTCGGATCTAAGTACGACGGCCAACTCTTCGCTTCTCACCGTGAGGGATACAGCTTGCGGCGTCTAGTGTGCACTTTGCACTGCGGCATTCCGACGCACCGCAGCCTATTTGTCACCATTGGAAGGCGTGAGTAGTAGAACGCGCTCTTCCTTTCTGAACTCGACTGTCAGCGCAGTGTACATCGTACAAATGTGTTGCGATATCGGGCGCGCAGGTCCCCTGGGGGTCCGTACGCTTGCTGGCACGGAGGGGGTGCTTATTAATTATGTGCGACGAGCTCGGGGTGCGTGGGATGTCGAGGGGCGCCAAAATAACTCCAAGGACAGCGAGCGAGTTGCCCAGAATAACGAGAAAGAAAAAAAAGCACGTGAAAGCAAAACTAGCGAAGGCGCATTAAGCAATATCCGCAGGAGAGAAGAGTTGCCCGGTAATGACTCTCGTGATCTGCGGCGCTTCGTCTCCCTCGAGTCGACGCGGTACCGCTTCCCCCCCCCCCCCCCCCCCTTCCCCCCCTGCTTCGCCGCCGCTTCATCTCGCGCGCGGTGCAGCCCCCAGCCACGCAACGACGTCGGGGCACGCCACTGCAAGGGCGCTGTGCTGTTTGCTTGCCGCTTGGTTGGGTCGCTGTGCTGTTTGTATCGATGCTGGTTACTCGGGGCTCATCTTCGAGAACACTTTCCCGTACCGTTTTCGGCTGAACCCCCACCCAAACACGCACGCGCGCTCTTATTTTGTGTTCGGTGCATGACGGAGGCAGGGATCTCATCCGTGGGGATGTGTACCGCAGTTCTTAGCTAGAACGGGATCCAATGACCGCTAACAACGTAACGATTGTATTTCGATTCAGTACCGTTTTGCCTTATTAAAGGGACACAGAGGTCAGCACCATCCAATTATCTTCGTGTACAGTCACGGTAACGGTGTGCAGTATACGCTGTGATTGACCTCTCTACTGACTTCGAGCTAGAACAGTTGTATTTGGGCGCCTCGAGTCGCGGTTGTGATGCCATCAAATGTGCGTGCTGCATATGCTCTCGTCTCCCTTCTCACCACATGGTCGCCCATCACGACCCTCTTTCTTCTTCTCCCCTTCCCCGATGCAGAGTAGCAGGCCATATCTCAATCTTTCTGGACGACCCCAGCGCCTTCGTTTCATTAAATTTATCGTCTGTTTGTTGTATTTGCTTTGTTTCTCGTTAGACAGCGCCGCCGCCCCGCGCTTTCTGCTCTGGCGGAATGTTCACCTATTCTTTCTTGCTGGGAAGTTTCAGACTCGTTGCATTAGATTCGGCCGTGCATCAGCGTGGCAGAGTAGCGAAGAACAGCACTTTGCGCGCTAGCACCAGTGCTGGCTGGCACAGAGTCCCGAAAAGCCGGCGTGTCTGCCTTATTATTAATAATAACTCCCGGGCCCTTAGGGACACGGACTCCCGTGCGTGTTGGGAACGGTCGACGCGGCATATAACGTTGTCGCTCGCTCCCTCGGGGGAAGTGCCCTCTTTTCCCTCCTCTTCTGTTTTTTTTCTCTCGCTCTTCGCTCCATCAATGTCTGCGCAGGCCCCCGCGTTATTAAGACGGAGGCGTTCGTGGCTGTGTCTGCGGCCGTCCCTGTCATCACACACAAACACACTCGCCTCGCACTGCTCTCTCCACGGGCCGCCCGTAATACAGGGGCCCTTGCATATTTAATACGCGCCGCGGTTCGCATGAATAATGCCTCTCGGCCGTTATCGCCCTCGGCTTTAGAGCCGCGGGCCGACTCAGCGCCGTAAAGGCGCTTATCGTCGTCTCGATAAAGAGGGGGCGAGGCGCTTCGGGGGATCGGTCCGACGGTGACCCGTGCCCTCTTGTGTACGTACGATCAACTCCTCGTTCGCGGTGACTGTCGCGCGGAGCGCATTGAAATAGACCGCTGTATACTAACGCGTTAGACAGCCCGCAGCCACGCATTTATCTCTGGCAGGAACCGTGAACTGGAACCAGCTTGGTGTTTTCTTATCTAGACGTAGGGGGGTCGCGGGATGTCCATCTTTTTTGAGCGAAAATCTTCAACTCCCAAGGGGAGAAGTTAATGTTTACCGAGTTATAAGGAACGTAGCGGTTTGCGGCCACAGTTTGCCTCGGTAGGGAAGAGTGAAAAGTTCCCGAGATTTTCGTAATTTTTACTACCTTATTTTGGGAGCTTTTCAACGCTGGGGTTGAAGTAGGTAACGAACATGTATGAAATGGACCTATGTAAGCCTTATCCAGGAAACGAAATTGATTCATCGAGTTAAGTATAACTACCGCCACCACTGCTGTAACCTGGTTTTCCGAATTTTTACATACGGGGTTCACCTGAGTCATCAAGAAGCATCGAGGCTGAAACAATGACGAGAGAAAAAAAAGGAAAGATCTACGAAACGAGGGGGGGGGGGGGGGGGGGGGGGGTTCATACACAGTACCGCTATGCGCAGTTGTTATACCTCGGGGAATTCTTCAGCTCGGAAAGAATGCGGGTATATGGAAAAGAAAGCGGGCCATATAGCACACGCGTCTGCGCGATCTGAACCACATACGGATTCATACGCCTTCGCCAGCTTGGAATGTCGAGCTCTGCGAAGAAACACGGCTTGAAACGAAAGTTAAACGAAAAAAAAAAGAATGTGTACGTGGCTTCGAGTCGTACATACGTGCACTGTCTTGTGCGTCATGCATATATGTACGAGTCCGAATGCATACACGGCGGCGTGGCGGAGCGCCCCGTGGGATGCCGAGACATCCTTTGGTTGGAGGAAGCGGCGTCCCGTTGCGTATGCGCGCGCTTATATACGGACGCGTCTGTGTAACATGCATTTATGCGCGCAATCTCGCCAGACGTTGTTGTGCGTGGCTTTCTCTGGCTTCCTTTCCTGCCTTTCCGCTTCGCTATTGTCTGTTTTATTTTTAATCAAGCTTGCCGACGTTCGGTGTGGTGTTTGCAGTGTGTGTGTGTGTGTGTGTGTGTGTGTGTGTGTGTGTGTGTGTGTGTGTGTGTGTGTGTGTGTGTGTGTGTGTGTGTGTGTGTGTGTGTGTGTGTGTGTGTGTGTGTGTGTGTGTGTGTGTGTGTGTGTGTGTGTGTGTGTGTGTGTGTGTGTGTGTGTGTGTGTGTGTGTGTGTGTGTGTGTGTGTGTGTGTGTGTGTGTGTGTGTGTGTGTGTGTGTGTGTGTGTGTGTGTGTGTGTGTGTGTGTGTGTGTGTGTGTGTGTGTGTGTGTGTGTGTGTGTGTGTGTGTGTGTGTGTGTGTGTGTGTGTGTGTGTGTGTGTGTGTGTGTGTGTGTGTGTGTGTGTGTGTGTGTGTGTGTGTGTGTGTGTGTGTGTGTGTGTGTGTGTGTGTGTGTGTGTGTGTTGTGTGTGTGTGTGTGTGTGTGTGTGTGTGGAAGGCGTCTTCCGGGACGGAGGCTGCTTACCCATTTATGCACGTGATTCGTGCGTACACCGCAAACGCGGTATTGCCGCCGGGATGGAGATGAGAGATCGAGGCTAACGCAGAGTCGGTTACACGAGGCAGCTTTGGCGAACTAACTAGACAAAAAACGATGCAACGGGAAAGGCACTGGCGAGATAGAAGGGGAAAAAAAAAGAACGCGAGACGTGTATGTGGCTGTGAAGATGGTGCGAGAGAACAAGTACAATATTTTGCCAGTGAATGGAGAGCATTAAAAATAAACTTACATTACATAGTAACAGCCGAAGCTCGCTATAACGAAACGGTTTATAAAGAAATAATGGAGATATAACGAAGGAGGGACGCTTCCGCTTGGAAGCTCGGTCAACACGGGCTATAACGAACCTGCGGCTATAGCGAAGTAATCGCCGGCCCTCTTCAACTTCGTTATAACGAGGTTCGACTGTACGTACACAACGCTGTGCATTATGTAGGGTACATTACATATAGACGTGGCATGTAACGAAACAATTCATCGCGCTCTAGTTTGAACCAACCTAGTTTAAGGAAGGTTCGTGGATGCGACCGGTCGCGGTTTTTTTCCGGTCCGTCGTTTCATGTCTTCGCTGTAGGTGGCGCCGCCATTGAGTTATCTTTCGCTCGGTCTCGTTTATATTTCATTCGTAATGCGGTGGCTTTGCGCCGCAGGGGCATTTTCAGCCACCGGAACGACGCGCGGAGGGTTCGAGATCCGCCGGAATGGGAGACACGCGGTAATAACGGAGAGGAGGCGTAAGTACACGATCGCGAAAGTGAATTGGGTGGTCTCCGAAAGTAACGGACCGCGGTTTCGGTAACGGACCCGAGCGCAGTAAATGGAGGAACGGTGTTTCAACTCGGCTGAAGTTCTTACATGATTAAAAGTTGAAGAACGCAAGGAGGTGACTTGCGGAAAAAAAAAAAATCCTAGAGATGTGCGCTTAGCGGTGAAGCGGAATCGCTCGTGAGCAACCCGGCCGGCGTCCGCTGCTGTCACTTTTGTCTTTTTTTTTTGTCGCGTTGTTATTCGTTTATGTTCGGCTTTCAGAAAGTAAGTGCCGCCTGGGTGAAAGTCGCGCCGAGGGATTCCGAGCGGTTGTGAGCCGTTATTCTTTTTTTTTTAGAAGGGGGGGGGGGGGGGGAGCGTTGTTAAAACGTTTTTTTGTGGGCACATGCGGAGCCGGGAGTTTTTTTTTTTTCATCTAGCGAAGTGTAGATGTGAGCGAGCGATCTCTTCAGTAAATACGATATCTGTGATGTGGGGAATAAGGCACTTCGCGGAGTGTTTACCCACAGAGCGACTCCAACGAGCAAATGTTGCGCTGGTTTTGGTTCCGGCTTTCGCTTCGCGAAATCGTGTCTTCACCCGGCTTGTGTCGCCGATTGCAAATGCTAGGCCCTCGAGGGCACCCATTTTCAGAACCGCAGTTGATATCGCGAGCCGAGATAAGTGCTTTATCACCAGACGTTTGTTTTCTGAGCTCTACACGCGCTCATAGTAGAGGGGAGAGAGCGGAGTTTCTCGCGGGGCTCTGCTTGGGAGTTTCAATTTTAGAGATCGCATTGCTGTGACAGGAGTGATAAGAATTTCGTTTATGCATCCCTCACAAAAATGGTATATAGACTATCTATAGGCTATTGCTTTCCAAGTGGTATTTATTTCTTTCTATCGATATTGTCGGATACAACTTAAGAATGAAGCGCCTTTTCACAGTCAAAGGACGTCCTTCCAGCCAATGGCGTCGGCTGAGTCTCATGAGCCTACTAGCGTGACAATGTAGGGGGGGATACTATCCCGGGCCATGGAGGAAGGGGACTACCACCTTCCGTCTGCCACTCTTTGCATTGTCAATCTAGCATGTTCATGATAATCAGCCGACGCCATTGGCTGGAAGAGGGTCCTTTGACGGTGAAAAGGCGCTTTGTTCTTGAGTTGTATCCGACTGTAGTCTCTATCCTTTCTATAGGAAAAGTGTACTGAAAGTGTACGGCCATAAATATACAGATTGTCTTTGGACTAGTCGATGGGATTAGTCTATAAAAAGTCTGTGGACGTTATAGACAAATCTTATGCACTATTTCATGAACAATCTATATTTTTTATGGTCATACACGTTTAGTGGACTCTATAGACAAATCATATGGACTTGTCCATTGACGATCCATAGATTTATGGTGATGCACTTTTATGGACTCTATCGACAAATCATGCAGACTAATCCCTGGACAATCTATTGATTTATGTTCATACACTTTTAATGGACTTCTTTCTATAGACAGGCTATAGGCTACAGTCGGGCACAACTCAGGAACGAAGGGGCTATGTGTTGTATATATACTTTATTGACAAACGTCTACTGACAGCTATAGATATTTTTATAAGGGCTAGGCCGTAACGTGAATGTGCTGAATCACGACTTATGCCTCTTATTGGTCATTATGACAGGAGTTAACGATGCCTTGCCACGCATGGACCATCACTCTTACTCCGCGCATCGCTTCGATTGTGTTATTTTTGTTTCGTGTTCTACACCATCGGGATAAAGAGAGAACAGAAGAGCGCACAGGCCTCTTCATGCCAGTGGGGAAGCGTCACTGAGATGATAAAATGAACACAGAGCGTGTGCAGTTGACTCCGCGTTGACCGCAGCTCCACCTCTAAATCAAGATTTCGACACCCGCACTGGCAGTCTACTACAACGCACCAGCACGATGTGTGAGCTTTCAGCATTCCGCATCCGCAGGAGAGCTGAAATTACTTTCAGCCGATAAAAACCAGCGTGTGTGTATTCCAAGATTGAATTTTCATCAAAACATCGTCCACCTGGAGGCGCGCACAATGGGAGCTTTGTTTCTTAGTGAACATTTTGTCTCCTTTCCCTCGACTCCTTTGTGCAGCGCATAAAAGTTTACTGCGTCGCGGACAGACAAATAAAACATAGTACCACCAAAGGCGTCTTTGAGAAACGATATCAGCGGAGAAAAGTGTTTGAGAGAAAACAACAACCTAAATTTGGCGTGAGCTAGAGCTCCATTCCGCGAGGAAATATTGCCCGCTCAAGCAGGGGGCAACGGAACGAGTGTTTTGGACACCTTGGGATTTACGGTATGAAATATTGCTACACCACCATCTATTTTTTTTTACTCGGCCCTGTTGCTGCCCGGGGAGGAGGCTTAGAGGAAGCCCCCCCCCCCCCCCCCCCCCCCTACTTTTCTGGGAACCAGTTACGCGCGCTTCCGTGGAGTTCACCGCTTTCGCGTCACTTGGCCGAGGGTGTATAAACTTCTCGAGCAGCGCCGCCCGGCGGGTCGGGAAGAAGGTAAAAGATTGATGAACACGAAAGAGGGTGAGAGGTTCGTGAAAAATAACACCTTCCGTTGATCCTTTTATCAGCGTGGAATTTCCTTTATCTCTGCGTTAGTGCATTATTTTGTACGTGGCTGCGGGTATGCGTGCCTAACCACTACTGGGATTGGTAGCCGGGGGGTTGCTTTAAAGTATAATGTTCGCCGGAGGCGTAGTCCGGCAGTTCATCAATCACGAAACCGCAGCGCCCAAACGCTATCTCTATTGTTTACAGCGAGGCGAAGTATACGCCCTGGTGTTAAAAATTCACGTGTTGTGGTTACGTTACGTGACGTAAACTGACCTTCCGCGTCGCAGCCGTCGTCCGGCTGTTGAAACCGAAATTACACGAGGGGAGTAATTCCGTCGTAAATTATTTAGCGGTCCTAGGCGAATTATACTATCGTTGAAATGCAGAAAAGATGCGCGAAAAACGAGGGCTCCTGAATATTTTCAACCAACACAGGAGTTCTCTTGTGTGCAGTGACGTCGCAAAGAGCGAGGCAGCTTCCTGTTTTCTTTTCTGCCTTTATAGTTCGCCTCCGTCGAAATGCTCTCGGTAATAGGAACTCCGCGAACTTTTGCTTATAGCACGCGAATCCCGTGTAGCCGTGGACTGCGCTTCCGCGGCGGATTACAACTATTCGCTCGGCTGCTCGAGTCGCGTAACTCGTGAAATGCGTTTCCTATTTTTCGTTTCCTTCAGTGCGGCTTGTACTGCAAGGTTCCCGTATCAGCTGACCCCCATCCATGTTTTATCTTCTCCCCGAATAATGAAAACGCGACAGTCTGTCTCTATTGGACCTATACGCGGGAGATTATTGGCTTCCTGTTTCTCTGCGGGCGCTAAGCTGTCTTGGATTAGCCTTCGTCCTTTATTCAGCGCGCAGCCCCGCGGCTGCTCTCGAGGGAACCCGTGTGATGGAAACTCGAACCCCTGTCGAGATTGGAAAATTTCCTTTCTCGCGCGGAACTGTGCTCTCTCTTTCTGGTCACCATGTCCACGTGTGATTTCGGGCTCCTTTATTTCCCTTCGTGTTTTTTTTTCTTCCTTCGCCTTCTAAGAGTCGGTCGTAGGGTCTGGGCATTTCTGTCTGCATCCATTAGGAAACATTGTACGTGCCTTGCCTGTAATGCGCCTGTCCCGAACGCGCCGTGCATGGTTCCGCGTTGCCTCCGGTAATTTTTCCTCCGGAATAAGATTAGAGCGGATAGGTCAGAATCGCTGCGTACCGCTCTCTTCGAGAAAGATCACAGAATGCCCGAAGGAAGTCTAAAGTTCGTGTTTCCGCCCGCATGTGGAGTACGTGCACATACGCACTCGTACAGTGTTCGAGCCCTTACGCTCTAAACAGAAAGGAGTAAAAAAGGGAGTTAGTTGTCCTATAGTGCACTTTTTCGATAAAAGGGAGTGCGCTGGAGGAGAGCTTACTCCCTTTTTACACCTATATAGGCGTGTTCCTGTTTGTAGTGTACCCTCTAAACACGAACACGCCTATATAGGTGTAAAAAGGAAGTAAGCTCTCCTCTAGCGCACTCCCTTTTATCGAAAAAGTGCACTAGAAGACAACTAACTCCCTTTTTTACTCCTTTCTGTTTAGAGTGTAGGGCTGCGCTCCAGGAGTACGGACCCAATTTCAAGGTACTTGCAACGTCCGCGGCTCCTGCGGCCGGGTCAAGTCGCACCTGATCGGCCTCGGCGATCTGCCTTCCACATCTCTCGGGCCCTATCGGGGTCTATTGTTCTGTTAATGGCAGCTTGTATCTGGTCGCGAAAAGTGAGGTTTCCGGCCTTCGAGACTGCTATTCAGGTTTTCGGCGAGCGCGCGTCGATATACAGCATCTGAGCGCCGTCTCTGTTTTCGTTCGAACAGAATAGGCTTACGGCGTCGGGGAAAAGGCAGGGAGAAAACGGTCAACGTGGTTATAGGATCTTCAAGATAAGGTACACGTGTGTCGTTGTAGCGTAGTGAAGCGGCCACTGTGCAGGACGATGTAGTAGCGCGACGCAGATTGGTGAATTTCTTTGCAAGACCAGAAACCGGCTAAGCGGACCCACGGCGTGGGGTCGGTAATCGCCGCGGAGGTGGACGGTCTTGTGCCAACCGCGGCCGGTTTGTCTATCCACCCCCCCCCCCCCCCCCCCGATTTCCCCAGCTTCTTTTTTGGACGCCATTTTCCTCCGTCTCTTCTGTCACTTGTGCACCAGCTATTGTCTTTTCCGAGTAGGTACTTCCCCATATAAAAATAGTCTGACAGTCTATAGATTTCTTATAGACTCTGTTGCCTTCCTATAGCGATTTCTTTTTGTCTATTCATAGTCTACAGACTGTCTGTGGACAGTGTATACTGAAAGATCATGGACATAAATCTATAGATTGTCTATACACTCTCTATACGTTTTGTATTGCCTATAGACCTAAGAGAACTTCATGTTGGGCTAGTTGGTAATTGATCATTGTCCCGTTCTCTTCTCTCGTGCGTGCGTGTGTATGGTTTTGTCGCATTTAAAGTACAATGGCTGTACACTGTTCTCTGGGGCTTGTCTGTAGAGAGTCTGTAGACTTTTTAGACAGAGGTCTATGGGCAGTATATAGACTGTATAAAAAATTTGTAAGGATCTCTCTTCTTTTCGAACTAATGCCATCAACAGGCGCGTGTTTCCAAACCATTCTTCCCTGGTTTTGTCTGAGCGTTAGGCTTGTTGTTCATCCTCTTTTTTTCCATTGTTCGCTCAGCTGGGAAGAGAGCTTCGTGTCAGTATTTATTGGACGCTGGTGCGCGCACTCGAACTCGCTCCACTGCGGCTTAGTGTGCGTGACCACTTGCTCACACTTGAGTGCTGATCCGGGCGGGAAGAAGGCCCGGGAGATCCAGCGGGAGGTGTTCGCATCGCGCGTCCGCGCCATTAGCAGCGGCGCGTCGGCTTCCCCAAAGCGGGATAGCTATAGGGATCTCGCTAATTGCGATCCCTTGCAAAGCCCGTCGGAGCGTGCCGTGTGTTCTCTCCGAGCCCCGTAATCCGCCTGTGCGCGCCTTATGCGATTCTCACGCATAGCGTCAGTGTCAACCGCTCTGTACTTTTTCCTCAGTTTTTCTTTTCTTCCTCATCTATTTATCTTTCTTTCGTTCTGCGTACGCACCACTCTAACAGCTGCACTTCTGTGTCATTAAGATCGTGCCTCTGGGAAAGTGGTGCGGATTGCCGTGCCGACTGCGCGGATGCTAATAGGGTGAGCTCGTGAGGGGGAGGGTGCGAATTGAGGGGATACATGTTGTACAGATGGGTATTAGCGTGCGCTCGTTAGGCCAAGTGGCAGTAATTGTGTGCGGCGTTTACGGAGGCTGGTGCTTAAAAAAAATGACAAAGGCCGACAACGGCACCTTTCTCGCGACGAAAATGGTCGGACACTGAGCCGGAAAAGGCTTAAGGGGGAAAGCTGGTCTTGGACAAAAAAATTGTTATTAATGAAGCCACAATTATGAAATCTTCAAGGAACATGTATTTTGGCGCGCTGATTCCAAATATGTAATTTAATTTAATGTACGACCAAGTCCTTGTTCCCTTAATGCAATAAGTTATGTAACTTTTTGTGGAGAGTTTTAACAAAATGCTACTGCAGGGAACTTGCTAGAATGCATGCCATTAGTTTCTCTTGACATCAAGCTATGCAATAAAGGTAAAATTATTATGCTACCTATCATGGAAGTTGAGCTACAGGGTTTTAAACCTGGTACTCCACAAATGGGAAGAAAAATTTGTATTCTTCTTTCTGAAGTGACAACTTCAAAATCCTATGAGTCAACTTTTATGGCAGATAGGATGATAATTTTACCTATATTGCATAGCTTAATGCCATGAGAAACTAATGGCATGCATTCTAGCAAGTTCCCTGCAGTAGAATTTCTTGAAAGCTTTCCACAAAATGTTGCATAACATATTGCATAAGTGCTCAAGGAATTGTTGTACATGAAATTAAATAACATACTTAGAATTAGCATGCAAAAATACATGTTCTCTGAAGATTTCATAATTGTGACCTCATTAACAAAATTTTTTTTCTAAGACCCTCTTTCCCCCTTAAAGGACCTTTCCCTTTCGGGGGTCTAACATCGTCGCCGCGCCCATTACTGCCTCAAAAGAGCAACCATTACTCCCTTACGAGGCTAACTGCATAGTGACATAAACCACATTTAGTCTTTCCCCTCAGTCCCGTTCGTCCCTAGTGCTGTAAGCGGTGCAGTTTTTTCTCGTTTTACCAATTTTCGACTAAACATTAGGCGAACGCATTGCACTAAGTTGCTCTTCGCCACGTACGGAGTCTAATGCGTGCACTTCAACGCGTGCGCTTGATGGCGTTTAGGGCTTCCCGAAAGCTTAGAAGGTGCTTGTTCGGACGAATCTTCAAAGCACCATATGCGCGACATGCCGGTGTAATCACGCATGTAGTGGGGCCTGTTTTCGAGGCATGTTCAGACTACAGGTTTCCTAACAGTTCCCCCGGGGTATATAGCCCACTAGTAATTTTCGCCAGAATGATTAGATTACCGGTTCAGGTAGTGTCGGATACCGGCTCGGAAGTCGTGCTGCTTTAGTTTTCTTCTTATGTCTGTGACGATAGCTCCGACGGGACCAGTCCTAAATTTACCGCGGATTTCGGCAGTAGACTTCCTTTTTGAGCATTTTGTTCGCAACTGCGAAGGCGGTACGGCTTAGTAGAGTCGTGGCGCGCAGTTATTTCAATAAGAACACGTTGAGGCGACGACGACGGGCGCGGTTGGTGTGTACACCGTTCGACTAAAAGTGGCCAGTTCGACCAAATGGAGAGCGGCTTGTCAGGTAAAAAGCTTGCCTCTACTGTGTCCTTATAGAGCACGTTTATGTCCGCTGTCTTCCGTCCTTTCGTCGTCTTGCGCTGCGCCTAATGTGCTCTAAACGGGAAGAACTGGACGAAGAACTGGATTCGCGTGTAAAAAGCCTAATACGCCCAGAAAACGAACGAGCCGACAACACTATAGCGGCTTCCAGCCTTGTCGACGTCGCTGAAAATCCCATTAGAAAGCGACATAACGAGAGGAGACGGAAAAATCTGCATAGGGGCTTTGCGCGCCTATTGTTCGCGCCTTCCAGGGAAGCACTTGGCACCGCGAACGAAATGCACCAGTGTGAAGGGCCGGCGGTTGCTACCGCTTCGCTCCTGGGCTTTGCAGTCGCTGGAAAGGAAATTGAAGAGCGGGGGGAGGGGTGGGGGGTTAAAAACCTTGAAAAAGGACAACTTCCGCGCGCATTCGGCGACAGGCAGCGGGCGTATAACACAATAAGTGGGCGCTCCACGGAGCTCTCTCAAGTCTGTGTGCGCACCGGAGAGCAGCTGCGTATACAACAAAGCGCCGCTGGTGCTGCTGCTGCGTGGAGAAAAAACACAAGAGGCGACTTCGCCGCCCGGAAAAAACTTCTTTTGTGTGCGCGCGCTCCTGTCTGCGGCTTTTGGACAGGTGCCAGGCGGTAGCTTTTTTTTTTTTTTCCTCCGAGTGGCGCGCCTGTTCGCTAACAACTCTCGAAGGAAATTAAATTCGTCCCCCCGCACTGGATATGTCCAGTTTTGGTTTTCATTTCTCTGGTTCGCTTTCTTCCGTTTTTTTTTTTTACTCGCTTGCTCAGTTTTCTACCCTACGCAGCTGTGTTCCTTAGTGGAGCAACTTATCAGATTAGAGCTATCGGGCCTGTTTTATTTCTAGCGCTGTCAGGGCGCAAAGCAACGCACAAAAACCTTAAGAAACGCTGTGGGCGTATTTCTTTGCCTCCGTGGAGATTTTTTTTTTTCTTGCGGGTGGGGGGGGGGGGGAGGCATCGTTCAAGGAAGAAAGAAAAAATCAAGACAAAATAACCGAAACTTCTGGCCGTGCTTCGCGAGTACCGGAGACTTTTTTGCGTTTTTTTTCCCCGAGCCTGTAAACTTCGTTAAGAGTGCGGAGAAACGCGTTGGTCGTACAATAAGAGGTTGATTTACATGTTCTCTCGCTTTAAGTGCGGGCGTTTCAAGTGCGGGCGGCGTCCACGTGGTCGGCTTCCTTCGAATCACTCGGCTGCCCTATTCGAGGAAATCGTTATTCGGCGTGGACTGATTAACACTGCGCCCGGGGCCCAGGCTTCGCGCAGTCAGGCCTTAATAGCATTAGGAGCATAGATGCCTTGAGTGACCAGGACTGGAAGAACAGAAAGCAAGATGTGACAGTTGCGTTTGTTCGGCGTTTCTTTTTTCTGGTAAAATGCTCTATAGACTTCTTGTAGACTTCTTACAGACCCTATTGCCTTCCTACAGACATTTCGTTTTGTCTCTTCGTAGTCTATAGACTGTCTGTAGACAAAATTCCACTACAAGTGTATGGCCATCAATCTATAGACTTTCTGTAGACTTCTTATCGACTCTATTGTCTTTCTGTAGATATTTTCTTTTGTCCATTCAAAGTCTATAGACTGTCTTCACAAGCCATGTTGCGCTAAAACTACGACACAAAAGAGAAGAACACATGGCACAGGATGACCGCGAAAAGACGATCACCAACCAGCCCGAAAACAGCTCTTGTTAAAGTCTATAGACTGTCTGTTGGAAATGTCCACTACGAGTGCGAGGCTATCAATCTATGGATTGTCCGTAGACTGTCTGTAGTATTTGTCTTTAGAAAGTCTGTAGACTGTCTTAACAAACTGTTATAAAGGTTCGTCTGCAAACCTGTCGGGCGACTGCAGTCATTTGGCCGGGTCTTCATTGAGCTTTATTTCTTTAACTATGCTGCGAAGAAAAGCAGTTGTTCTCTATCGAGAGATTACCGCGCTCTGACAACTCAGACGCTATTTTCACTGAAAGCAGAGCTTTTCTAAGCTATAGAAAAGGACGAAAAATACCGTACAGGTGTCGCCACCACCGGCTGAGTTGACAAGTAAACTGCGGTTCGTCGATGGATTTCTGACGCGCATCACAGAGGCTAAGGTACAGCTCCATTCGATTCACAATAGTTATCACGCAGTCCTTTGAGGTGTATAGGTACGTCTCGCTTTTGAATCGAGTGGCGGGAAAATATGCAAATGCAATTTTTTCTGCAGTAAATACGTGTTTTGCTGTCTGATGAAGCTCAGCATAGCCAGAAAGAACTACAAAATCGAATTTTATTAAGAACAAAATTGGATTGAGCCGTCGGTAGCAGATGAGTTCTGTCGCGTTTTTTTTCCTGTCCAACTTTTCTCGTGAAATTTATTGACTTCAAAATTTCTCTGCGTGTTTCACGTGCACTGAAGAATAAAAGAAAAAGGGATGGGGTGCGGTGCGCAGGAGAAACCATAACTTTTATCAAGAAACTGTAGCGATCCACAGCGGGTGAGAAATTTGTATCGTTTTCTTTCTGCTCCATTTTACACCGTCACTTACTCTGGTTGCAAATATACACTGCGCTTTCGGTACTTTTTGCTCGCCTTTTTTTAAGAGCGTGAGCTCTTAGTCATCACATTTCTCGATTTCTTCGGGTCTGCTGCCACCTCCCTTAGGTGTGAAATTTTCCAAGTCCGACGAATTCAATATGGTGGCCCCCATAGTAAATCGGTATAGCAACCCAATTGGTGACGTCATTAGTATATCGAGTTGGTGAGTGATTGGTGACGTCACTGATATATCGAATTGGTGCGTGACTGGTGACATCACTGATGTATCCAATTGGTGATTGATTGGTGACGTGACATAAATCCAAGATGTCAGATGCGTATTTCCATTGGTGTACCTCACTCTAATCTCATTCATATCAATTCTAGTGAACCAAACAGCTAACGCTCGTTTCTTCGTCTTCTAGACGGTGGCGGCATCAATTTTTTTTTTCTGTATTACACTAACCAAGACCTACGAGCGCTGGTAGAAATGAAAAGCACTGCAGTGCGCTTAAGTATGGCGCCTTTTGCGCACTAACATCGATTCCATTCGATCGGTTTCTTTGTATTGAAGCGGAGTATCTATGTGTCAGATTTTTGCATCTTTTCTCTGTATGTCTGCTTTCCTTTCTCTGATCTGGCCCATGGGCAGCCACTATCTCTGAATGAAGGACATGTGGAGATAGTGAACGCTTTAAGCGAGAAAGGTGAAGTAATAGCTAGGGCCCCTGACCGCTATTCCGCTAATCCGACACTCCTGGACGCGTCTACATGCTTACACCCTGAACAGAAGGGAGTAAAAAAGGAGTAAGCTTTTCTCTGACGCACACCCCTTTTAGGGGTAAAAAGGGAGTAAGCTTTCCTCTGACGCACACCCCTTTTAGGGGTGAAAAGGGAGTAAGCTTTCCTCTGACGCACACCCAAATAAAGGGAGTAAGCTTTCTTCTGCCGCACATCGCTTTTAGGGGTAAAAAGGGAGTAAGCTTTCCTCTGACGCACATCCCGTTTAGGGGTAAAAGGGAGTAAGCTTTCCTCTGACGCACCGCTTTTAGGGGTAAAAAGGGAGTAAGATTTCCTCTGACACACACCCCTTTTAGGGGTAAAAAGGGAGTAAGCTTTCCTCTGGCGCACACCCCTTTTAGGGGTAAAAAGGGAGTAAGCTTTCCTCGGACGCACCCCTTTTAGGGGTAAAAAGGGAGTAAGCTTTCCTCTGACGCACACCCAAATAAAGGGAGTAAGCTTTCTTCTGCCGCACATCGCTTTTAGGGGTAAAAAGGGAGTAAGCTTTCCTCTGACGCACATCCCTTTTAGGGGTAAAAGGGAGTAAGCTTTCCTCTGACGCACCGCTTTTAGGGGTAAAAAGGGAGTAAGATTTCCTCTGACACACACCCCTTTTAGGGGTAAAAAGGGAGTAAGCTTTCCTCTGGCGCACACCCCTTTTAGGGGTAAAAAGGGAGTAAGCTTTCCTCGGACGCACCCCTTTTAGGGGTAAAAAGGGAGTAAGCTTTCCTCTGACGCACACCCAAATAAAGGGAGTAAGCTTTCTTCTGCCGCACATCGCTTTTAGGGGTAAAAAGGGAGTAAGCTTTCCTCTGACGCACATCCCTTTTAGGGGTAAAAGGGAGTAAGCTTTCCTCTGACGCACCGCTTTTAGGGGTAAAAAGGGAGTAAGATTTCCTCTGACACACACCCCTTTTAGGGGTAAAAAGGGAGTAAGCTTTCCTCTGGCGCACACCCCTTTTAGGGGTAAAAAGGGAGTAAGCTTTCCTCGGACGCACCCCTTTTAGGGGTAAAAAGGGAGTAAGCTTTCCTCTGACGCACACCCAAATAAAGGGAGTAAGCTTTCTTCTGACGCACATCGCTTTTAGGGGTAAAAAGGGAGTAAGCTTTCCTCTGACGCACATCCCTTTTAGGGGTAAAAGGGAGTAAGCTTTCCTCTGACGCACCGCTTTTAGGGGTAAAAAGGGAGTAAGATTTCCTCTGACACACACCCCTTTTAGGGGTAAAAAGGGAGTAAGCTTTCCTCTGACGCACACCCAAATAAAGGGAGTAAGCTTTCTTCTGACGCACATCGCTTTTAGGGGTAAAAAGGGAGTAAGCTTTCCTCTGACGCACATCCCTGTTAGGGGTAAAAGGGAGTAAGCTTTCCTCTGACGCACCGCTTTTAGGGGTAAAAAGGGAGTAAGATTTCCTCTGACACACACCCCTTTTAGGGGTAAAAAGGGAGTAAGCTTTCCTCTGGCGCACACCCCTTTTAGGGGTAAAAAGGGAGTAAGCTTTCCTCGGACGCACCCCTTTTAGGGGTAAAAAGGGAGTAAGCTTTCCTCTGACGCAAACCCAAATAAAGGGAGTAAGCTTTCTTCTGACGCACATCGCTTTTAGGGGGTAAAAAGGGAGTAAGCTTTCCTCTGACACACACCCCTTTTAGGGGTAAAAAGGGAGTAAGCTTTCCTCTGACGCACACCCAAATAAAGGGAGTAAGCTTTCCTCTGACACACACCCCTTTTAGGGGTAAAAAAGGAGTAAGCTTTTCTCTGACGCACTTCCCTTTTAGGGGTAAAAAGGGAGTAAGCTTTCCTCTGACGCACACCCCTTTTAGGGGTAAAAAGGGAGTAAGCTGTCCTCTGACGCACACCCAAATAACGGGAGTAAGCTTTCTTCTGACGCACATCGCTTTTAGGGGTAAAAAGGGAGTAAGCTTTCCTTTGACACACACCCCCTTTAGGGGTAAAAAGGGAGTAAGATTTCCTCTGACGCACACCCAAATAAAGGGAGTAAGCTTTCTTCTGACGCACATCCCTTTAGGGGTAAAAGGGAGTCAGCTTTCCTCTGACGCACTTCCCTTTTAGGGGTAAAAAGGGAGTAAGCTTTCCTCTGACGCACACCCAAATAAAGGGAGTAAGCTTTCTTCTGACGCACATCGCTTTTAGGGGTAAAAAGGGAGTAAGCTTTCCTCTGACACACACCCCTTTTAGGGGTAAAAAGGGAGTAAGATTTCCTCTGACGCACACCCAAATAAAGGGAGTAAGCTTTCTTCTGACGCACATCGCTTTTAGGGGTAAAAAGGGAGTAAGCTTTCCTTTGACACACACCCCCTTTAGGGGTAAAAAGGGAGTAAGATTTCCTCTGACGCACACCCAAATAAAGGGAGTAAGCTTTCTTCTGACGCACATCGCTTTTAGGGGTAAAAAGGGAGTAAGCTTTCCTTTGACACACACCCCTTTTAGGGGTAAAAAGGGAGTAAGCTTTCCTCTGACGCACACCCAAATAAAGGGAGTAAGCTTTCCTCTGACACACACCCCTTTTAGGGGTAAAAAGGGAGTAAGCTTTCCTCTGACGCACACCCAAATAAAGGGAGTAAGCTTTCCTCTGACACACACCCCTTTTAGGGGTAAAAAAGGAGTAAGCTTTTCTCTGACGCACTTCCCTTTTAGGGGTAAAAAGGGAGTAAGCTTTCCTCTGACGCACACCCCTTTTAGGGGTAAAAAGGGAGTAAGCTTTCCTCTGACGCACACCCAAATAACGGGAGTAAGCTTTCTTCTGACGCACATCGCTTTTAGGGGTAAAAAGGGAGTAAGCTTTCCTTTGACACACACCCCCTTTAGGGGTAAAAAGGGAGTAAGATTTCCTCTGACGCACACCCAAATAAAGGGAGTAAGCTTTCCTCTGACGCACATCCCTTTAGGGGTAAAAGGGAGTCAGCTTTCCTCTGACGCACCCATTTTAGGGGTAAAAGGGAGTAAGCTTTCCTCTGACACACACCCCTTTTAAGGATAAAAAGGGAGTAAGCTTTCCTCGGACGCACACCCCTTTTAGGGGTAAAAAGGGAGTAAGCTGTCCCCTAGCGCATTTCCTTTTATAGAAGAGTGTGCGGCAGAGGACATATTAATCCCTTTTTACTGCCATATAGGCGTATTTGTGTTTAGAGTGTGTAGGCGGCTTCAATTCGATGCGCCCTGCTCTTCTTCGTGTCTGGGCAGTTGATGTCCCCAATTGTCGGCTTCACGAGCTCTGCTTTCCCTACTTTAGGCGCATGTTTTATGTGTGTTCCAGGATATACCCTCTTGTATTCCTGGTCTCGCGTGAAAACGTTTATTGAGGAAAGAAAATGGGGAATTATCTAGAAAATAAGGAAAGATCCCGATAGGGAGGCAAAGACAGTCGCTGACTCCCCCCTTATACGGTCGGCATTCCGGTTGTGAATTTGTGCAAATCCTTCCGGCACACCTCTCTGCGTGCGGAATCTGATTGTTTCGCCAGCGACTACAGCTTGCACAAGCCGACCAACTTGTGCTACATTATGCGGTTGCATGGTATCCCTAAGTAAAAAGGAAATGGAAAATATCTCTTCGACTAGCCGGCTCATTTTAGATGCTCGACACCACGAGAGGAAATAGACTGTGAGAAAAAAACTGCGTAACGCGAACAAACTCGATAGTCGATTGCTAACTCGGATTCCCGCTGTACTCGTGTGAGTTTCTGCGGAGAGATCCGAGCACTGAGGGCGTAATACGGTGCCGGGAAGTATAAAGACCGCCACTGGCTCCCATAGTCACGGCGTGCCGAGGGCAGGCAGCGGATAGCCGAAATTCCCGCTTTCATTACGCGTGTATAACGAGGGAGACGAGTGTTCCGCCTATTGGCTTGGCTTCTATTGGTTTGTATTGGATTTTATTGGTTTCTTCCGTTTTCGGGTCCGTCTTATGTATGCTAACGAGCTTGCGGGCTGGCTCGCGAGTATCTCGTGTCTGTGTAAAGCCTACCTCTTATTCGAGATTTTTCTTTTGCGGGGTGGGGGGGCTCGTTTAACACGACGAAACGGAGAACAGCGATCGAAGTCGTTTCGGTTGTTATACGGTGGCGCGAGATTTTTACCCTCCTCCTGCGATGTAGATGTAGGATGTTCACAGAGAAGAAGCTAAAAAAAGAAACAGAACGAGAGAAGGGAAATCAGACTGGAAGAAGAAAGAGCCGGAAACTTCGGCGGCAGCCTCTGGAGCGAGGGATCGTGTTCTTGGTTTCAGGTTTTTTCGCAAATTGGATTAACGCCAATCTCGAGGAACGGCGCCGTCCGCTTCGTTTGAGGCGTCTTGAGAAAGAAATTTGTATGCAGTAACTTATGAAAAGCAAGCAGATAAGCACTTTATAAAGTCGTTCACTCTGCAGCCGCTCTCCAGGCTGCTTATTCTTATCTTCGTGCACCTGCGGTTCGTTGTTCAAATAAGAGAATAAAGTACAGTGTGTCCGATCGCTATTGAGTCTTTGGCGCCGGCGTTTTCGTCACCTTTTCGGTTACCGTTTTTCTTATCTTTCCTAGACTGATACCGCGACGCTTTTCTTTTCCTCATGAGATGTCCTCGGGCGCTCTTTCGCGTGTCTCAGCGGGTTACTATTTTTTTCATGAACACTCACTTACAAAAATGGTCTAAAGACAGTCTGTAGACTCCTTATAGACTCTTTTGGCTTTTATAGAAATTTCTTTTTCTCTATTCATAGTCTATAATAGTACTGTCTCTGGACAAAAGTCCACTAACAGTGTATGGACATAAAATCTGTAGATTGTCTATAGGCTGTCTAAAAGATTTGTGTTGCCTGTAGACTGTTCTTTAGGGTTTGTATTGTGGAAACCTGTTCCCTCCTTTGTTTCTATGCGGCCAACCACCTTAATTATCGTGCGTCAGGACAGCAGCGGCTGGCCGAGGAGGGAAGTCTCCCTCATGGGGAAGCGGAAACAGCGACGGGAGCGCCACCTCGAAAGTTACGCGGTCGCATATATTTCCACATTCTATAGATTGTCTTAGACGTTGTAGACAGGCGTATATGGACAGTCTATAGGCGGTCTTAAGAAATTTTTGTAAGGGTTCAAATGTTGCTACTTGTTTTCTTTTTTTTATTTCTTATCCCATTTCAGCCGCTTTTTGGAGGCAGGTTCTTTGAAGCATTTTCGCGTGTCCAGCGCCTACCGATTGCTCTGAGGCTGTGTTGGTGCTGTAGGACGCCAGGCGCCATAGCATAAATGGGAATGAGACTGCAGGGACTTCATTTCGATGGATGATAATGGAGGAAACTCTAGTGCGCTGTGTTTTCGATGCGCGTTAAGAATTCGAGATGTCCGTCCGACCACCTCGCAGCAGCTGCTTCGATTTTTTTTCGCGTGAACATCGAACAGTAAAAATTTTAAAAAACTTCGGTACAGGCACTACCCTGTTCCGGGAAGTAATGTTGGGGGCGAGAACGCGGCGTCCCTCCCTTATAAAAATTCCTTTGAACAGCCTATAGACTGTCCATAGACTTCTGCCTATCAAGTCTGTGGACTCTCTGTAGACAAATCCTAAAGAATAGTCTATATGCAATACGACTCTTATAGACAGTCTATAGACAATCTAGATTTATGGCCATAAACGTTTAATAGACTGTTGTGTATAGGCGCTCTATAGACCAGGAATAGGCAAAATAAATATTTATAGGTTGGCAGCACAGTCTATAGGAAGGGAATAGAGTCGATAGAAAGTCTACAGACTCAATAGACCATTTTTATAAGGGCGGGCAGCGGCGGTCATGTGATCACGCAGTTCAGATTTAACTCTGGCGTTTCGGGGTTTAGTGGCAGGACGTCTTGCTTTGTAATCATATATATATATATATATATATATATATATATATATATATATATATATATATATATATATATATATATATATATATATATACACACGTACGTTAGTCACGTAGCGTAGTACTCTGAAAGCAAACGCTCGCTGCGAACCGGAAGCAAGGACCATGTTAGGCCGCTTCCACTTTGATCTCCCGCTTCCGGTAACTTTGTTTTCGCAACGTCCCTGTACACTTCCGTCCGGTGCTTCCATCTGGATGCGCCCGGATGCATTATTGAAAAGGTTGTGCAGTATACGCTTTCTGGTTCTTATCCCGTCGGCTTCCCGTCGGGCCCTGTGTTTCATGACTTTGTGGGAGGCCGGTTCCTAGAGGAGGTTTTTTTCGGGATCATATCTTCGCTTTCCTTCCTGAACAGCTGACCTGTTTGGGGAAGTTGGACACCAATTTTTTTTTTGCCCGCCGCGGTGGCTCAGTGGTTAGGGCGCTCGGCTACTGATCCGGAGTTCCCGGGTTCGAACCCGACCGCGGCGGCTGCATTTTTATGGAGGAAAAACGCCAAGGCGCCCGTGTGCTGTGCGATGTCAGTGCACGTTAAGGATCCCCAGGTGGTCGAAATTATTCCGGAGCCCTCCACTACGGCACCTCCTTCTTCCTTTCTTCTTTCACTCCCTCCCTTGTCCCTTCCCTTACGGCGCGGTTCAGGTGTCCAACGATATATGAGACAGATACTGCGCCATTTCCTTTCCCCAAAAACCAATTAATAATTAATAACACCAATTTTTCAGCTACAGCTGTTAAGGGCACGTTTCCCGGTTCTGCGGCGTCGCAGTTGGCGTAACACTGCGCCAGGCTGATTGGTCAGTGTGCAGTGACGTCACGCCCGACGTCACTGCGACGTGCACAATACAAAGGTCTTTTTTTTTTCATCTTCATTTCTTGCCACATGTTTTTATCACTAGGCCGGCAGTCATGACAACAACTTCAACTCGTTTTAATAATGATTATGATAAATAAGAGAGGAAAAGGCAGTTGTGCTGTCACAGCTTGGCGATCGTTTACGATTGCGCTCACGAAAATTAGTGACACCGGGCGCCTTTGCAGGAGCCGTCAGATCCGATAGAATTGAACACGATCACTGGTCGACGTATACTAGTGTGAGCAGAAAAAAAAAGAGCCCGCATCGCCTGGGGCACAACGGGTAGTGCGAACTCTATTTCGAAGGTCGAACCTACCGCACCCTTTCTTTCTCTGTAAGGTCATCCAAGTATCGGCCGGCCTGGCGGCAGTGAAGCACCGTGCTAAAAGGCCGGAACCACGCAGAAACACAAAAAGCCAGGGGCGGGGGAAACATTAAACGCTGCACAGCTCGCTACTAAAATTTTTCCACGTAAATATCCATTATAACAGTTCAAACCGATATAGAGTCGTTTGATGAAAAGCTCATAGCTTAGTGGGCGAAAAGTTTTAAGAAGACCCGACACGTCTAAGACGGCTAACGCTTGAGAACGCACACACGCACATTTCTCTGACGGCAGCTTGCTGACTCGTCACAAAACCCCGAAAAAAATTCGTTTCATCAGCGTTTTTTTTTTTACACTAGGAAAAAAATTCCAAGGTAAATAACACGACCTCCTTTCCGAAGCCGTCGCTATACGAAGCGAGTCGAGGCCTTTGCAGCGCGGTCTGGCGAATTCGTTTCCTCGGAATAAATGACGCCGCCAGCAGAAGCGTATCCCGAAAAGCAAACAAGCTAGCCGCGGCACCTTCGCGTCCCCAACGCAGAGCTCTCGTTCAGACTCGCGCGTCGGAAAATAAGCTGAGCTTGCACCAGCGACGCAAGTGGTCGGGGATTTGTCAAAGCTCCTATCAACGTGTAGCTTGGAGCGTTCTTTTCTGGCCGTGTATTTCTGCGTTCTCTCGTTTTTTTTTTTTTTCATCAGATTCGTATCCCGCTTCGGTGCTTACCGCTAATGCGGCACGGGTTCAGGGGGTGCAGTATATTCTTCGCTGTGTGTTTGAGATTGGGCGGAGTGTTCGTTCCATGTTCTGTTTTTTTATTTATTTACTCCGCTGCTGCCGTTGCCGCGATTCGCAAGCTGTTCAGATGAACGGTGTACTTGCCTCGATCTGGCGCTTAACGGAATATATTTACCGGAGTTCAAGTGGATACACTCTAAACACGAATATGCTTATATGTGAGTAATGACGGGAGTAAGCTGTCCTGTAGCGAACTCCCTTTTATCGAAAAGGAGTGCGCTAAAGGACAACTTACTCTCTTCTTACTCCTTTCTCTTTGGGGTGTAGGCAGCGATGGCCTTCGCTCGAGTCAAGCTGTGCTCCAGGCGTCGCCTTTGCGCTTCTTGTTTCCGCTGACCGGTCGTTATGGCGAGGGAAGGAGCGTTTTTTTTTTTTTCAAATCGCAGAGTTGGAATGCAAAAAGCGCCACTTGCATGGTACTATTGGGCGTTGCATAGGCCAGCGCAGGTGCTCGCCACAGCAGCACCTTGGATCGCGCTGTTCTCGACATTTATGCGGGCTGTTTTATGTGAGGGCGTATGGGGGATCGGTGCTTAGAGGGGTTTTTTTTATGTTTAAGGGACCCAGTGGGTACTTTCTGGTGAGGCGCCTGGCTGCTTCCTTGCGCAGGCGTCTTCGATCACCGGTGGTCGTCGGTCTTTTCGCTTGTTTTTTTTTTTTGTTCTAAATGAAAAAAAAAATCAATTTTTTTTCATCAACTATACCCTTTTATTTCGACATATTTACAAATTCATGCAAGTAATAGGCGAAGCTAGTCTAGGCCCATTTTTACAGATATAATCGACAGTGATAGCGACACGTGAAGTATATTTCAGAAAGCGTGAAACATTCCGAACAATCCTAGGAACCAGACGACAAAAAAAATCGTGTCAAGAAACTTGCGAATTAGAAAGCAGCGCTAGAAACGGGCGATTGCAGAATGAACAAAAAAAGACAGAAAAAATGTGAACCTGTACACATACCGAAGTCCTTCATTTACAATTATAAAAGGAAAAAAAAAAGGAAGAGCCTGCACCGAGAGCTGCCTTTCCATTTTTCATTCATAGGTGGCGCGATGCGCTCCTCACTCAGTGCTGTCGTGTTGTGCGGTTGGGGCACGCAACTTCCAGCAGCTCCGAGCTTTCTTCTCCACAACCGCCCCCCCCCCCCCCACCCCCCTCCCTTTCGGAGGTTCCACGAAAGTGCGCGCATCAAACATTTGCGAGGGAAGCGCTTTCCTGGAGCCCTGTACGCGTCCTCCGGATGTCGTCCACGTCCCGGGTGTGCAGCTCGCTTCCCGCCGTTGCCCGGCAACGTCTCGGCGCCTCACGCGTGATGGCGTTGTGAAAGATGCATTGTGTCGGCGCGGGAAATCCGCCGCGGTGCGGCTTCCAGCCGCGTTTGTACGCGAATGCGATTGCGAGATGCGGGGACTCCCCGTGGAGCAGTTTCCCCCTTGTCCCGGATTCCGTACATCTGCGGTTGTTGGCATTTTTCTTTCTTTTTTTTCTTGACAAGAGTCGGAGCAGTTGCGGAAGCCGTTGTTTTTGGCGATTCTAGGGAAATTCTAACTCGCTCAGTCTTTCGGACTGCGTGCATTGTCCGAGAGGCGCTTGGTAGATTCTACGTGACTGCGCTGTTACATTTCTTCGAAGGTTGTCTATACTCGTTTGTGTGACTTCAATTTCCTGCAACTCTTTTCTTCTTCATCTTCACCCCCTTTCCCCCCGGTGCAGGGTGGCAAACCGGCTACTCTTCTGGTTAACCTTCCTGCCTTTCCTCCTCCTCCTCCTCCTTAGTTGCGATGTGTTGTCACGTTCTTTGAGGCCCCTTTTTAGCGCGTAAGCACTAATGCGATGGGCAAATCCCGAACCATATCTTGCGATGTTTGTCACTGTGTGCCAATTATGTCGCGGTGCTTGCGGGTTTTGAGCCAAGAGAAATAAATCAATGAAAATAAATCAAACAAATATTGCCGCCACTGGGAGTCGAGCCCGCGGCGGAGCGAACAGATTAGCTTTGGTGGCCAGTGCTCGAGAGCAGTTTTTTGTTCTTGATTGCATGGAAATCAATTCAACTGAGCTACCTAATGCTTTACTTGCGCACATACTATTCCGAGATGCAGGCACACATTCTCGTGTCTTCGTACACTGCACTCCGCCGGCACATCGAAATTGCGGGGGCATACATCTCAACCGAGCACGCCTCGCGTTAAAGCACGTGTCGCTGTTCTGTGCAGGTTTAGAGTAATTCGTACCCCCATCACTCACCTCTCTCTCTTTCGGCCGTCCACGTAATTTCGACGCACTGGCATCGTGATGTGTACGCCAGCACTATCGCGTTAACACTGTGCATGGAATGTTGCTATGAAAATAATGTTCTTCACTGCTTGCTTTTCGCCATAAAATTGTGAGAACAAGTCCGGTCGCAGGGAACCTCATGAAAAAAAAGAAAAGGAAGGAGCGCAACCTCATCTTGTTTCTGACGCGTATGCGGTCACAAATTAAGTGCGCACAGGAAAAGTTTGCACATAGTATTCTGACTTTGTACATTAATGGCCTTCTTCCTTCGTCGCATTAACGTGTGCGCGCTGTGTATACGAGGTTTCTGCTTCTAATCGTAGCAGCCTGAGCTTGTGGAACTGAAAGCTGATTTCTGTTTTAGGCCTTCTTGTTTATTGTGCATTCGCATTGGCGTACCACGTGCCAGCGGTGCTGACGTGCTTTTGTCTTTTTTCCTTGTCTTTCGCAGGTGAGTTTGCCTTCCTGGTCGTCGCCGCGGTCTCTGTCTGGGTGGAATGTGAGTTTTGGAACGAAGGCAGTCGCTCACAACCAATCCCTACAAAGGGAACGTGTCAACGGGTTGCCGAAATGAAAGCGAAAATCTGCTCTTGGCGGTCGCTTTCGCGTTGTATTTTCCGTTTGTTCTGTCTTTGTCAAAATTAACCAGGCTTCACGGTTGGCTTCCCACTTGTATGATGGAGCTCTTACGGCTTGCCTAAACGTCAAATGTCTTTAAAGATGAGGAGAAGGGTTCTCTACCAGGCTTCACGGTTAGATTCCCACTTGTATGATGGAGCTCTTACGGCTTGCCTAAAGATCAAAATGTCTTTGAAGATGGGGAGAAGGGTTCTGTACCAGGCTTCACGGTTAGCTTCCCACTTGTATGATGGAGCTCTTACGGCTTGCCTAAAGATCAAAATGTATTTGAAGATGGGGAGTAGGGTTCTCTACCAGGCTTCACGGTTAGCTTCCCACTTGTATGATGGAGCTCTTACGGCTTGCCTAAAAATCAGAATGTCTTTAAAGATGAGGAGAAGGGTTCTCTACCAGGCTTCACGGTTAGCTTCCCACTTGTATGATGGAGCTCTTACGGCTTGCCTAAAAATCAAAATGTCTTTAAAGATGAGGAGAAGGGTTCTCTAACAGGCTTCACGGTTAGTTTCCCACTTGTATGATGGAGCTCTTACGGCTTGCCTAAAGGTCAAAATGTCCTTAAAGATGAGGAGAAGGGTTCTCTACCAGGCTTCATTGTTAGCTTCCCACTCGTATGATAGAGCTCTTACGGCTTGCCTAAAGATCAAAATGTCTTTGAAGATGGGGAGAAGGGTTCTCTACCAGGCTTCACTGTTAGCTTCCCACTCGTATGATGAAGCTCTTACGGCTTGCCTAAAGATCGAAATGTCTTTAAAGATGAGGACAAGGGTTCTCTAACAGGCTTCACGGTTAGCTTCCCACTCGTATGATGAAGCTCTTACGGCTTGCCTAAAGATCGAAATGTCTTTGAAGATGGGGAGAAGGGTTCTCTACCAGGCTTCACGGTTAGCTTCCCACTCGTATGATGAAGCTCTTACGGCTTGCCTAAAGATCGAAATGTCTTTGAAGATGGGGAGAAGGGTTCTCTACCAGGCTTCACGGTTAGCTTCCCACTCGTATGATGAAGCTCTTGCGGCTTGCCTAAAGATCGAAATGTTTTTGAAGATGGGGAGAAGGGTTCTCTACCAGGCTTCACGGTTAGCTTCCCACTCGTATGATGAAGCTCTTACGGCTTGCCTAAAGATCGAAATGTCTTTAGACTTGAGGACAAGGGTTCTCCTCATCTTACACAGGTGTATAGTTTAAGGGGTTGCACAAGTGCTTCACTGTACGGCTAAGAAGCGAAACGTGCGGCTCGGGGCCGTATTCTATAAGCTGTCCATTTCGAATTGTCCATTTCGCGCCCATTGCGTATTATCCAATTGGTCAATCAGATATACCCGCGGCTTTCAGGCGTGTGTGGGTTGCGACCCGCCCATTGGCCGGTTTTCGACCGGTCCGCAGCCAATAGTGAGATACACTGCAGCGCTCTGTTAACAGTATAGGCGAGCGGACCTGGCCATTCTCTCTGCCACTCGCTGCGATATGCAGCCAATGGGGAGGTCCGGTCGCCAACCACCCAACGGCCTTGATCGCTTACCACAGACGCTTGAAAGCCGCGGGCATATCTTAGTGACCAATGGCAGAGGACCAGATAGACGCGAAATGAACAGTTCAAAATGGATAGCTTATAGAATACGGCCCGTGATCACTTTTGGAAAAGCCGATACGTCATAACTGCTGTAATACGTTTGGCAAACGAAAGCAGTCGTCTCATGAAGCGCTCATGATGCGAGGCAGATTTCGGTTGAACAGTTGTATAGAGCGCCGCAAGAAGCCAAGAAACTGCGCTATCTCTGAAAGCATGTACCTTTGTATTGGACGGTTTTTCCCGCGATTCGAAGGAAGCCCGCAAAGATTTGTGGAGCAAAAAAATTATTCCTGGCCTCGAGCGTGATGTGAGCCACCTGAGCTGCGTCCTTGTGGGACTCCATATCATGGACTTGTTGAAAAAAAATGATGTTCCGGGTTAATCTCGTTCCCCTGGAGTCTTTTAAAACGTGCACTGTCAGGGGCGTTGTCACGCGTGAGGCATATATTAGGTTGGGGCATCCTAAAAAGATTGAACAGTAATAAGCCCCCGCCTGCACCACTGACATAATACAGGGTGAATCCAATTTGAAGATAAAGGTCCAAGGGTAATGGTATAATTTTACCACCCGTCCGTGGGGAAAATGAAAACCAAGGGAGAGGGGGGGAAACGTACATAGCGACCCACAACCGGGGGAGCGGGCCCGGGGAGACTCCCCTGATCTCCCCTGGCAGTGAGGTACAGGGACAGAGTAGAATTCCAGAGACCCCAGATTGGGACTTTCCCGCACCACTAATGTATCGCGAGTATTGACAGTGAGGCAGTGAGAACATGCTGTCTCGCAAGACGCCTGGGAGATTTCGCGTAATACTAGTCAGTAATTTTACCCTTTCCTGCTCCAGGCTACTGCCGCTTTGTTTTTGCATCTCAGCGGTTCAAACTACCCTTGGTGACGTCACAATATGTGGAGCGCACTGTATGTACCAGGTGCGTTGTGTGTACCCTCTGTTCCGCTGTATCCGGATTCCACGAAAGGTCTCCGCTACCCCTGCAAAGACAGGGGCAACGGCTTGGTGCGGTTCCTTTAACGGATCAAATACGGACAACTTAGACTTGCATCCATTCACGCGGCAGTGTTGAACAGCTCGTGTCGCATAAAATCTGTCGTCGTTGAGCGTGAGCGGAAAATCCACGAAAAATCCTCGAAAAATTGCCGGAGAAGCAACTTAGGAGGCTGGTTGGCCACCTAGATCACGTAACCTTGTAGCGTCGTCACAACCTGCCCACCAGATTTGTCGCATGGTGGCTACGAGTGGTTATTGAGCGGGTCCTTTTTCCTTGGATGAGTGCTTTGGCGCGTGTGGAGTTTCGTCTCTGAATTAAATAGTTCTGGCTATATCCTTCATGAACCCAAAGTGAATGCCATCGCCCAAAACTGCGTCCAAGTCAAACCACAAGCGGGTGAGTAGGATAGAGTAGAAGAGTAGTCGCGTTAGCGACTTGAATGGGAATACGGGCGCGCGTTTCGGGAAAAGTCATATGTCGAGTAGTGTATGTGATCGAACATTGACGTATAAAAAAGATACAGCGCAACGTCTCCGAACATCCCGTTCATCCTCAGCATCCCTTTATCGCATTATTAGCGGACGCATGTCTTGGAGGGCTTAAGATCAGGGCCCTCTTCAAGTAGATTTCGCCGCAAATAGGATGGAGACTTCCGAGTTCAGAATGTGCACGTCCATCCGTACGTGAGCTCTCGACTTGGAGAGGCTTAGTTGGAGGAGCCCCGGCGGTCAAAAACGATAAGTGCGCGAATTGGCCCTCTTTCGTCCGCCGCTCCGAGGATTCAGACGAGACATCTTGGTGATACGGTGTGGTGGAGCATGGCCTCGAGAGGATTTCTGCACGTTTTTTCCCCTTTTACGGAAGAGCAGGGAAATCAAAAGAGGCGTACGTCTCCTTATCCCGGCTACACCTAAACGCCAAATTAGGGACGGCGTGACCCCAAAAAAGGCCCGAGAGTGCCGACAAGTGCCGCAGCCGCTTTTCTCCTCTCTGGTGTAGGAGCGAGTCCCTACGTGGCACGCGCGTGACCGGCATCAAAGGAGCGTCCAGAAATGGCGCTGCGAGGACAGAACGAAGGCCCGGATATTACCGAGGAAAAAAGGGAGGGTAGGGAGCCTTGCTCCGGATAAAAAGGGATGTGGTGAGGAGGATGAAAGGCGCGGGAAGGGAAGGTAGAATGGAAGCGTACGGGAAGACGGAGGGGGGGGGGGGCGGTGGCGAAGGGTATGATGGCGCCGCCCATCGTTCTGCGGCCCCGGCCGTGGTGACGTGCTGTCTTTACTTAATCGACGTCGGGCGACGCTGTTTGTGGGGAGGCTGGTTCCCCACGGCCCTTTCTTCCCGGCGCTTTCCTCTTTTTTTCCGGGAACAATGCGCGACCGGTGAAGGAGCGAAAAATGTGCCCCGAAGCGGCAACCTCGGGAGAATAAGGAATGGCCGAGGTGGTTTGTTTGTTTCGGTGTTTCTTTGCCTCGTTACGGTTTTCCTCAGCGTGCTGCCATCTTTGGCGCCTTCTCATAGAACGTTCTGTCTTGGAGGGAAAAGGGGAAAATGGCCGTCAACAATCGGGGCACCGAAGGACTTGCACAAAGGGAAGATAGGGAATAAAAGGGGATGGCGCTGGAAGGAAAGAAAAACGTTTTGCTGATCAGGGCGCCGTCTGCTGTGCCGATAAACGGTGGAGGAGCTGAAGGCGCCCTTTCTAAGCCAGGGTACCTGGAAATCAAATATAATCGGTGAGGGGGCAATAGAGGAGACCTTTGTGGACACAGGCCCGGCACGCTGTGCAAGCTGCTTCATCAAAGAGCGTTTGGTAACTCGAATATTACCGAAACTAGTGTGTCTGAGGAAACCCAAGTGCGCATTTTGTGGTGGAAAAGTAGGAAAGGCCGAACGTATGGTTAGGAACAGATCGTTCACACGCTGAGAACAGTGGCTTAACCCGACCGCGGCGGCTGCGTTTTTATGGAGGAAAAACGCTAAGGCGCCCGTGTGCTGTGCGATGTCAGTGCACGTTAAAGATCCCCATAGTGGTCGAAATTATGCCGGAGCCCTCCACTACGGCACCTATTCTTCCTTTCTTCTTTCACTCCCTCCTTTATCCCTTCTCTTACGGCGCGGTTCAGGTGTCCAAAGATATATGAGACAGATACTGCGCCATTTCCTTTCCCCAAAAAACCAATTATTATTATTATTTAATCAGGGCCGAAGAATTTCAAGAAAGAGTTACACTTTAAACACCAATACGCCCATGTGGGAGTGAAAAGGGAGTAGGCTGTTCTCTAGCGGTGTGCGCTACTCCTACACCCCTGCTTCCTTTTTATTGTTTTCTGTTTAGAGTATAGACAATTGTACAGTACAACACAGCGTGATTATACCAACTGGTTGTGGTTGCAGGTGTTTGTTTATTCATGTACAATACAGCTAGTCCCAACGTAGCGGCTGTAGAAGGGTGAGATTGACATCAGTAATTGCCAAGGTAAACGTCTAACAGTTAACTAATAAAAGACAACGTCGAAAAAGGATGTTGTACACAGGCGAAATTGCAGTATCGAAGACGTTGGCGTCGGTTGCGAGTTGTGAAGAGAGAAAACAAAAAAAAAACGATTGCAGCGCTCAAAGATAGAAACAAAAAGACACCATTGTTCGAAAAAACGAAGCACTAATAATTGTTGATGTTATCATACATTTACGATGCCTCCTTTTTTTTCTCAGATATAGCATCATTTTTATTCAATTGTTTCTTCGCTTGTGCGCGCGAGTGATCTGCTCAGCGTGACGCAAATTTTGTGCTCCACTTTTCTACGTGGTGGCTTTATTTTTCGCTTTATAAATAAACGGAGAACACGGATCTGGTGCCCCCACAACTCCTTGGTATAGCGCATGTGGCGATGATTGCTGCATAAGCTCCCGTGTATTATTGCATATAGGGCTGCCGGTTTTCATTCTTTCTCCCTGGCCTACGACTGTATATTTTTTTTTTTGCAGCATTTGCCTGCAAGCTTCTCTAGTGGCCTATGCAGGGTGTATTTATCTGGTGACGTGCAACGGGCGGTGGGAAACCCTTGTGCAGTCTCTCATTCTCGACTGGAAGTCTAACAGTTGCAACAGCGCTCGGATTGTGCACCCTGCACTGTTGTTTGCTTTCTGTAACTGAAGCCCGTCCCATTGCAAAGTACTATCATGTCGTCGGTTTCTTCATCCGCCGGATAAAAAAATCTTAGTTCCTTCATTTAGAGTCCCTTCATCTTCTCGTCTTTTTGTAGGAGCGGGTGCAATCTTTTCCTCAATCAAGAATGCGTTGGCGCTCATATATCGGCGGCTGTAAATAAGCGCCGCTCTCCACACACTGCGGATTTCACTTAAAGTTGTCTCTGCGTTTTCGTTAGTTTCGTTGACGTGGTGGTTATTTGCAGTTATTTCTCGGTGAACAAAAGTCGCTGGTGAATTTTTCGGGGTCCTCGCATTTTTATTCCACAGCGACAAGGTGGTAACGCCTCGTTCCCCGTTTACACGGCGTCGTTGTCGGCATTGTGACGCACCAGGTGCGACGCATCACGTTGATTGGCCGTAATGGAATGACGTCATGACAACGCGCCACGCTGATGGGTCGGAATGCAGTGACGACATGCAGGTCGTTATGATTGGACCGCAGAAAATCAGGAAAAGGCATGGCTGTACCTAAAGCAGTTACTGAATTTAGGTACTTTATGTACTCCAATATAAAAGTGGTCTACAGAGAGTCTATGGATTTATTATAGACTCTATTGCCTTCCTATAGATATTTATTTTTGTCTGTTCATAGTCTATAGACTATATATAGACAACAGTCTACTAAAACTATGGCCACAAATCTGTAGATTGTCTGCTGATTGTCTATAGGATTTGTATTGCCTATAGACTGTTCTCTGGGGTTTGTTTATAGAGAGTGCATAGAATTTGTAGACAGATGTCTATGGGCAGTCTATAGAGTGACTAAAGAAATTTTTTTAAGCGATGCCCATTTTGTCTATGTACAGGCTATGTAAGGCTATGTATAGAAATACAAATGCTATAAGCTGTCTATAGACAACCTGTCGATTTATAGCGATGCACTTTTAGTCGTTTTTTTTTCTGTAGACAGCCTATTGACTATTGATAGACGAAAGAAAATGTTTATAGTCTACAAAATTATTGAGTCTAGAGAAAGTCAATAGTCAATATTTATAAAGGTGCATTGCCCTCCCTCTGGGTCCGAGACTTGAGCCGCCTGCTTCTGTGAGTCTCCGCAGAAGCCCTCGAAAGCGCTTCCCGCATCCGTGGTGCTAAAGCGTCGAAGACTGGTAGAGGACTTTAACCGCATTCCGCGCCTTCTTTAGCTGAGCAGCAGCAGCAGCTCCGAAGCGCCCCCGTTATAGAACATCCCGAGAAGCTCGGCTGCGCTAATCGAGTTGCTCGCCGTTGATGCAGGCAGAGAAGATGAGAGGAGGAGGAGCCCGAAAGGAATCGCGGACAAAGAAATTAGTAGGGCTGAGAAGGATGAACTGATCACCACCTTAAAGGCGAACGTCCGCGAAAATTGAGGCTGCCCGAACTGTTCTTGCGCCTGTTGGGTGTTCTGGAACGTTCTCGGCTGCCTCTCGACGCTTACGATGGGGGGAAAAAAGTGGAAGAAATATTTGGTAGAAAAGAGTATATTTGCGAACAGAAATGATCGGGGAGCCGAAAGTTGGGAGAAAGGAAGGGAAGGAGTACGAGGAATTTAGAACACCGCGCGTTGTGACTGGAGTGGAAATAAAAAGGAGGCGCAACAGGAAAAGAGGGAAGAAGAGTTCCTAAGCGGGTGACAGCGCGACGGCGGGAGGCTTAATGGAAAAAAGAAAGGGGAAAATTGGGTTTTACGTCGTCGCGTCTGTGGTTGGGCGTGTAAAGCCTCCCCGCCACTTCCTCCGGGGGAAGGAAAGGAATGCGGCACAAAAGTTTGGGAGGAGCGCGCGGAAGATGGCGCGGGGATGGCGTAAGAGAAGATTCGACGAGTAATGGACACGAAGCAGCAGCATCCGTCCGCCCTCTCTCTCTCTCTCTCTCTCTCTCTCTCTCTCTCTCTCTCTCTCTCTCTCTCTCTCTCTCTCTCTCTCTCTCTCTCTCTCTCTCTCTCTCTCTTCTCATGCGTCCTGTGTACCGCACCTCTTTCTTCTCTTTCTCGCGGTTTTCGTCGCATTCCTGGGTCTGAACATTTCTCTCTTTTCTTTCGTTTCATTCCTTCCTTCGCGGCCCGCCTTTGGCGCTGTTCTCGTTGTGGTGGTGATTGCTGTCTCCTTCGTGACGGCGTAATCGACTGGGGTGCCAAGATGTGCGCGCTGTCCGCATCTTCCTTCGCTTGTTCGTGTGCGTCGCTGGTGCGTTTATCTGCGTGTAAGAACAACACGAAACAAAAAAAAAGGAGAGAGAGAGAGAGATATACGTGCGCCGACGCACCTCCGTTTGCAGCTAAGATAGCGTCCTCGTCACGCATGCCGGTGGCTGATTCTGAAGCGAGTTCTGCGAGTGCGTTGAAGCCTTCCTCCAACTTTTCGTCCCAGGTGTGGTTCGTATGCGTTGCTGATGTGCGTATCTTCTTTTTTCTTTCCGTGGGTTTGATCGCTGCCTACGTGCGCTGGTCAGATCATAGGAATAATAATAATAATTGGTTTTTTTGGGGAAAGGAAATGGCGCAGTATCTGTCTCATATATCGTTGGACACCTGAACCGCGCCGTAAGGGAAGGGATAAAGGAAGGAGTGAAAGAAGAAAGAAAGAAAGAGGTGCCGTAGTGGAGGGCTCCGGAATAATTTCGACCACCTGGGGATCTTTAACGTGCACTGACATCGCACAGCACACGGGCGCCATAGCGTTTTTCCTCCATAAAAACGCAGCCGCCGCGGTCGGGTTCGAACCCGGGAACTCCGGATCAGTAGTCGAGCGCCCTAACCATTGAGCCACCGCGGCGGGGCATCATAGGAAGAGCTGTGTTCACTCCTCGCGTGTTGATCCCGTTGCTGAGGTCCGCTTCTGTGTCCTCTCTGATTTTTCACCGCGCCTCCTTTGTAGAGCTCCGTTTCGATGCTCTCTTAGATTAAGCTCTGGATGCTCTCTTAGTCAGGCTAGTCAGACTGTGCCCTTCACTTCGACGCTTCCAGGCACCCAACCGTGCAGTACTCTTATTGGGATCGCGACTTTGCCACACTAGCCAGTCGCTGTGAGGGAGCAAAACTGTGCATTTTAGGCCTTGAGGGCAGTCTCCTGCTGTGGCCACTGGCCACACAGTCAAGCCTCAGTCAGTCAGCAGGGCTGTTAAGCCTTCTGGCTAACATCCCTGCCTTCCCTCTACCTCTTTATATATATATATATATATATATATATATATATATATATATATATATATATATATATATATAATCTTATTGGCGTCGTTATATCAAGAGCGCGTTGAATTTCCTCTGCAGTTACGATCGGAGTTTGGAAGAGATAAACAAAAGGGGCCAGACTCATCCGGAAGCGCTCCCTCAAAATATCAGGACAAAAAAAAAATAAATTTGGGATGGATCGGTAATTCGGGAATGCAAGAGCAAAGGAAGAGCTGCCCAGTCCTGCAGCTGGGTTCTGGAGAGTGGCTCCCTCTGTCTTGGCGCTTATCTTATCACCTCCCTCCTTCCTTCTATTTTATCATCCCCAAAAGAGATGCGCGCCCGTCATGGCTGCCGGTCGCGAATGAGAAGAGAGAGAGAGATAGAAAAGAAGGAGGGAGGGAGATGTAGGGCCGGCGTAGGGAAAAAGGGGGGGAGGGGAGGCGGCGTCCAAATCCGTCTCGTCGGCACGGCGCTCACGTTTCCCGCATCGGGTTCGAGCCGAACGCCATCCATTCTGGGCGCGGTCCCTTTTGGAACCAAGTCTGCGCTGCGCTGCCGACCTTGTTTGTGATTTCTTTTTTGTTTTTGTTTTGTTTTCTTCCTGGCTTCGAGCTTTCACTCTTGTGACCGGGATTCTCAGATATCCGCTTCGGCCTTCTTCGCGCAGATTGAGTCCGCCTGCCTTAATGCACCGGCAGCATGCTTGCTTTGCATTCTTCTTCAGGTCTTTATATTTCGGCCTTGATGTCTGTTCCGTTGCTTAGCAGACTGTCGACACCGCCAAGAAATAAGCAAGTAATTGGCTTTAGCTTTAACTTAACTTTTGCTTAACGATTTGAGGGGGAAAAATGCAGCTGTTTTTCAAGTTGCCAGTTTTACTGCTCGTGTTGAGAACGTGTGCATGCAACGATGCGCAATGGGCGATTCAGCTTTGCAACGGTTTTTGAAGCGAAAGCTCCACTACGCTAGACAGAGCCGCGCATCGCGTGGCATTAAATATGACCTTCACCGAGTTACAGGTCATGCATGGCTATAAGTCGCACCACAGCGAAGCCCCTCTAACCTTGCGGACCATCCTTATATCGCACCACATGGGCATGACCTTTGACCTTACAATGACCTTTGGGTGACCTTTCAGTCTTGTGTTAAAGAAAAGGAGACGGGTTCGTGTGATTATTCGCGTGGAAGAGGTAACGTAACTATTGCTGTGAAGCTTTCGCTGAATACCATGTTTGATTATGCTAAACCTGTGACAATTTTCACTCAAGTTACTTAGGCCTCTTCTGGTGTCTGGCGGACATTTTTCTTTTCGGCGCTGCAGTGAAATGTAGCTGTACAAGTTCAGCCGAGCTGCCGCATGCAGCTTCAAATAGTTTATTAGTTATCCGCCAGCTCAAAAGATGATCGGTGCAAAGGGACGAATGTTCCGGTAGTCTCTGGAAGATCAACATTTGGTCATATGAGGCTACCTATGCAGCTTAATCTTACCGGTACTCACCTACGGGGCAGAAACGTGGGGGCTAACGAAAAGAGTTCAGCTTAAGTTAAGGACAACGCAGCGAGTCATGGAAAGAAAAATGATAGGTGTAACGTTAAGAGACCGGAAGCGGGCAGAGTGGGTGAGGGAACAAACACGGGTTAATGACATACCCTAGTCTAAATAAAGAGAACGAAATGGGCCTGGGCAGGGCATGTAATGCGAAGGCAAGATAACCGCTGGTCCTTAAGGGTAACGGAGTGGATTCCAAGAGAAGGCAAGCGTAGCAGGGGGCGGCAGAAGGTTAGGTGGGCGGATGAGATTAAGAAGTTTGTAGGCAAAGGGTGGATGCAGCTGGCAAATGACAGGGTTAATTGGAGAGACATGGGAGAGGCATTTGCCCCGCAGTGGGTGTAGTAAGGCTGATCATGATGATGATGCAGGGAAGACGATGAATTACGCAGGGCACGTCACAACTGCTCGTGGGGCAAAGCCTACACCTTTCTGCTTTCGCTAGCCGTTGGCTAACGCAAGAGTTGTGTAACCCAGCTGTAGTCTCAGGCCACCTACTTGAAACGGAGAGCTGGGTGGGGAAACGAAGTTTTTTTTTTTTTTTTCACTACTTCTCTGTCTCCGGTAGGGAAAGACCGGACTGATTTTTCCGTTCTCGTGTGCGGTACCTCGCGACCGAAAGTTCAAGGAGGAATGTAACATGGCTGATGGTACGGAAATCTCTTTCGATGGATAGCGGCATGCGGTATACAATTCGCCCGTACCAGGCGTTTCAGAGCATTTCTTAATGAATTACACCTCTCACAATCCGTGAAGAGCAGCAGACACGTCGCAAGTTGCAGATGCAAGCAGGAGGGCGGTTCCATTGGACTCTTTTGCTTGGCACTACTGAATCCTAATGAAGTCTTGAGTTTTAAGTTGTCACTCTGTGTGGTCGCTACTGCTATAAGAAACGTTGCGGCATGTGTTTCGTGTTGAATGTTGCTGATCACAATGCTCTGAGGCCTTCTGGTTGAACGAAAAATGCCAGCCGACTATGGTTGTTCGCGGTTCACACGAACGCCTTCTGGTATACCAACGCTGTATTTTTGGCTTTAGCTTACACCCAGTATCTATAAAAGACCGTATGTGCGGCATTCTTTCTTCATTTCTAGTTGTTATATCATATATTTTCCGTCTCTAAGCGAGCCGATCTTAGAAAAATGGCCTATAGACAGTCTATGGACTTCTTATAGACTCTATTGCCTTCCTATAGATATTTCTTTTTGCCTATTCGTAACGCGCTTAACTTTTTACAGAGGATAAGACACAACAACAACACAGACGAGAAGACTGTTCCCTCGCTCTGTGTTGTGTCTTCTCGTCTGTAAAAAGTTAAGCGTGTTGAACCATCATGGACAACGTACTAGGCGCAGTTCTCACCATTTTAGTAGTCTGTTTGTAGTCTACACACTGCGTATAGACAAAAGTCTACGAAACGTGTATGTCCATAAGTCTATAGATTGTCTATAGACTGTCTGCGGGGCTTGTATTTCCTATACACTGTTCTCCAGGGTTTGTATGTAGAGAGTCTGTAGACTTTACAGACAGAAGTCTATGGGCAGTCTATACACTGTCTAAACAAAATCCTTGTAAGCGCTCTTCGGTTGATTCCCTGCCACCTCCTGTTTTCCGACGTCGCTTTGCAGTCTAGTCACGCCTTTGTTCGTTCCACTCGGCGAAGTAAACATACCCCGACCAGGGGCGAACGCTAATCGAGTTTGCCGGGGCGTCTTCGTCGCTCGGAAGCTTTTCCGGCGCGGCTTCTGGCTGTCTCGGCTCGACTGGTCCGCGGCTTCTTTCGCCAACTCCTCCTCAGCGAGTTAAATTTTCCAGCGCGCTTTCCGGCTCGTCTTGTTTGGTCAGCTCGCTTTCGACGGGCACGCGCTACGCCGCAGATCGCCCCAGGCATCGCGTAGGCCTCGCCGGCCGCGGCGCGATGACAGCTTACGAAATATATATAGCGTGTTCTGTCGAAACGCAAACACCGTGACGAAGGCGGCGGCGCTTCTCTGGCGGAAATGTCCCGAGATAGGGGGGCAGATCGCTCGCGCCAACCCGCCTGTCTTCATCAAATATTGAAAGTGGCCCCCTGCAGCATTCGCGCCACCATGGCTCGGCCCTGGCGAGTGTTTCTTTTTTGCTTCGATTTCCCGCGTTTCGGGGAGCCTGTGTTTGTCACCTTCGAAATCTTTTTTTTTTAATAGTTGTATTTCGCCTACTTTGGTCCGCGCTGGCGTAAAATACTTTGTGCGCCGCAGCGCGCTGTCGCGTTCTCCAGCCCCCCTTTTTTTCGGCCCGCCAGGGTCGCTTTCTTCGAGAGGGAAAGCGGGTATATATGAGACGATATCTAACTCGTCGAGAACGCCGTAAGGGGGCGACTTTCATTCTAGAATGCAAACAATTCTTCATGCTGCCTCTCTCTCTCGTCTTTTTTTTCTCGTCTTTGCTCCGTTTCTGTTTCTTTTTTTAGCAGTTTTTACTGTCTGTTTTACGGACATCTGGCCGTTTATAAACCCCTTCCCTCCTCCGGTTTATGTTTCCTCGCGTTCTGTAAGCTGTCTGCTCGTCTGCATTGTGCACATTTATTTCTCCAAGTCATGGCGTGAAGTTAAACACGAGGGAGACTCAAGAAGATGGATATTGGCAGTTCGGAAGGATGCGCTTCTCTGCAGCTCTGGATGTGAGCTTGTTTTTTTATTATTATTTGTTGTCCCTCCTCTTTTCCCCTTTTCTGTTCAGAGGGAAGTGAGTGAGCCGCTTGTGCATAGAATGGCAATAACCGGGCAAGGATAGGACGCGTGCCTCCGGGATCGGTGGCGAGAGAGAGAGAGAGGGGGGGGGGGGGGGGGGGGGGGGCGCAGGCTCTCGGAGGGAGAAGACCGTCTGCGTTGTTTACGGAACTGCGAGAATTTCTCGGGTCCGCGCAGAGTCCTCGCCGCGTAAAGTAAGTGGAAAAAAAATGAATAAATGAAAGAACGCATGCGAAAATCCACATGCCCCACGGGACGGCTGTAAACGGTTCCGGGGCTATTGGAAATTTCACACCACGCCCGCTCAGCTCGACTCAGTTTTTCGCGGCTTTTTCGAGGTTCGAATGAAGGCGGAGTCGTCTGCTCACTGAACACGTTGCGCGCAGCAGACGGCGCCTCGAAGAGAGTCGTCTGCTTCTGTCTGTCTGTGTTCGTCTGCTGTGTGCGCATTGCGGCAGAGCTTCGCTGCCTCCTGCGAGAGAATTGAAAAGTGTTTAAACGTAGCTGAGGAGTTTAGCGGAATTTCGCCCTACGCGTCGGACTTCACCTTGTGTGCTGTGGAGACGTATGTACCGTCGTTCAGGATAACATATGTGCCCACCATTCGCGCAGCAGACGGCGCGTCTGGAAAAATTGCCGGCATGGAGCACGTTTGCGTAGGCTAGAGTGTCGCGTATGTTTGCACAGACGGTATGAAAAGGGGTTATTGAATAAAGTTGAAACTGTTTAAACGCAGTTGCAGGGATTTTTGTAAGTTTTACCTCAAAGCGCGGTTTTGGTTTGCCTCCAGCATGCGAGTAACTGAAAGTGTATCGTGTGTTCTTTAAGGAGACGAAACTGATATATTTGCAGCGGCAGAAAACGTAACAGAACTGTATTTGTACGGCAAACAGAGCTTAAAATATTGCTCACAGTGATTAGAGAAGAACAAACTTTCTGCGAGCATTAGCAAAACCAAATACATATTCTTTTCGTCAAGAGAACACAATTAACATCGGAAACAATATTAGTTTCTCTTGAGGCAGTATTACAACGTTATCAATACAATTTCTAGGCGTGTGCCTTAACTGTCGGCTCTCATGGCACGTGCACATTCGCACCGTAGCCCTTGAAATGCGCAATAAAATTTCCCTTCTCCGCAAGCTTCGCTACTTATTACCATTTAACACACAGTAATTTTATATCTCACCTTCACACGCTCGCACATCGCTTACGTAGTCACAGTATAACGTCTAGCTCATACCACTACGCTCCATCCAGTTCCAGTGGCTCAGAGCACACCACTGCACGCAGTTTTTTTCTTCTAATGAACTGATTCAGTCGCATTCGCATATCCACTGCTAAATGTAATGCAACAATGTCTTGCATTAATTACAGTGTGCTAGCGTTAACTTAGAAATGAGTCGTTGCGCTGTGAAGTGTGCCGCGATAACGCCTACAAATCACCCAGGAACACATGTGCACTCTGATCATGTTCATCCACGACTCTAGCCGCACCAGCCATTAAAACAAATTGCGGGTATTCCTAATTTTGATGTTTGCTACGAAGTTGTAAAATAAGTTACCGCAAACTGTAGTAAGATACAACGCTTCGTTCGTATATACAAGCAGTTACAACACTTGAAACCTAACCGTGCCGAATAACAGAAACTGTACCGAACTCTTCTAGGCTTTTTTCTGTTCTTTTTTGCTTACTTCTTTTCTACTCTTTTTTGTGCTCATTTTGTTTTTTTAAATATCACTTCTGATGTATTCACTTCGTTCAATTTAAGGATGTCTCGCATGACTACTGCCGCCGCGGTGGCTCAGTGGTTATGGCGCTCGGTTGCTGACCCGACAGACTCGAATTCTGTCCCGGCCGCGGCGGTCGATTTTCGATGGAGGCGAAATTCTAGAGGCTCCTGTACTGTGCGATGTCGGTGCACGGTAAAGAACCCCAGGTGTCATGGTCGAAATTTCCGGAAATTTCCTTCACTACGGCGTCCCTCATAGCCTGGGTCGCTTTGGGACGTTAAAACTTCCATAAACCATAAACCAAACCACGAACACTGTTCTAACTTCTGGAGTCCCTCCCGTATAAAATATGTGAGAACCATGGAATAATGATAACATTTATGTTTTGGTTTATGGGGGTTTAACGTCCCAAAGCGACTCAGGCTATGAGAGACGCTGTATTGAAGGGCTCCGGGAATTTCGACCACCTGGGGTTCTTTAACGTGCACTGACATCGCACAGTACACGGGCCTCTAGAATTTCGCCTCCATCGAAATTCGACTGCCGCGGCCGGGATCGAACCCGCGTCTTTTCGGGCCAGCAGCCGAGCGCCATAACCACTCAGCCACCGCGGCGGCTAGATAAAACATTTATGATGTTATCTGGGTGTGCGATTCTTTCAAACAGAAGATAGGGTTTTTTTATAAATTCGAAACGCGCATTAGTACTGCCATTTTGTATCGCATCCTTCCTTCACGGAAGCTAATTTTCGACGGGGGGGGCTCTTTCCTCAGTTTTATTTTACGCGAGTTCCACACGGCAGAGATTTTCGGTGGGCATAACCGTGAGATAATAAATGTGCCCCTGGACGACTGCACACACGTGCAAAAAAAGAAACAAACAGAACATGCGCACATCAGGAGAGGCACAGCGATTCGAAATCCTATGGCGTGCATAACGGCTTCCCGAGCCGAGGTTTTATGTGCGCCCGTCAATGTGCAGCGTAGAAAATACCCCCAGAGAGAAGAAGGTCTCCCGGTCGTATAGTCTCTGGTTGTGCGGCTTGATTTATTGCAGACGGCTTTGTAAAACGCGGGTATCCACAGTACCTCGCTGAGGGAAGGAAAAGAAATCTGCGCGAAAAAAAAAATAATAATAGGGGGGGGGGGGGGGTGGTTGCGCGTTCCAAGCCGTTGCACGTATAGATGACGCCTGGTGAGTGCTCGCGCAAAGTGCGCGGATGCTATTGGCCAAGAAGCGGTCAATGGGCGAGTGAAGATACGCCTTTTCTGGAAGCCGCTTCTTTTAGGGCTCGCTAGAAGCCGGGAGCCGCGTCTTAGAGCGCAGCAGACGACCGCCGCGTATACGTCTGCGCTTATATCTGACTGCAGACGGCACCCCAGAGAGAGTCGTCTGTTCGGAATCGCGTGCGTGAGTCGCGTTGAAATGGGGCGATGCTCTTTCGAAGCTTCTTCTGTTTATTGATGCGGTGATTTACAATACACCGCATTGCAGTCGACAAGCATCCTGGCGTTCTTGTTTAGGACGAAATAGTGCGCAGTCAGGATCGCTTGACGGCCGAGTTTGGAGTAGCCGGTTATAGGCGAGCTCTGTACCCGTCTGTTCGCGTCTGCGACTTTGCTGTAGCAACTTGTGGGTTCTTCTGTCGTGGTGAGTCACTCCCGGTACTGAACAGAATTAATGACATCCTCAAAAAAAACTTGAGCCGGAGTAGCTCCGGAACCAATGCGGTGCTTAGAAGCCCATGGTGTACTGGGGAGACCTATGCGCGCACCGGTGCAGTAATGGAAGATAAAATAGTGCACCGGTGCGCACCGGTGTCGATTAGCGAATATGGTATGCGGGGCGAATCATAACGGTGGAGCACCAGAGAAGAAGCTTTGCTTCCAACTCGTATTTTTATTTTAGCTTCCCCTTCCAGGCCGGCGTGCTGTGATTTATCCACTTTATTTTATGTTTTTATGCTTCTGCCGCGATTTCGACAAGTATAGTTCGTTTGTACGTCTACCCGTGGCGGTCATGTCAATAACTTCAGCCGGCTTCCGAGCGAGGGAGATCACTGTGTGGAATCTTAAAGCAACAAATAGAAAGCGGAGTTGTTTCAGCCATTAGGGATTTATCGAGATGGCGATACCTTGTTGGAAACAGGTTCTGAATTTCACGTCACCGCTGTGGCCGACCGCATGATGCGATATAACGTGCGCACGTGTCGAGTTTCTTGCGAACGCTCGCTCGCGAAATTGAACGGCGGACTTCCCCACTTTACGTTTTTATTATTTTTTTACTGTCTAACAGGGACGTTGTGTATTCAGGAGAGGTGACTGGCTGCAATGTTTGGACAACGAAAGGCGCTTCGCTCCACCTGATGGGATCTCCAGCTTCGCTAGAAATTGTTCGCATTTTTTTTTTCATTGTTTTGCTTGCCTTTTTTTCTCCTGCCTCAGTCCACTCGGCTTTTCTGGACTCCGTCCGCTTTCGAGTGTTTGCGGTATAAGCCGCCGGGGCTGTTGAGGCGGCGAACGCTAATAAGATTGTCGTTCTCGTTGTTTTATTCTTAATTATGTATCCTCCCCTTGGGCGCTAACGTAAACGTCAACTTCATTTGTTCCTTCCTGCTTTTGTGCCACTCCCCCCCCCCCCCCCCCCCTTTTTCCCCGCCCACCCTTTTCCCCGGGCATAATTCGTAGACGATATTTGCACTTTATGGCCACGTGTGTGTTGGCGGCTTCTTCCATTCGCAATTACGTCTCGGGCGACGAGCGTTTGGACGGATAGTTCCATTAGGCTAATTTCCGCGCCGGCCGCTTCATTCCCGATATTGGCTTAAAACGGAGCGGAGTTATCGTATCACAAGCTAACGGGATGATGGAAGTGAGTAGCGCTCCGGCCGAAACACGGGCATAAAATGAGATTTTTTTTCATAACTTCAGTTCGGTCAGTGGCTCTTATCCTTTCTTATTACAGGAGAGCCCTTACGAGATTAGGTTATGAAAGTAGCGAGCCGAATTTTTTCATCAGTTCTGTAAGGGCTTATTCGACAGACACAAGAATCGAGGCTGAAGTTCTGAGGTTGTTGGAAAGAAGAGTTGTTGTGGGGCCGTGAAGTGGAAGTAACGATGGTGTGATGATCTCGATGACGATAGTTACTTTTTTGTTTTGAAAAAAAAAAGATATCTCGGAGAAAAGGAAAACGAAACACGTGCTGTGCGGCCTTCCTCAAAAAATATACATTCCACAGGCTTTGCTTGTGTAGCCCGTGTATTGGAGCTGCTGTAGCATCCGTAGTCGTGAGCTCCGCGCAGGGTTCATGCCGAAAGTAAATTTCACCTTCGAGAGATTTTGAACGCATTTGGTGGAAAAAACGAGCAATACTGCTTGGCCCTTCGCTTACGAAAATTTCTTTTGGACAGTCTATAGACTATCCATTGACTTCTGTCTCTAAAGTCTATAGACTATAGAGACAAATCCTAGAGAACAGTCTATAGGCAATACAAATTCAGTAGACAGTCTTTAGACAATCTATAATTTATGGCCATATAATTTCGGTAGACATTTGTCTATAGACAGTCTATAGACTATGAATGGACAGAAAGATATATCTCTGAGCAGGCAATATAGAGTCTATAAGAACTCTATAGACGGTCTGTAGACCATTTTTCTGAGTGTTAAATAGAACCTGTGTGCGATGTTCATTTTTTTTTGCAACGTCTGTGCTGTTTGTTGAGCTGGAAATCGAACCTCCGACTTTTTCATTTTGTAAGACCATGGCGCTTTATACATAAGTCCGCTAGCAAGCCAGGTCGTCAGACTGCTCGCGTTTAGGGTTTCTCTTTTCTTTGCATTTTTATTTTTATTTAGTGGCTGCGTTGTCCGGTGGTCTCTGCGTCGTAGGGGTTCTTTTCGGTGACCAAAACAAACATGCGCGCTCCTTCGAAGTATCTCATTGTTTTTTTTTCTTTCGTATTTTCTTCACCATGCACGCCTTGCCTCGCTATATGGTCCCTCTCTCTCTGAGCTTTCGTGGGACGGTGTCGATAGTGTGAACGAACGCACTCGGAAGGCTTCTGCTGAGAGGCGTTTGTTGATGTGCGGCCGAAACGCAAGAGCAAAGCCGGGAAAAGCACACGCAAACTCGATACGGCGATGGGATCGCATAACGACCTGACTGTATACACTCAGAGAGCTCGGCGTATATATTAGCGTCGGGTGGCAAGTGTAAACAGTCGCGCCTTCTTCACCGTTCACAGAACAAAGGCGGCTCGCGGACTTTTGAGAGGAATCAGCAAAGTTGGCGTGTTTGTCTTTAAAGCGATCGGCGTGCCGTGTTTTAGTTTCGCCGTGTTGTTTCTCTCTTTGTTTTCGCAGAGCGCAGCAGAAAAGCCTGTGAAGTGGGGAGGGGGGGCGCTACGCCGGTTTTTGCTTTGAGGCGCGTTTTCGATTAAAGTCTGTGTTCTTTAGAGTATTTTTGCTTTTTTTGAGCTTTGCTCATCGCCGGTCTTCGATCTGTCTGGACATCTGTTTTCCATCCCCTGTGGATGTTTTTCATTGTCTAACGGGACCCTCTATTGCGTTTCCCGCTATACAAGCAATTTTTCCCGCCCCGGCCAGCGCGTCAGCGCCGAGTTCGTGATACCGATACGTAAATATCGAGTACAGGCTCACGTTCGAGTCGTACCTCTGCTCTAAAAACGCCGCTCTGCATTATACACTTGTTTGCTGATACATATTGCCGCCCAATAGTCTTTGTGTATTTTCGTTCTTCTTCAAGGGGAAAGCCTTATATGGTGGTTCATCGGCCAAAATCCAGCGTTGAAGACCGTGCACGAGAAACGGAAAGAAAACCCGCTTGACCTCATGACGTCATCGGCACAGCCTACGTCATCAGAAATGAAAAAAAAAGAAATTTATTCTAAAGTAGGTTTCAAACCCAGGCCGCGACAATTCAGCGTCACGGCACCAGGGCCCCGCAACCGACGTCATCAAACTGGAAGTGACGGCAACCAAAGCGGAAGTGACGTTATCAGACCGGAAGTTAGGTGGTGCCTGGGCTAATAAAACGCTTAATATGCTTGTGTATGTAGTGTGGTCTCTACTGAAAGCATTCACCCTAGGGCCTCTGACCTTGTAGCCCACGATGGCGCAGAAAACCTTTCGCGCTCACAGCACATAAATAGCCTTAAGTGGCCTGTAAAGAGGCGCCCGTGTGCTGTGCGATGTCAGTGCACGTGAAAGACCCCCAGGTGGTCGAAAATGCGCTAGCATTAGAACCCCTAGTCAGCGCAATAAGTGTCCGGCGTTGGCGGCGGCGTGTGAAGCCTCTGGGGAGGTGAACAAAAGTGGAAAGAGTGTGCGAGAGGAAGAGGGGAGGAAGTGGGCAAGGGTGAAACGGAGAGAGGGCGAGTCGGTGGCAGGCGACGCGTGTTGAGAGGGCAAACGCGGTCGCCAATCAGAGTTGAGGAACGGGGAGAGTGGCGAGGAGCCACGGCGTGTCACGCAGTGACTGCTGGCCCACCGGCACCGTCAAGGGGGAGCACTAATGCTAACGCATGCTCCGCCGCATGGATGGCATTGATCGTCTGTGACTTCTGTCCGTTGGGAGCTGGGCTGTCAATAGTTGTACGAACGATGTTCATGTCATCCTGGCCGTATTGCTCTCCAAGCCGCTTCACCCCCGTTATAGCTGTCGGGCATGGGGCGCAGTATAGCTTGGCTATAGAGGTTCGCGTTGCGACATTCCCAGCGCCGTGAGCTTGTTTATTTATTGCCGTTATTCTCTACGACTTGCCTTGTTCCTGTAATCTCCCATGACACGGCCCCCGGTGCCCACTGGTTCGAAGCGGGTCGATATAGTATTATGCCGGACAGGGGCGCGTGGTTATCTCTCCGGTGGGCGAAATGTCATTCATTTCGGTGACTCCTCGGATTTCTGCCTCTAATCAGTGGGGAACGCTCACTTTTTTTTTTCCTTTTGCGGGCCACTCGCTCTGTCGCCGTCTGCGATGCCCCCTTACTATCTGGGAGCCTCGTTTCGTTCGGGCGAGCGCCTTGTTTCTTTAGGCGGGACGCATCGATATCGTGTTCACCGTTAACCTCCTTTTGAGCGCTTAACTCCGGCCTAACCGCGACAATGTCCAGGTCGAGGTTCTGTCCTGCGTGCTGCTGGGACGCGGGAAATTGAGTACAACTGTGATTTATTCGTTCAAAAATAGGCTCGAAACCGCACGGTCTCGGATTTCCCAAAATCTCTTTCAACTTACCTTAACCTAACCCGACGGTCCACTGACCACATCATTATTCGAGGGCACTCTTTTGGTACGCAGTCGGATATCGGGGCAGTACGGTGATTAGGGCCGCGCACGCACGCGGCCTTTTAAATTTTTTTAGACAGATCTATAAAGCGTTCATAGACTTTTGTCTATAAAGTCTGCATACTTTCTATAAAAATCCTACATAGAGTTGTCTGTAGCCAATACAGATCCTACATAGAGGGTATACGGAATCTATACATTTGAGGCCATACGCTTGTAGACGTTTTTCAATAGACAGTCTATGGACTATGAATACACAAAAGTAACTATGTATAGGAAGGCTATAGAGTCTATAAAAATCTATAGAGAGTCTATAGAAAATATTTGTGAGGGATGCATACAAAAACTCACGAACGCGCCTCGCACCTCCTGTCGCCATGTGAGCGCTCATGTTGTTTTTTTTTGTCTATGGAAACTGAGGCAAACTGTCCTATCATAATGGTTTGCTGAAAAATGCTTCGTGCGTATTACAGCTACTAGTGTTGCGGATACTTTACAGACCGGGTAATTTTTCTTCCGCCGACTTGTGTCTAGTACTCATATATAGTGTGCCTTTGTCGCCGCTGTAATCTTGAAACAGAGAAGCGTCTTCAACACTGAGGAGCCCTGCATTTAAAAGAACGAGTTCTGCAGCTGCTCCTGGTCTCGGTGAGCGTTCTACGCAGGGTGCCTCGAGTCAAAGATTCAGCGCATGCGCCTTCGCCATTTCCTGCCTCTCCGGCGATGGTCTGCTCTATAGGTCCGTCGTTTTCCGCTCTTGGTGTTCTCTCTGACGGTCCGCCTTCTTTCCATAGTTTGGTGAAGTCGTACATTTTGTTGCTTTTTTTATTGCCGTTATAATGACTATCATCATCTGTTAAGCCCCGCTGACATTAATGGGCGACTTGAACGGTGCCATCGTCCCGCAGCTCCGCGGAGTGAATTTCGCGCTACTTGCCTTTTCCCGTGACACTAGTCACGTGACACTGGGGGGCACCACCTGCCCCATCGCCGTCCGCGAGCGTGAAGCGAGCGGAATAGGTGGCGCAGCGGGCGTCCCTACATCACCGTATGCGTCACCAACGCGGTCGCCTCCGATTGGCTATTCTGGGCTGCGGAACGGGAAAATCTTATCCGGAACAAACCAGGCCGGTCTGCGGTAGAAAAACCGGTTTTTGCGGGGGGGGGGGGGGGGAAGTGCGCTTTATGTTTCACGTGTGAACGCGGCATTGTAACCAGCGGTGGACACAGTACATAATATGGGCAATTAGGATAGGGTGACCCTATTGGTTAGGTGTATTGGGCAATAGCGGCGTGCCAGCGCGCATGCGCAGCACAATAACCGGAGAGGCGTTATGGTCCTACGCCTGCACACTGTCGCCACGCGATTTCCCTATGCCCCTAACCGATATGGCCACTCTATTCTAAAGGTCTCCGGTAGCTCTATATCTCCCTCTAGCATTTTTGCATAAAGAAATATAGTGGCATGGCTCTAGCGCAACCAAAAAGAAAAAAAAAACAAAAGCTCGTTGTATTTCGATTTTTCTCATCGGCTGGATTATTCGAGCATTTTTCTTCCTGCTGGTCTAATCGCGTTCTCTTTTCCTTTTTTTTTTGTGGCGGCTATCGATATTGCGCCCGAAGCTAAAGCCTCGCTTCCTGATGAGTTCCGGCTTCCCTTCTATACCCACTCCTCGAGTGCACAACGCTAAGCAGGGCTTAATTCTTCCTGGTGCATATACTATAGGCGTGCCCGCGCTGGCCTAAGCCCGTAGTGTGTGGCTCGTATCCCTTCATTATGCACCTCCCGGGTTGATAGAAGAAGAGCGCCAGGGACTAATACCTCCGGGCCGAGGCAACAATACCCGCTGCCGCGCTCCGGTCCCCCCGCATTATCATACTGCGTCGCCACAAAAGAGAGGCCGCTTTAATCCCCAGCTGGCGGCGTTTCTCTTCGCGGGCGTATTCTACTTTGTTTCATTCTATACGCGCGTTGAAGCTGCTTTCCACCGTGCATTTGCCTTAGTTTCGTTATTTTGTTTACGTGCGGTTCCTATGGCTTCGGCGTTGGCTGCTACACTCTAGGCAGAATGGAGTAAAGAGGGAGTAAACTGTCCTCCGGCGCACTCCCTTGAAACCCCTCTATCCCGATCCCTATTATAAAAGGGAGTAAAATGCGTTAGACTGTCCTCCAGCGTACTCCCTTTAAATTGTACTCTAATGCACTCCCTTTTATAAAAGGGAGTAAAAGGAAAGTAAGCTGTCCTCCAGCGCGCTCTCTTTTATAAAATGGTGTAAACAGGGTGTAAACTGTCCCCCAGCGCACTCCCTTGAAACCCCTCTAACCCTATCCCTTTTATAATAGGGAGTAAAATGCGTTAGACTGTCCTTCAGCGTACTCCCTTTAAATTGTACTCTAATGCACTACCTTTTATAAAAGGGAAGTAAACTGTCCTCCAGCGCACTCCCTTTTCTAAAATGGTGTAAACAGAGAGTAAACTGTCCTCCAGCGCACTCCCTTTAAATTGTACTCTAATGCACTACCTTTTATAAAAGGGAAGTAAACTGTCCTCCAGCGCACTCCCTTTTCTAAAATGGTGTAAACAGAGAGTAAACTGTCCTCCAGCGCACTCCCTTTAAATTGTACTCTAATGCACTACCTTTTATAAAAGGGAAGTAAACTGTCCTCCAGCGCACTCCCTTTTCTAAAATGGTGTAAACAGAGAGTAAACTGTCCTCCAGCGCACTCGCTTTAAATTGTACTCTAATGCACTACCTTTTATAAAAGGGAAGTAAACTGTCCTCCAGCGCACTCCCTTTTATAAAATGGTGTAAACAGAGAGTAAACTGTCCTCCAGCGCACTCCCTTTAAATTGTACTCTAATGCACTACCTTTTATAAAAGGGAAGTAAACTGTCCTCCAGCGCACTCCCTTTTCTAAAATAGTGTAAACAGAGAGTAAACTGTCCTCCAGCGCACTCCCTTTAAATTGTACTCTAATGCACTACCTTTTATAAAAGGGAAGTAAACTGTCCTCCAGCGCACTCCCTTTTCTAAAATGGTGTAAACAGAGAGTAAACTGTCCTCCAGCGCACTCCCTTTAAATTGTACTCTAATGCACTACCTTTTATAAAAGGGAAGTAAACTGTCCTCCAGCGCACTCCCTTTTCTAAAATGGTGTAAACAGAGAGTAAACTGTCCTCCAGCGCACTCCCTTTAAATTGTACTCTAATGCACTACCTTTTATAAAAGGGAAGTAAACTGTCCTCCAGCGCACTCCCTTTTATAAAATGGTGTAAACAGAGAGTAAACTGTCCTCCAGCGCACTCCCTTTAAATTGTACTCTAATGCACTACCTTTTATAAAAGGGAAGTAAACTGTCCTCCAGCGCACTCCCTTTTCTAAAATAGTGTAAACAGAGAGTAAACTGTCCTCCAGCGCACTCCCTTTAAATTGTACTCTAATGCACTACCTTTTATAAAAGGGAAGTAAACTGTCCTCCAGCGCACTCCCTTTTATAAAATGGTGTAAACAGAGAGTAAACTGTCTCCAGCGCACTCCCTTGGAACTCTTATCGCGATCCCTTTATAAAAGAGAGTAAAAAGCATTAGACTGTCCTCCAGCGTACTCCCTTGAATTTTGTACTCTAATACACTCCCGTTTGTAAAAGGGAGTAAAAGGGAAGTAAGCTGTCCTCTGGCGCACCCTTTAAACTGTCCTCCAGCGCGCTCCTTTTATGAGATGGAGCAAACTGTCCTCCAGCGTACTTCATTTAAGTAGTCCTCTAAAGCACTCCTTTTTTTCACAATAGGCAGCAAACTATCCTCCAGCGCACTCTCTTTAAACTGTCCTCCGCTAGAGGACACTTTATTCCTTTTTACTCCCATACAGGCGTACGACAGCTGCGTGTGCTCCCGCATGACGGTTAAAAGAAGGACGCGCAAGACCATAATTTTTTTTTCTCTCTTCGCTGTTGATGTGGCCAGCCATATTGAAACCCCTGGTGGAAACGCGAAAATATCAGGAAACAAAAAAAAGGGGGGGGGGTATGGAAGAAAGGGCAGCAAGGTCAGCCAAATGTAAACATCTTCAAGTGCGTATCGCCGGCGCGGCGTTTCTTTTGACGGATTGCGGCCCAGTTCGAAGTCGACGAGCGAACTTTGGGGCGGGGGGGGGGGGGGGGGGTGCATTGCTCGGTGAATAATGCCCCTGATACATCAAGCTGTATGCATGATATGGAAGGGCACCCGATTGCTCAGTATGTCCTTTCTTCTTATTTCGAGAGATGGGGGCTGCTTCTGGAGTGGCTGGAAAGCCGAAACTGCCATCTATCTATCACCTCGGATATAACAATACGCGCGGCGTGAAACGTTCACGAGCAGCTTCCCGCTTTGTTTTTTTGCTTTGCGTTCAACAGTGGGTACTTGTTATACACTTCAAGCTGCGAGCAGCGATTATCTCTTCCTAACTCCTGTATTTTTTTTTTTCAGGGGATTTTTTTGCATATTGGCCAAAATAATTTTTCTGCACGGGCACACTCGTGGATGGTTCCTTAGCGTCAGCGGTTCATATCGGTTTCGAATTGGCCGTGATGTAGCGGTCGCTTTTTTTCTTTTGCTTTTTTTAAATGGCTGTGTTTCTCGCTGGGGTTTTTTTCTTTCTTGGAAACGAAAAAAATCGCGAGGGGTGCAGGGCGCAAGGGCGTTCTTGAAGGCGCACTGTTTGGTTTGGTTTGGTTTACGTGGTTTTAACGTCCCAAAGCGACTCAGGCTACGAGGGGACGCCGTAGTGGAGGGCTCCGGATAATTTGGACCACATGGGGTTCTTAACGTTCACTGACATCGCACAGTTACATGGGTCTCTAGAATTCCGCCTCCATCGAAATTCGACACCGCGGCCGGGATCGAACTTCGTCTTTCGGGACAGCAGCCGAACGCCGTAACCACGGAAACACCTGGGCGGCTCCAGCGCACTCTTTTGACTCGGGAACGGAAAGCTAAGTGCGAACGCCTTTTCACAGGTGTCATATTTCAGTGGGAAGGGTCCGGCCCTCAAACGCCGTGTGTTTGGGGTCCTGTTTGAAGTAGCAAAGAAGTGAAAGATTGTGGTAATTTCAGCGACAGCATGGGGCGCTGTAGAGAGGCTGATGCCAGTGCAATGTTTAGTTATTCCGGGGGGCGAGATGGGGAGCGTGTATTGCGTTGCATTTACGCGTCATCACTCGCTTAGCTCCAGAACTAATCACCAGTGAATGCCTTCGCCTGGTTAGCAGTTGGAGTAGCGAATGGTTGTAATTAAGCAATCATGGAGTGTCCAACCACGCCACGCCGACCCCGCGATTTCGCCGAGGAAGCCTTGGTGTGACCCTAACGTGAACACCGATGTCACTGCTACACTCTAAACGGAAAAAGGAGTAAAGAGTAAGAGCTCTCCTCTAGCGAAATCCCTTTTATAAAAGAATGTGCGCTAGAAGACAGCTTAGTCCCTATTTACTCCCTTATCGGGGCACTCATTTTCGAAAGCGCGGTTACCCTCGGCGCTGTGGCGCGACAAATTTTGTTCACATCGCGCCAAAATACGATCGCTATCGAGAAGCTTGCAGGCAATGCAACCTCTCCAGTGCACGTAACTCGAGGAAATTGCCAAAATTTGTTGGGCCACAGCGCCGAGGGTATGATCGCGTTTTCGAAATTCTAAAAACTGATATGGTTATTATTACCATGAGCTACACGCGCCTCAGTAATGAAGGAGCCTAACAGCAATAGTTATAAAGTTAACTATTCAATATCAGTTAACCAGCCTGCTAGTTAGAATGTCGTAGCTGTATTCTGATGTACTACACAGCTGAGAATGCTATTCCGAAAAAAATGTGCTCTTCTAACTCAAGAAGCCTGTTTTAAAAAGTCTGTAACGTATTAGATGAAACGCCTTGTATAACGCAGGAGATGCCTCACGAACGTCACCAAGCGTTTCAAAGTTTTGCAGTTTTTTTTTTACTTACAAGCAGTTCTGGCGGTCATAAAGTAGCGGTTGCTACGCGAACTATTTGTGATGTTACGTCACTGCTCTCGCCTTGCACACTGGCAGAAATCTTTTTTCATCCATTCTTGACAACCTCCAAGTGCACATTTATTTACCTGGAGCTCGTGCCGAGTTCTGTTATCCGCTCTCAGAGGGAACATATTTCTGGTTATGCGTGTGTCCCCGCTTGCGTGGTGCCTTCTGGTCCGGCGCGCAGTAATAAACGACGTCTCTGCTTAGGTTACAATAGCCCCCCCCCCCCCCTCCTTTTTTTTTCTTTTCATTTCCTCACATGTCCGCGATCGCCAGTTATGTACTGCTGAATCGCAGGATAAATTAAATTCTGAATGGGCCCTCTCCTCTGTGCTTTTGCTTTAAACTAGCCTGACTGTTAAATAAGAATAGGGGCTTTTCTCCGGGAGTGGAGGTGTTTGCGTTCCGGATATAATTTAGTGTCACCTTCCGCTCGCCCCTCTTCCTCTTTCTTTCTTCGCCGTGATTCGGTTCCATCTATTGTCATTAAAGTGCCGTGGACGTTGAATTATAATCCGTTCCGGGCCTGCAAAAGACGTTTCAGTGCGTGCTGGTGTTTTTTTCTTCTTGTCTACTGGTTCTATCTTCAAAACTTTTTTTCTTCTTTTCTGCTTTGCAAACACTCTTTTCCTTAAGACGCTGTAAATGTCGCCCGTGTTTCATATTGCAGTTTAGGGTTGCGGAAATTTGCGCGACACTCTCCGTACTTACTGCGGACTCTGCAGCCTCGGACCACAGGTTTCTGAAATTCGATGCGTTTCTCTTTTTTTTTTCCTCAGACTAAAAAAAAAAGGATGAGAAATAGCACGCTTTATATTTTAACTCTTTTTCCGCGACTGTATGCAATTTTGTCGGTTTGTTTCGGCCTATACGCCTGCTTCGTCCGCGCTCAAAAATCTTCACGTGCCGGCTTTAGACGTTCTGTGAGGCGCAGTCGCGACGATAAGAACGACCGCCCCGCAGACGCGGAGATGGCGAAGGAAATGATCAAGCTCTCGTTACCTTTCCCCCCGTAATGAAGTGGTATTGTTCGCCGTAAAGAGAGGTCCCGGTATTGCTTGGCCTGTAACGCGTGGCCTTTGGGGATGCCTGGAGGAAGGATGTAGCGAGATTGCCTTTTACGAAGACGGCCCTGCGCTTCGCGTTCCGTCTCTTTCTTGGTCCGGAAAAAAAAGTGGAGAATAGGAAGTGACCTTAAGAAAGAGGCGGGGACAATGTTGCGATATTCCGATTAGGGAAGAAAAGCGTCTTGGGGAGGAGAGGTTCGGTGCGCTCGTTGCGAGCGGAAATTAATGAGAAACGTCGTTTGGAGACCCTCTTGCGCAACTTTGAATAGAACGGGGTTTATGAGAAAGCGCGTGTACTCGGCGAGAGGACATCCGGAGCGCAGACCGTATGTGGGAGTCAAGAAAAAAAAAACGAACCAAAAGGCGTGGAGGTAGGTACAGAACAGGCGAGTCGAGGGGATTAAGGAAATAGATTAATGCTTCGGCGGGTTTTGAAAATCGCTGGTGCTGGCGCCAGCTTGCCAAAATATTATTTGTCCGGCCTTATGTGTTTCCTTGGAATTTTCTGGAGTAAACGGGGATGGCTTGACTTTCTTTCCTTCGTACTTCTTTATTCCCTTCTTCTTTCCTTTCTTCGTTGCTTCCTTTCTTTCTTTCCATCGTCCTTTCTTCGTTTATTTCTCTTTTCTTTCCTTATTAATTTATCTCTTTCTTTCCGTGTTTCCTTCCTTCTGTATCCCTCTCTGTTCCTTGTTTCTTCGTTCCCTTTTCATTCCTTCTATCTATCCTGTTGGTTCTGCTCTCATTCTAACCGAAGGATAAACCCAGTGGCCGGACTTCCGCCGAAGTGTAATATCCTCCAATTGAGCCGGTTCCAGATTTCTCTCTCCCCCCTCTCTCTCTTTCTTTTTTTTACCCAAATAGTATCTGCAGCCAAAAGCATTAGCATTGTAAAAGTGGGATAATGATGAGTGAGCGATGAGACAAAGCAAACAAAGAAAAGGAAAAGAACATTCTAATTGAAAGGCGCCAAAACCACACACACGCGCGCCAGATGAGAACGGGACAGATCAATAATAAAAAAAGGACAAGAAATGCGGTGAGAAAATCCGGCGGCTCGGTGTAACCAGGTTCATTGGCCTTTTCTCTCCGACGCTGACATTTTTGAGGGCGTTCGCCTTTGCGACGCCTAATTTATTGAGACGCGCGGGTCAAACAGAGCCGCCCTGATTCCGCATTGCTGACTCATCGGCCTTTTGTGCTTGTGTTGTTCCGTGTTGACCACCGAATCGAGTTGATAATTACCACTTCGATTACAGAGCCCGCTTTTCCAGGTGTGTGTGTGTGGGGTGAGGGGGGGGGGGGGGGGGTCCAAGGTCAAGCAGTTGCTGTAAATCAGCAGAATATTCGTTCGCTCTGTTTCTGGTTTTCGTGCCCAGGATATCGCAACTTCTCCGCGATGCGCATAAAGAAAACCAGTGACGTGTAACCACGACTCAAGTGACCTTTAAAGTAGGGGATTGGTTCCGCCACGCTCGTCGACATTGCCGCTTTGTGTTTTTCATTGTCGTCACATCGATCGCGTTACGAATATCGACGCAGTGTGTACATCGCGGGTGCACGTCTAGTGACGTCACGTTTGTTTTTCTGTAACTGTTCTTGCTTCGCGAATAAAAATGATCGACACGGAGCAAAACGCTAATGGAATCGCGTTTCGCGCGAACCTTCCTTGTTTCGCGCTGGTGACGTTAAATTTAACACAATTGCTGGGTTTTTCCTTTCGCTGAAAGGAATGGCTTTCCTGGAACTCAGGAACCCGTTAGTTACGTTTCCTTTTTACTGGAAATTGAAGGATTGGAAGGGAGTAATAAAGTGTCTTCAAAGGAAAAAAAAAAGAACATAGAAAGCCGGTGGTGGGTAAGGGGGGAGGGGGTGCAATGCAATTTTCGTGGAAAGCATTAGCAGAGCTGTAAGATCCGCGCCGGGACTTCGGACGATTTACCGTAATTGCAGCCAAGTTGGAACCGGGTGACGAGAGGCACTAAAGGAAAGAGCCTGAAGTAAATGGAGATGAAAGCGGCCGAGAAGACACCTGTCCGCTTCTTTAATGTTGAAAAGGGAGAGACAGTTTATTTCAGTATATCATGTTCTTTTTTTTTGTTCACTATGCAAGGTTCTTATTTTTTTAATGTTCGGTGGTTGCCAGCAGTATTCAAAACATGGCGTCGCCCTCCACTAGCAGACCACAATTCTCTGTTGTGTCCTGAAAATTAGGCAGCGATATTGGGTACGGTGGCATTTGGTTGGCAGTGCTCGTTGCTTCCTCGCTACGGGCACAGAAAACAAGAGAGGATGTATAGACACAGGCGGATACGCGTCCGCGCTTCGGCGCTTCTGTCAGGCGTGGAACACTTTTTGAAAGCTGTGCACCGGTCCCGAACACCGCGTTGAGCTGCACGGATTACTTTTTCACCGACGGGCGCGTCACTTAATCCCGTCGTCGCTACACATGGACGCGTTGGGTGTTGCTTAGAGTCGCGAAGTGTGTTTAGGATCAAACGCGTTGTTGCGAGGATTCTTCTCGCTTCGCGATCGCTCAACTCCTCGCTCCTTGAAGCCCGCGCGAGGTTCCTGGCGTGCCTTCACCGCGCCTGAGCCGCTGCTCTTTTTACGAGACAGGAGCTTGACGGGGCGATGTGCAGGAGTAAACACGTACACGCGGACGATACGTGTTGAGTCTACCGTCCCTGATGCTCCGTGCGGAGCGAGGCTGCTGGATTTTTGCATCCGACGCAGGGGTTTACCGTTGTGTGTGTTAGCACTCTTACTTCTTCACGGGAGGGCACTTTACGAAGAAGTTCAACCAACTCGCTGAACAGTGCGTGGTAACCACGGTTCCTTGAATATCTCCGAAAACTTGGTGGGAGCCCTCACTATACGAGTAGATACGGTACTGCCGAGTACCAGTTATAGACGGCAACGCTCTGCGTTTGGATGGAAACGAAATCATTAACGTCATCACAAACTTCATGTGAACAGCTTCTGCATTTGACGGTACGTTGCGCTCACAAGGTTCTTGCGAAGGCTCGGCCTTGTGGCTGTGACACCTGCGCCGTCTTGCGGTAGAAAACAGAACAAAAAAGAAGCGAAAAATAGGGGGGACGCGTCGTCTCGTTGTCGGATCGAATTGGGGGGAGTGGGGGGGGGGGGGGGGGGGGTTCACACGTCGTGCATCGTGCTGTACGCGTTCGTCTGCGACGTGTGCTGTTTTGGCTTTGCTTTTTTTTTCTTCCCTTACCACATTCGCTCCCTTTCGCGCGTCCTCTTGTGCGCTCTACGAGAGCGGTATCGGGCTTCAGGAAGGGTTTCTGCTGGATCCTCTAACTTCCGCCGTGAGTGCACTGCGGCAAGTTACCTGCGGTTGGCGGAACACTGGAAAATCTAACCTGGTTCGCCGCACCAGTTCACTACTTCGACATTTAGAACGCGAAGGCCGCCGATCTCTCGCAGTGAAGTGGTTCGATGAGCCTTCAAACAGATCGTTTATTGGGCCAGGTTTGTGATCGTTAAGCCACAAACTAGTTCGGGGGCGCGCCGAAGCCAAGAACGCTCTTTGTCAGATAAGTATTTTTCCTTTGCTGCTTGCCGGCTCCTTGCCAGATTTCGGACAGTGGAAACACACCACGGCTCCTTTGGAATGTGCCGACTAGCTTCGTGATCAACAGTGTCTTACTTTAAAGCTTTCATTTCGCTGGGACAGATGAGTGTTGAGATATGGGATCTGCAGCAGAGCCAGAAGAAACAGTCCCCTCCCCCCTCCCACTCCTTCGAGAAAACAAATCACATTTAGGATGGTAGTTTTTCACCACCGTTCGCCCTTTCTCCTCAGTGAAGGCGTGCACTCTTCCATTTAGCTCAGACTCGTCACTTCGTGAAAAGCATTCTTGCTTGGTCAACTGCTGCTTGCACTTCGCTGCCGAGGAGAACGGAAAAATCTGGGATTTTTTTACAGCGAGAAGCTGTTACAGTGCTGCTCCGTCGAGTCGACGACAGTAGTCCGTAGTAGTAGTAGCTTCGTTTTCCTATGCTTTAGACGTTTCGGCCAACGCAGCAACCTCACGGCAAGTGCCTGCGCAACTGCTCTGGCCGTCCACACTAGAAGACAATTGTGCGTCGAGGAAGAGATCAGAAAAAGCAAAGAATGCAAACGAAATAATAGTATAGACTTAACGCAAATTATTACTGAGCGCTCGTTAAAAATAAGCCACGAATGCTGCGATGCAAAGAATTTATGCATTTTTAAAAGTGAGCTCTCCGAAATCCAGGGACATTATAGTAGTGAAAACCGAAACAAAATGGTGTTTCATACACCTGACCGGAGGCCTAAAGCTTGAGCGGCGACATCACCGAGCAGTAGGTGACGCCGAGCGCGAACGTGATAGACTTCGTGACCAGACGGGACACCGGTCGTCACCTTCTCCCTGAAATATTCGGGCCAAGTCACAAACTTAGCCGTCCCATTTTTTTTTTGGCGCGTAAACATGGAAGGAGAAGTTGGTTATTGACACTGGCTCTTGGTGGCGGGGAAAAGCTTTTTATTTTTACGAAGGGTCACGAGAACACCGGCCCTCGTGGGCGCGTTCCTCAATCCTCGGCTCGCGCTTGGATAGCACCCGAAGGCAGCGGCTGGTGCTTTAAAGGGAACATTGCACATTACCATATTACGCGCACAAAAAAAATTAAAAGCGCACTGTGTCACCGCAAGAACTACTCCCAGTCCGGCCTCCCTTACGGCCTGCCACGGACCTTCTTACTAAACTTCCTTTGTCTCCTTTCTTTTCTTTCTCTTATTTTATATAAAATTTCATTTTGGTTCCATGTGCTCATTTACATGTCTGTGAAATGAAAATAGCCAGCTAAGGCGACTCGCAATCGTGAATCTATTAGAAGAAAATTTGAATGCTGCCGAGTAGTGTCTGGCTCGTCACTATGGCTCCACGTTAAAGCCAAGCTCGTGGCGGCACATTTTCCTTTCGATTACCATTTTTCGTTCGCTTGTAGAATGAATGTAGGGCTTTACCCTCGCTCGATGCGTTGCTGCCGGCACACCGTTTAGTGAGCGTCGGCTTTCGCTTGACGTAATGGCGCCCGGGGGCTTATCGGCGCACTCCATTGCACCTGACGTGTGGCCCGCCACCGGCAATTTCTCTCCTCTCGTCTCCACGGCAGATAGGACTGAAAAGCGATCGGCTTAAGATGGCGAGGCGAATGCCAGCGCCTGTTAGAGCAGCGCCTGTATTGCCTCGGTCTTCGTCTAGGCGCGCCTTATTATGAAGTTATCTCTGGAAGAATGTGATTGCGGCGTAACTGATTTCTTGAGGTGAATTAGTACTTAATTTAAGCTGACAGGAACGGACAGATGCCTTGTCCTGAACCAGCGAGCACTGGTTGAAAAAAAAAAAGGAAGTGATGGGGACTACAGGGTTCCATATTTGCTATAATGAGCTATCGTGCTTATTATAGTGTGCAGTACCACAGCTGCAGGCGCGTATAAATATTATGCCAAAGGTGAGACAGCGGCAGACATTGAGCACCCTTTCCCCCTATTCTTTTTTTCTGTACCGATACATCGTTCGTACAGCAAAGGGTACTGCACATATACAAACAAGGACGAGAAGGATAAACACAACACGCGCAGGGCCCACTGCTTCATCTCGACCGCGGAGACTGGGAGTTCGCAACAGAGTTGCAGAGTCCCGGATTTGTTTCTCTCAGTGTTTGCCCTCACTAGCGCACGCTGAACTGTAGCAACTATGCCCCTTTTCGTCCGCGCGCACGCACAAATTCGACCGGAAATAGCGTGCGTCAATTACGTTGGCGACGCAGCACCTGCACCGGGTTACCATTTCCCGTTGTGCTGTGTGCATGCTTCCCCGCATCGTCAGTGTATGTGTGGCGGTGCACGCTTTACAGGGGCGCGAGAACAGCGGCAGAAAGTCGAACGACGCTGGTGTGTGCACGCGGGGGAGAGTTGGTAATAAAGAAAAGGAGAGAGAGAGGTTGGGGGGGGGGGGGGGTCGTTTGGTGACCGCGCGAGACAATGGACTCTTCCGGCCATTGTCGCTGTCGGCTCCTTTTCTCTTCACAAACGAGTTGTCGCTTCCCACACTGCACCGTTCGCTGTTTTGCTTGCGCGCGCCTTTGGTTAGTGTCCGCGCTTAATAGCTCGTTTTCTTGCCTGTTTTTTTTTTTTTGATCTGACAACGTGTATATTTTTATCTCAGGAAAACAGTGCAAGGCTGCTAAAGCAACAGTTGGCGTAAGTTAATCAAAGGGGAAGAATTCTTTACGTTTTTCACGCGACTGAGTTGTTCGTCAGTGCTTGACTTCCCGGCTACTGCGTCATTGGCTTCTGTCATCGGCTTGGGGGGGGGGGGAGGGGGGGGGGGGCAGTGCGCAACGATTTGTTTTGGCGAAGAACTTTTGCGAATTGGGTCGGTTTTGATTAGGTAAGCTCCCGTGTGGCTCCCGCGGCACTGCGCCGTTCTAGGGCGACAGACTGGCACGTTGGGGAAACTCCTCCGCACTGGCGGGTTCGTTATCTGGGAGGTCGTTCTCTGACCGCTGCCAGTCACCGTTGGGACGCGAGACAAAAGAGGGACTCTGGCCGGCTCGTATTCACCGGCGTCTGCACTCTCGGCCTCACTGCGGCCGACTGCCATGCTCTTTTTAAATGCGGGACCACGCCAACAATGGGCTGTCAGCTTTTCGGAGCTTGATACTTGAACCCCCCCCCCCCCCCCCCCCGCTCTCGTTTCTCAACTTTTTTTTTTTGCATTTAACCCTCTTGGACTTCTTTCCTTTCTGGTATGATTTTTGGGACTGTGTAGTTTTCACGCTGTCTGCAGTTAGCTTCGGAACTTTGGGCTTGTATCTTTAGATTGCAGCTCAATTATTTGTTTTAATGAACTCAATTAGACGACGGACAAATGTAGGAGTGGTTACCACAGCGTCTTCGGTGTTGGTTTCTTCCCTCGTCACTAGCTTTTTTTATGCTCTCTTTTTCAAGAATGCGTTACCAACTCCCCATCTTAATCACGTTATCTTATCATTATTTCAACTGTTGTTTACTTTGTTCGAAGTGGCATATACGTGCACACTAGTCAATGTGGCACGTGAAACGAGACTTTATTCTTTATTTTCCCGCAATGGGGTCATTGCAAGTGCAACGCGATCGTTGCGGAATCGTGCCAAAGTTGGGTCAGCTTACTGAAATTGTCCGGCTTAAGAAAATAAAACACCGAGCGTCTTACGCACGGAGATCGGAAATCTACGGCCGGTGACAACTTCATTCGCGTCCATTCGTTTCGATTCGACGCGGAGCCCCGTCCAAAATTTCGCTTCCAGTAAACGTCGGCGGTATTTGACGTATTTCTCTCGTACGAGCAGCGCAAGCACTGTTTCGTGCCTCGGGTTTCGATTATTGCCGCGCGCTCCACTAATTTCTAGTGCGCAGTTTTCGGATCATTGTTTTCATTCTCCGTCTTTCGGCTGGGTTCGCTTTATTCTTACTTTCCCCTTGTCAAATAAATTGTAATCTCTGCGCGCGCATGCATAATGAAGCCGGCGCTCGACGACAGCCTGTCCTCTTTTGTGCCTTTGTGAGAAGAATAGAAAAAAAAAGCTGTCAGTGTCCGCATAGTGAACGTTGCCTCGTTATTATTCTGCGGGGACTCAAAAATAAATGGTTTCGCTGGCGAAATCGCCCCAGTGGCGCTGTTTGCATTGCTGGTTTTTTTTTCTTTCGCGCTGACGCGCTCGGTCGAATACGAGGCGAGTTGTTTATGGCCAAATTGATAGGGAGGCAGAAAGGAAGGGGGAAGAAAAAAGAGGAAAGGGACGAAAAAAAAAGAGGAGGTTAAGGGAAAAAAAGAGTCGCCGGGAAAAGTGTGATTTCAAGAGATAACGAAGCGCGTTCGATATAAAGTAAAGACTGTGAAGTGAGCGTAAGCAGTCCGGCTCTTGTTCCTCCTTTAATGCTTGTTTGTACGTGCGAGTTTCGAGGACAATACGGCGTCGTTCGAATCTCTTTCTCCGACTTGGTTTTTGTTGTTGTTGTTGTTGTTGTTGTTGTTGTTGTTGTTGTTGTTGTTGTTGTGTTCTGAATTATGTTGCTTCCCCCGAAGTCTCGGGCAGAATAACAATGACCCGCTGAACTCGTTTGCGTAAAAGTCCCCGTTGCGTCCCTAGCCGCTGTTGCTTTGAAGGAGCGGTCGTATAGATGCACTCTTTGTATCTAGCACTGTATTTTTTTCTTCTTTTTGAGCGATGAAGTATATTCGTTTCGAGAGCTTTTCATTTCAAACTCGGGTCTTGTTGCTCCTCTAGTTCGTCACCTTTTTCCACTGGCTCTGGCTAGCTGCGCATTGTGGAGATTTAGGAGCCGACGTCGGCGTTTATCTAACTCCGCTCCCTTTTGTGCGGATGGGGACCTTTTTTTTCTTTTTATTTTATGGAGTGTTGTAAACAGGCGGTGGAAAGTCGGGACTGCTCCCTGGTAATTCGAAGCAGTCTCCATTTCACGTCCTCTCTGCCGCAGCAGCAGCAGCTCGAACTTTGCAACGCGGGCTTATCGCACCGTCTTCTTTTGCCGCCTTTTAGTTAGTCTCGCAATGGCCCCGTGTAACAACGCAACAAACAAACGCAAAAAAAAATGAAAGTGTCGTTTCAATCAGAATGGGCGTCGTGGCATTCCCCTTTCTGAGCATTTTTTTTTCGCATTTGTTCTTGTTTTCTTGGCCCAGTTCGTGGCTTTGGCGGTTCTTTTGTAATCGCGGCTGCGTGGTGTGGTGGTGCTTGGGCAACCATCGCTATTGCGTCACGCCTGTCTGACCTGTTTGCTGTCTGCTTAGGCTCGCACATCCGTACCTTTATTTCCTTTCTGTGTAACAAAAGCTTGTCAGGAATCTGCCTTCCAGCTGTGAAGCCAAGAAGAAACACAATCAGCCGCAACTATACCGGGAATGAGGTTACGCGCCGGCTAACGACCTTACCTCTATCTGTACGACTACAGTTGTTTAAGGAATAAGCGGATGTTGTAGTTGTAGTAGTTTGTGTTTTTGTTCCGCCGGCGTTTTGGAGAACGCGAGCAGACGTGAACCAGACGCTTTGCATGTTTTGTTAACCACTGCGTTGCTAATCCGGCGACTCAATTTTCCTGATTGCTCAGTAATGTAAATACAGCTTTCGGAGCGCTCATCGTATTCGCCGCATTAGGAAGCAGCGGTGGGGCGGTGTTTAGCTCTGCTCTCTTTGTAATCACATCGCCGCGTTAGTACGTCTTCTTATTCTCAATTCGTAGACTGCTGCTTTTGTCGTTGCCTTGTCAGTGGAATCAAGCCTTCTTTCATTCGCTTGTTTGTACATAGGCTGCTGTCTTGAAAAGAGAAGGTGATTAACTTGTCGCAAGTTTTGTTGTGAGCTTAAAAAGAAGCGCAACCCTTGCAAGCCCGTTACGGGCTTCGGTGACGTTACACCGGCGAACAGGCGCCTATAGCGTCACCTGCCGTTTACTGTCGCTTCCTGTCGTCTGCTGCATTTAAACGAAGGTCGTAATGCTCTAAACTCGAAAAGAGTCCGAATGGCTCGTATTTTCTCTCTCTCTCTCTCTGTGGCGAAGAGAAAACAGCAAACACTGGGTGGCTATTGTCGGCTAACCTCCGCGAGGTTTTATTTTTTTTTTCCGTATGCGCAGTAAGAAAGAACACTGACATAAAGTACTAAACGCGTTGATGGCTTCCTCTGGCGAATAACCATCGCCGATCGTAAAATACACCCCCCCCCCCCCCCCAGCTCCCGTTACCGCGCGAGCAAGAGATCAGGCCGGTCGTAAATGCGCGCAGCTGTTGGCAACCGAGTCAAGCCAAGGCAAGCCGAGCCGCTAGCCTGGCTATCGCCCTTCTTGCTGGCGGTGAAGCGTTTGAGGTCGGAACGTCCTTCCGAGTGAAAATAAACGCGAGAGCCCGAACGTTGCAGGAAGCAAAGCACAAAGAAATCGGCGGAAATAAGCGAAGGTATGGCAAAGCGGGATTATTGTTTCTGCGCTAAGTAGAATGTCGCGGGCGTCGGCTCACGCCAGGTTTATACGGGGTCGTCAAAGTTGGGCTTTAGCCTGAGCCCGTCTCTAAAGTTCCGTTTTATCGGCTTCACCCTGTCGTCAAAGTTGAGGGAATGAAGAAAAAAAAACGAAATAAAATGGACAGCGCGGGAACGGACGGCTATCGGATAATACGTTCGGTCGTTGAATTCGTCTTTTTCTGCTCCTGGAGTAGCACCGTTTCGATTGTTGCGATTCCGCGTCCCCTGCGGCGAATGTGTGGCTCTGACAGCGAGACGTAGATCGTCAACAGATGGAGGTGTTCCGTCAGGGCGAAAGGAATGGAATGGGTCCGGCGAAATGTGTTCAAGAAAGCGAGAAAAGGACGCCATTCATTCGTGCGCGAGCTTGTAGAGCTGTTCTTTTTTTTTCTAGCTTTGGTGTTTCGTTGTTTCTCCTCCATGTTTACTGAACTCGGCTTCAGCACTGCCGTCCCTCGTCTCTGCTTGTTTTATGAAACCCGTACCGAGGGCGCTTTTTTTCGGAAAAACACCATTTCTCAACGTCGCCGCATCCCCGAATTTTCGTCTCGACCACAGTGGCTCGTCGTGAAACCAATGAGGCAAAATAAACATGTCTCTCCCTCACTCTCTACTTCGTTTTATTCGTTGGCTCTCTCTCCTGGAAATTTGGAACACCTTGGAAGTCATGATCCACTTGTATCTTTTGAATCGAACGCTTCACTACGCTAGGTTAACCCGATTTCGCAGCCCGTTGCCGGTTGACCTTCAAGTGAGCCAGAGGTCAAGTCTGGCTGTAGGCCTTACCATATGTGGTCCACCACGGTGTCGCGCCACTTGACCTTTCGATTCGCCGGTAGAGGGCGGTAGAATAGGCCGCAGCGTTCGTCGGGTGACCAACCTCTCGCGATCAACCATTAACTTTACTGCCACCTCTCAGTGTGGCAGGGCGGGCGCGCTGCCTATCCAGCGTGGGGAACGCACTCAACATTACAGGCGCCAAACCACGTCTACTTGCCCGATACACCACAGCTTTCGCTCTCTAACCAGGTTCAGCAGTTGCTAAACCGCGGCTAATTTTTTTAAGCCTTTCTTTTAATTGATAAGCGTGCCCAAGAGGAGGGTTTCCTTGCTGCTTCGCTCTGCAAATGTACCCCTTGTGTTACACGCGATTTCCTCCTACAGGAGGAGGCGAGACCCCAAACTCGACTCCTCCGTGAAGTGGGATGTTTGCAGTAGGTTCGAGCAAATGTGAGATTGGCACGCCACTCGCGAGGGACTCCCCTGCACTCACCTCCCCCCTCGGCGCTACGCCTAGTGGCTCGTGAACTTCATCCGGCGAGGGCTATTTTCGCGTTTGGCTCGAACGAAGACTTCGCTCGTCCTCTTTCCTGGTGCGAAAGGCTTCTATTATAGGGTGAGTTACTAACGTCTACCTAAGGACAACCCGACAACTGTAAAGGTGCTGAGACTACGCGCGAATATTAACGAGTAATTTCTTCCTCGACTGAAGCCCAAAAAGGCTGCGGCTTGTTCCGGTTGATCACCTCCTTCATCATCATCATCAGCAGCAGCAGCCCTACTACACCCACTGCAGGGCAAAGGCCTCTCCCATGTCTCTCCAATTAACCCTATCCTTTGCCAGCTGCATCCACCCTTTGCCTGCAAACTTCTTAATCTCATCCGCCCATCTAACCTTCTGCCGCCATATAGCGAGGACGCCATTTTGATTTGGAGCGCGGCCCTGCGCAAGCCTTTCCCTATTTGAGTACCGCGTCTCTTTCTCTTTTATTGCTTGTTTCATTATTCAGAGGACGGAAATAGGAATATGCTTCGGGTGCACAGTACAGACTCTTGTTACCTCGAGGGAGTTTTATTTCTCAAAAGACGGGGTGCGCATTGGCGATATCGAGAAAATGCCGCGTGCGAATAAATCGTGGCCTCTTCGCCGTCTCTAGCAGTGTATTGCAGTGAACACGTCTGCCGAGAAGTCAGCCCGCCGTTTCCCCGGTCGACTGACGGTGGGTGCGATCAGAGAGGCGTGCGGTCTTACCTGCACTGATAATGGCTGGAAGACGAGACTCATGCGTCGAATACTATATTGCGAAATATTATACCGCTGTCTGCGGAATGGCTACCTCGTCGCAAACAGGCATGGTCCCGGAGAAGCCCAATGAATGTACGGACGCTTTCCGCTCGCTTTCTGTTGATTCCTATCCGCGCTCCCCCCCTCTCTCTCTCTCTCTCTCTCTCTCTCTGCTTCTCTTTCTTCCTTTCAAGCACGTAGCCGACAGTACGTCCCTGCGCTTAACTAAGGGATCTGTCGCGGTGGTGTCAGCGGATTGCGCCAACTCCAGCGTGGCCTGCGTGTTCTAATCTATTTCTCTCGCCGCGTAAACACCATGCGTGCCCATCGGCGCGCAGAAATCTCTCCGTGCTCCGTTATTCTCTCTCCCTCTTTTCATGGTTGGAAGAGATGCTCGGCAAGCCGGCGTGCCGTAGCCTACAGAGAACATAATTAAGGAACCGGTGTGCTAACCATATCTCGCTCGCCAGCCAGCTTGCCTCGAACGTATCGCGAGCCGGGATGAAGAGACCAGTGCGCGCTGCCGTAACTCACTTTCTGGCGCCTCGCCGTTAGCGTACCTTTGCTCCGCTGGTTGGAGCTGGCGTACGGGGGGAGGGGGGGGGGAGGCAGAGCACCGGCGCGCGTCAACCATTTATCTAATTTGGAAGGCGGTGCTCTGTCTCTGCAGTCCCGGCAGCGCTGCCTGAGCTGGAGCTTCCGCCCTCAGCCAGTCAGGGCTTCCCATTAACAAGCGCGTGCTAGAAACGCTTCGGGACCACCTGCTTGGGCTCTGGCTTGCTCCTTCGCTGTGCAGTCGCTTAGTCGCTGTGTGCCAAGGGGGATCGGGCAGCCGCGAACCTTTTCGTGCGCGTGCCTGAAAGGCTGAATGAAACGCAGACCCCGTACATTTCCCCAGAATTACCTAGAGGAGGTGCCATCGTTTCTGCACGGCGGAAATGGAAGGAAGCGCCTAGTACGCACATTGGCTGGTAATTGATCGGAAACGTGGATTCATTTGAAAGAGTGCACGGCTCTTCTCGAGCCAATTGCATCCAAGAAATGCGTTTCTAATACCCCTCTCAAGTGCGCGTGTTAAGTGCGCTTACGGGGTGCGCGCTCCGGCACCTTGTTGACACTTTAGATTACGCGGTGTTACGGGGGGCTTCCAACATTTTGAGTTAAGTATCGCATCGCGTTCCTTGGAGTGCCGTATGTCTCCGGCACAAGAGACCATTTTTCGAATTACCAAGTAGAACTGTTTTAGAACAGCACAAGCAGCACGCCGAAACTGAAGCTCAAACAGCGGCCAGAGAGTATAGACTATGCGATGGTTGACGCAGCGGTGACGTTGCATACGTTATTGGAAAAACGCTCATGCGTGCGTTTTTAATGGCTGAGATAACGACTGCAAACGACGACTCCGTTCATGAAATACGTGGGGCAGACAGCCTAAACAAGCGTCAGATTTTTTTCTTGATGTGGATAGCGGGCGGTAACGTGCGAGTAATGTTTGTGACGCGGAAAACACAGTGTTGTCAGTAGAAATCACCGAAGTGAGGCCACGGAAACGGCAAACTTTAAAATCGATGTCCACAAGAATGAATTTCCGCAGGGCTCTGCCTGCCAAATTCGGTGGAAATGAACAGTGCGGAGAGGAAGCCGTACAGGGACGATTAATATCTCGGTGCGGGCTAGTCGGTGACACGTCGTGGAAAGTGACAGCGCAGAAGAAACCGGGGAATTATTCCGGAGCCCTCCACTACGGCACCTCTTTCTTCCTTTCTTCTTTCACTCCCTCCTTTATCCCTTCCCCTACGGCGCGGTTCAGGTGTCCAGCGATATATATATATATATATATATATATATATATATATATATATATATATATATATATATATATATATATATATATATATATATATATGAGACAGATACTGCGCCATTTTCTTTCCTCAAAAGCCAATTATTATTATTATTATTATTATTATTATTATTATTATTATTATTATTATTAGAAGAAGAAGAAGAAACGGGGAGGGGGGGGCAGCGCTTGTCCTTGTCGTCCATGTGTCTACATCTTCGACCCTGTTTCTTTTGCGCTGCCGTTTTCCCTACAGCAAAGGTCTCATTAAAATACGTGAACGTTGAAAAAGAGGAAGAGTGCCTCTTTGATGGGGCCTGGCTTCCAGAGCCTCATTGTCTCCTGATCAGACACTTCAGTGGAGAGAATCCCGGCCGCCTCCGCTGCGCTTTTTTACGCGATAGCGCATACAGCTCGTTGGGTTGATAAGCCGTCGGCGTAGCCAGCGCCACGTGTCGGAATGATGATTGATTGGTTTGTGACGGGCAATGACGAGTTAATGAAATCTTCGTAATTAATTGAATAATTAAATGAAACATAAAAAGTGGGAAAGGGGTTTAAATGCGTCAAAATGCTCAGAATGAAAAGTCAATGCCTGATGCTAATTAAAAAGTTTAGAGTGCGTAATTGATTTGATTTATGGGTGTTTAACGTCCCAAAGCGACTCAGGCTATGAGGGACGCCGTAGTGAAGGGCTCCGGAAATTTCGACCACCTGGAGTTTTTTTAACGTGCACTGGCATCGCCCAGTACACGGGCCTCTAGAATTTCGCCTCCATCGAAATTCGACCGCCGCGGCCGGGATCGAACCCGCGTCTTTCGGGCCAGCAGCCGAGCGCCATAACCACCCAGCCACCGCGGCGGCTAGAGTGTGTAATTGAATATATAGTTAATTGAAATAACTGAGAAAACGAAAAATGCGTTCAAAGGTGTCAAACTGCTGATGCTAAGTATCGGTGTATATCGTCGCCCTACTAAAAAAAATTTTGTTAAAAGAAAAATTCATTTAAAGGGTCGCATCAGCACCAGATGACGGACTAAACGGCGTACGCTATCGCGTCAACTCATAAGCGCAGCATAGGAGTCCTCCAACATTTTGATTTTTGCTTTCTCAAAAAAGATGTACCGCCTGATGGTCCCTACTGTTTGCTTCGTTTCATGTGCCACCACACGTTTCATGTGCCACCACACGTTTCATGTACCACCACACTTGGTTCGCAAGCTTGCCCCGATGGCACTCGGGATGCGTGCAGTAGCTTTTTGTGCGCACGTTTGAGCGCACGCCCAAACACGTGCATGCATGCTTACGTGCTTTATTCCCGCATTTGAGCAGGTCGCTGTGGGAAGCTTCGCTTTCAGTGAGCGTTGCGTAACGAAGACCGCTCGAGTGCCGTTTTGTTTGCATTATTTTTGAGGACACAGTTACTCTTCTTGCGATCCAGTTACAGAACAGGCCGTGTAGATTCTGCCTCGATTTATACCGCCGCTGCGCAGCCCCGGCTTTTTCAAAAGCCTGAATTTTTTTTTTGTCTTTGTTGCTGTGCGATACTTTATCGATCTTCGCGATGTTCACGTGCTAGGGCAAATCAGTCGTTGTGAACCGTTGGTCGGGCTGCATCAGGTCATATAATGATATTTGTAGGCTTCTGTTGTTCGGATTGGTTTAGGTGGCTTACGGGGTTTAACGTCCCAAAGTGACTCAGGCTATGAGGGACGCCGTAGTGGAGGGTTGCGGGTAATTTCGACCGCCTGGGGGTTCTTCAGCGTGCACTGCAGACATCGCGCAGTACACGGGCCTCTAGCATTTCGCCTCCATCGAAATGCGACCGCCGCGGCCGGGATCGAACCTGCGTCTTTCGGATCAGCAACCGAGCGTCATAACATGCACTGAGCCACCGCGGCCGCTGTAATGAAAGGTGTATGGAGTTTCTACATACTATGCATAGTCATGCCTCGTAGTCATAGTCATGATCATTCTGCAACCTAGCATGACAGCACTTTAATGTATGCATAGTCATGCCTCGTTGTTAAATCAGGATCATTCTGCAACCTAGCATGACTCGGCACTTTAATGTTTTCGCATTCGCACACGTAAGCAGCCTTAATGTATCTGCCGAGTTTTGTCTTCTCTCCGAGTTCAACATGCTAATGCACTTTTCTGCGCATGCTGTTTTGCGCGAAAATAGAACGTGCACAAGAACTGTTCATGGCTTGAAATCCAGATGCAGGACCTGCTTAAGGGCATCATTCTGCTTCGTTTAACACAATTTGCTTCGCATGCAAGGTGCCCAAGCGGTCGATCCGGGCCGAAGTCTTGAGCGCTCATTAAGCGTTGCTTGAGATTGTTTTTTTTTTTTTCAATATTGAGTGCCTGGGCTTTTGCGTAAGCGCGCGCTTCAACGGATGTTTTTAAGGAGCTCGCAAAAGCACCCATGCTGGCGCCGTGACTGAGTGCTTCCACACTTCGCTGCGTGTGTAGCCGCGGGGTCTCTCATGGCCCCCTACACGAATTCTCACCTGCGCCGCTGAATACCCGGATGTTTAAAGCAGCACGCCTTTTAAGCATGCAGTGACCCCGTTCCTTTAAACACCCCACTCACCTTCACTCTTTCCGAGCTCTTTGTTTGAACTTGTGTGTTTCAGCCAAATCAGTTCTTTTTTTCCCCTCGTGTTCAGGTGCAGTAGCCTGTGTTGATGACTCCGCCGTCGATGGCAGACGACCTTTTGTTATGGCTGTGTAGTGCTCTACACCTCCCTCCGCTTAACGATTCTCGTCTGCAGCGTTACGAGCCGATGTAGCGCCGGCAGAAGCTACGCGGCGCCGGGGCCAACTCGGAATAACTATCGATTAACACTTTGACCTTCTTCAGTTCTCTTTTGTTTTTTGATACTTCGGTCACCGTGCGGTCGTTAGCGTTTTCCGCCCTCGCACGCCATGGTCTCGGAAAACAATTATCGATCCGCGCTTCAGCGCTGCAGCAGACGATAGGCGTCGTGAAAGCAGACGACCGGGCCCGATCCAGAGCGAGAAGGGGGGGGGGGGGGGGGGGGGGGTTAGTGCAGTAAACACGTGGGAGAATGAGGATCAACAGCGCTCGCAATATCCGCTTCGATGTGTCGTCACCCAACATTCATTCTGCGTCACGGTGTCAGGGCGTTCTGCGTCGCGCTCTGAAAGTCCCAAGCCACAGTCGCTTCCGTGGGGAGCGCACGAGCCGCTGCGTAGCCGAGCCGAGTCGAAAGCGCTCGTGTCTAGTTTTAGCGCGCGCCGGTGCTTTCCATTGATTCCGAAGCTCGGTGGATCGTGAGCAGTGTGTGGCGCGACGACAGCAGACGGAGGCTGGCGCGATCCATGCATTCTAATTACGAGGGCATCCATTTTTAATCATTCCGTGTCGTCTGCTGCCGTTTCTGCTCGGGGGGTGCCCTTTGAAGTTCGTCTGCTCGCGAAGCGCGTTCCTTTGTGTTGCCATTCCGCTGTCATGCACTCTGTGCGCCGCGCCGAGTTTCGCTTTATAAATTAGCCGCCCTCCGCGATGTAGTACGCCTTTGAAATAAATCTTCGATTTGCGAACCCGTCGGGTGAAGTGGTTACGGCTTCCGTTTGCTTTTTTTTTTTGTCGTCTTCGTTTCTCCGGAGAATTCGGAGTTCTCGATGTTCGTATTTGAAGCGATCCACTTGCGCAGCCTTTTGATGTGGATAGAGACAAATATTTGCCCTTCCTTTGTCCTTCCTCTGATTCTCTTTCGTCTGCTGTGATCGAGCCGAGAAGCTTTGGCGACTGTTTGTAGCTCGCCTATGCGCAGATCGTTACCTTCTGCTGCCTGTGGGAATGGTGAGACGGGAAGGGTGCGGGGTTCGACCTGGCCATCGTGAATTGAGCTCTTCCTCGCTTCTGTCTCTTTTTGGAGTGCGTTTGAGATAACTCACTCGGGAGCGGAGCTGGGGCGCAGGCGGAACATAAAACAAGGTCCCGCTGCGATATCGACTCCGTCCTTGCGTCGCGTAAGGCCTTTCCTCTTCCATGTCTTCGTCGAGATTCCCTCCCAGGTTGTTTGCCAGTCATTTCTTACGGAACGTGTTTCATGATGTTCATATATATATATATATATATATATATATATATATATATATATATATATATATATATATATATATATATATATATATATATATATATATATATATATATATATATATACATTTTTTTCCCGCTCGCGTCGCTCCGAGACCCGAAGATAAATGGTTCGTAATGCGACGTTCGTGCATTCTCCCTCGCCACGGCGCGGTGCATGTGCTCAATGGCCGTTGTGCAGAAATTGCCCTCCCTTGCTTAAGAAGCGAAAGGCAGCTTTGTGGGTTTTTTTTTTTGTTTCGACTGGAAAACATTTCACAGCATTCTGTAGCGGCGATTCAATTTACTAAGAATGTCGTACGCTACATTGCGCTGTGCCAATCTTTAGATTTTATGGGCCTTGTTGTGTTAAAGCGACTCAGGCTATGAGGGGCGCCATAGTGGAGGGCTCCGGATAGCTTAGACCTCCTGCGGTCCTTAAACTTGCGCTGACATCGCACAGTGCACTGACCTCTGGCATTTCGCCTCCATCGAATTGCGACGGCCGCAGGCGGGATCGAACCCGCGTCTTTCGGGTCAGCAGCCCGGCTTCATAACCACTGACCCATTGTAGATCAAGCCTCGTGCGGTGTTTTTGGTCTAGTGAGGCATACAAATAACGCGATATAAATATCTGCTTGCTTGCGAGGTGGCATTCGGCGATTGTATCGCTCTTTTAGAATGTCTCACGCGAGCTGAACCGCACTTGCGACGTCACAGCCGCTTATCGGGATCTGAAAGCGAAACTGTAATTCAGGAATACAATCACGAGTTATTTGCAGCGGGCCTTCGCGAATTTATCGCGGAGATTCATGTTTGCGAATGTCTCGCGCTTCAGTCAAGAGAGAGAACACCCAGCGAAAGTTTGGTGCCCAGCTCTTTCGCGATATTGACGAGGCAGAACAGAGAGAGAGGGGGGGGGAGGGGGGGGGGGGGGCTCATTCGTTTTCGGACAGATACGGCTGCGCCTAGCCCTGCAGGTCGTTTACGAACTCCACAGCTCGGGTTTTGTTCGGAGCCCCGGGGTCGAGTGGCCCTTTTCTCCAGTGCTCCGTCCGCTTCCTTAGCCTCGCGTCTCGAAAGCTGAGTGCCAAGTTTTTCTAGAAGAAGAAGCAAGACTAAAAGCCCGCGCTGGTTCCGAGTCATCAGCCCTCGCTCCGATGTGCCGCGGGGCGCGGCACCTAATGTGGTGTATAATGTTATTGCTCCGCCGCCTTAACTGAATCATTGTTTCTTCCCTCAGTTTATCACTGGTGGTTATCTTTTTCTTTATCCCTTCGTCCCATCATTCTCTCCTGTGATTTTGTACGGTGCCCATAATTCCAGATTTCTTTTTTTTTCCACCGGCGGTGGCTCCCTCTGGGCACCGCGGAGCCAGCGCTCGTCGTTGTCTTTTCGAAGTTCTTTGCCCCCCCCCCCCCCCCCCCCCCCTCCCTGTAATCCTTCTTTCCGCACTGATCTGGTTTTCGAGTGAGCGAAAGTTCTGGCTCGCGTTTATTCATTTGTTTGTTTGTTTTTTGCTCCTCTTTCCTTGAGCACTCGCTGTTTTGCTTTTCGGAAGTGAAAGTTGCGGCTGGTCTTTCGCTCTGTTTTTTCCTCTTTCACGCTCACTGGTATCCTTACTGGCTTTTTTTTCATTTTTTAAATATATTTACTGGCTTTTGTAACGCACGGTAGGATGAACGCAACGTGGGTTGTTTCCTTGTGTGGTAATTTTTCGTGTCTCTATATTTTTTATTCTCGGATGTCTAAGGAAAGATAGAAAAAAGGAAGAAAGAAGTAAATGAAAAGGGATTTTCATTACGAGGTGGAAAGATCTGTAAAGAAAAACAAATCTGCGTGTGGTGACACGGTGTCTGGTTATCTGCTTTCTTCACGGTCATTTCGCGCAGGTGACATTTCTCGAAAAATCTCGAGGAAAGATCAAACTCCCAAGTGTCGTGCCACTCACACCACTCACACATGTCGTTTGCTTTGATAGACCGCTGTACGGCAGCGCCGCCTTGTGGGAACAAGAAAGTGTTCAACGCAACTGAATGCAAGCGTACAAAATCAAAAGCTACAAAGGTAACATTTCTGAAGAAGAAAAAAATTATATTCACTACGATAGCTTGCATGGAGTTCGTCTTGGATGCGGCGTTCCTTGGTTTATTTTTCTTTTTTTTTCTTTTTAGACTGTCATTTTTAGGCTTCCAGCTTTCGCTTTCCTCGATCCTCGCCTCTTGATCCGGCTTACTTCCCGAGTGTGCGTGTGTTTGGAGCGTCCGTAACAAGCTTTCAGACTTGTAGCGCTGTCGAAAGCTAATTGCGTGATAGCCTTGTAAAAGTAGTCTATAGACAGTCTATGGACTTCTTACTCGGCGTTACTCAACGGAACGCGCTCATCGTTAAGGCGCCAAGCCGCGTCTACTTGCCCGATACGCCACAGCTTTTGCTCTCTAACCACGTTCAGCAGTAGTTAAACCGCAGCTAATTTTTTCAAGCGAAAACCTTCACTACGCTAGCGACCTTCAGTCCACCCAACGATAGCCGTGTATGACCATATGTGGTACAGCTGTGGTCGAAATTATTCCAGAGCCCTCCACTACGGCACCTCCTTCTTCCTTTCTTCTTTCACTCCCTCCCTTATCCCTTCCCTAACGGCGCGGTTCAGGTGTCCACGATATATGAGCAGATACTGCGCCATTTCCTTTCCCCCAAAACCAATTATTATTATTAATATTATTATTATTATTATTACAGCTGTGGTGTCGAATCCTTGACCCCTGACCTTTAGTTGATCTTTGACATTAGGTGACCCCTTTGGGTTGACCTTTGACCTTGAGAACATCGGATGGGGTGATGCGAAGCCACGTGATGACATCCGATGGGAGTGTCGTAAGACCATGTGATACCACGTCATAGCCACGTGGTCGTGTGGGTATATATAGAACAGCTGTCACGAGCGTGTAGCGGAGCTTAGCTTAGCAAGGGTGCTTTCTTTTCGCTGAATTCTAGGGTTAGCCAGGTTAAGCCACTGCCATTTTTTTTTTAGTACTGGTACAGGAGTGTTGATGAGGCGATCGTTCAGCGTCCCATGAAGGACCGCCTAATCGTCCGCGTCGTCTGCTGGCAGCTTGCCAGCACCTGCGTCGTCTGCTCGGCCGAGCAGACTACACTGCTGGAACTGACAAAATCGCTCTGTGCTCATGCGCGCAGACTCGTCCGTTTTGTCGCCGCAGTCCTTCGTGGGACGCTGAATGACCGTCTTGTCGACTTTGCTGTGATTTTCACTAAAAAAAAAAAAACTGGAGCACTGCACACGGTATACCCGTTGAGGTCTGTGGAGCGTACCGCGTTCGCTCGCGCCACTGAGCAGCACCCAACTTACGGAGTCTGAAACTACGATTGTGTGGGTCTTTCTCGCATGTTAAGTTTCCCCCTCTTGGTCTATATCCCCTTGTTTCTTTCAAAAAGCTATCTCAAGCTTGAAAACCAAAATCTAAAAATAAACAAAACGTCGAGAAAACGTCAGAAAGCCATGAAAAGCCGCAACATGGTATGCTGCGAAGCAAGTCGGGACGGAGATTGAAATTCACCGGCATCACCCGTGTATCTCTTTAGCATTTTATTACGTTTCCCGAGTAGGGATATGGCGAAAACTGCTTTGGCTCTGTCGAACCTCCAGCCAACCCCCCCCCCCCCCCCCCCCCCTACCTGACAGATTTTAAAATCCGCGAACTGCTGCTTACTTCAAAGTTCCAGAGTGAGCTGTTCTTTTTTTCTCCTTTTTGTTCCCTAATGCGTCGGGAACCAAGGAGGTGTTTTTTCCTTTAAATTTCCCGGGTAATGTAAATTGATCGATCGGCTGCGTACAAACAAGGGACGCGCACTCCGCGTCACCTCCGTGCAGGTAACCCAACCCGAATGCAAAACATGAGACCCGCGTGAAGAGCAGCGCCGTAGGGGAGTTGAGGTATTGCTCCCCATCCGTGCAAGGAAAAAAAGGACCGAGGGAAGGATGGGGGGGGGGGGGGGGGGCTCTTCTCTTAGCAAGAAGCAATCTCCAGGCTTCTCCGCGCGGTAACATTAGAAGCAGCACGGCGAAAATAAAAAAAACGTCGAAAAAGGACACCGCCGGGATAGCGAAGAGCCGGCGCACGTTTATCTATTTATTCGATTTTTCATCCCCAGGAGGTGCTTCCTGTTTTCGTCCACTTCTTTCGCGTGTACGCCCCCGGAGGCGTGAAAAAGCGAGCTCGAAAGCAAAAAACTAAACAAAAATATCGGTTCAGCTATTTAAGCTTCGGAAATAGGGAGAGAGCAGATGACACCCGCGAGGGGGGGGGGGGGGGGGAACGCACCGAATATCAACCGGCACCGCTCGAGGGCAGGGCTGTTTCATACCTCTCCATCTCCTTTCTTACCCTTACGAGAAAAATAGGAAGGCCAGGAGGCGGGGGGGGGGGGGGGGGGGGGGAGAGGGGCTGCCGACGTCACGGTTTCTTGCTTTCTTTTATTGCGTTCGTCCCTAATGCTTCCTGCGCTATTGTCTGCTTTCCTTTGCTTCGTCTGCTTCTATTTTACTCGTCTGCTACAGTCTCCTCTTCCCCTCATCTCTCTTCCGGTCATGTCTTTCAAAGTTCCTCATTCAGGTCATTTCTTTTTTACACCTTTGTTTTTCTTCTTCTTCATCTTCCTCCGTTTTTTCTCTACATCTGCAATCATCTTACGAGTTTTGTTTTAAACCGTCCTCCTCCGTGCTTTCTTTTTCCTCTAAGGGAAAGGGAGGGATTGAAGCTCCTGTTATATGACGGGAAGGCGGTTAAATTGAATTTGGTGCTCTCCGGTGCCTGTGCCGTTTGTTTGACTCGTGGCCTCTTTCATTGTGCGTGTTTTTTCTGGCGGAAAGACGGGCAAGAATTGACGGCGTCGTGAGACGAGTGTCGAAAGGAGCGGGCCACTGTGGCTGCCTTGACGCTCGGTATCGCATGCTACCGATTGGATGGTCACTGTGGAACGTCGAGCCGCAGTTTTAAACGCGGGCTGATCGACAGTGGCGGTGCAGGCGCGCCATGCCGCTGACAACAGGTGCTGCATTGTGCGACAGTGAGTCCGGAGAAGTGTTAAGGAAGTCGCCTATATCGAGCACTGTCCCCTCTCTCTCTCTCTCTCTGTTGTCTCACGCTCACTATTGCGTCTCTTTACGAAGTGGACCAGACCTGAAACTAGTCGCCGACACACAAGGACAGTCTAAGGTTAAGAACGAAAGAGACGTGGAACATGATCCCGCACTTTTAATTTTTTGGTGGAAAATGGTTTATGGGAGTTTGACGCCCCAAAGCGACTCAGGCTGTGAGGGGGACGGCTTAGTCAAGGGCTCCGTAAATTTTGACCACGTGGGGTTCTTTAACGTGCACTGACACCGCACAATACACGGGCCTGTAGAATTTCTCCGCCATCGAAAATCGACCGCCGCAGCCGGGATCGAACCCGCGTCTTTCGGGTCAGCAGCCGAGCGCCGTAACCACTGAGCCATAGTCGTGACGATGGAAAATGTACAGGCTGAATTTCCTCAAGGAGTTACCCTTATAAAAATGGGCTACAGACAGTCTATAGACTTCTTATAGACTCTATTGCCTTCCTGTAGGTATTTCTTTTTGTCTAGTCGTAGTCTATGGACTGCCTATAGACTAAAGTCTACGAAAATTATATGGCCTAAATCTATAATATAGACTGGCTATATAGGACTTGCGTTGCCTATAGACTGTTCTCTGGGGTTTGCCTATAGAGTGTGTATAGACGTGATAGACAGAAGTCTATGGACAGTCTATAGACTGTCTAAAGAAATTTTTGTAAGGGCTAGAGTGTTACCCCAGAGCAGAGCTTGTTTCAAGCACAGAAGTCTTTGGACAGTCTATAGACTGTCTAAAGAAATTTTTGTAAGGGCTAGAGTGTTACCCCAGAGCAGAGCTTGTTTCAAGCACAGAAGTCTTTGGACAGTCTATAGACTGTCTAAAGAAATTTTTGTAAGGGCTAGAGTGTTACCCCTGAGCAGAGCTTGTTTCAAGCACAGAAGTCTTTGGACAGTCTATAGACTGTCTAAAGAAATTTTTGTAAAGGCTAGCGTGTTACCCCTGAGCAGAGCTTCTTTCACCCACAGAAGTCTATGGACAGTCTATAGACTGTCTAAAGAAATGTTTGTAAAGGCTAGAGTGTTACCCCTGAGCAGAGCTTGTTTCAGGCACAGATGTCTTTGGACAGTCTATAGACTGTTTAAAGAAATTTTTGTAAAGGCTAGAGTGCTACCCCTGAGCAGAGCTTCTTTCAACCACAGAAGTCTATGGACGGTTTATAGAGTGTCTAAAGAAATTTTTGTGAGGGCTAGAGTGTTACCCCTGAGCAGAGCTTCTTTCACCCACAGAAGTCCATGGGCAGTCTATAGACTGTCTAAAGAAATTTCTGTAATGGCTAGAGTGTTACCCCTGAGCAGAGCTTGTTTCAAGCACAGAAGTCTACGGACAGTCTATAGACTGTCTAAAGAAATTTTTGCAAGTGCTAGCGTTTGTTTGAGCCACTACTTTGTTCCAGCGCTTGACGCCACCTTGTAGCCCAGAGAGAGCGGGCATTAATGTCTTCTTCTTTTCCCCCTTTCTTTCTTTCTCTCCTTTCGCGCGTATGCAGCACATGGTGCAGACGCAGATGGCGTCCGGCTACCCCCAGTACGTGACACAGAACGGCGGCGACCGGGCTGACGGCAAGGAGGGATCCTTCGGCCTGCCCATCGTCACCACCAACGGCGTAGAGCAGCAGACGGTGAGCGGGGCGGACCTTTTTTTTTTCCTTCGCTCTTCTCTCTATCCGTGCTCGCTTCTTTGTTGCAAACTCTGCCGATCTCTGCGCGACTTGCCGGATCGTCAGGGGGGAGGATTTCGTGGTGACGAGAACCTGAGTGTGAAAAAAAAGAACAAAAGAAATTCCACGTCGTGGGCACGCAGCCTTTTTTTTTTTTATTCTGCCTAACCTCTGTTTGCAGTGAGCTAAAATAAACGCCACGTTGTGGGAGAGTACCGCACGCTGCCTTTTTTTTTTCAGTGTAACTTCTCTGGCTGCAGTGAGCTGAAGTAATTGACGTTTACACCTTCTCAATGCGCTACTGGGAACGGACTTGAGAGAGAATGATCCTTGGGTAGCTCTAGCGTGTCTGAGGCCCAGCGCGCCACTCAGAGAAAAAAGGCAAGGCCTGACCGCTGTCTGTGGCTTGGTTTCGTAAAGAAGGATGTGTAGCTGGGCGAGTTGGTAATAATTCATTGTGGGTGGCACAGCGCGAACATTTAGTTGTTAATAATACATTGTGGGTGGTACGTCACCGACGCGGTAATGTTTTTTTTTTTTCTGTCTGTCGAAGCTTGAGGCTGCGGTATGCAGACATGGTGAGACTGCCTGCAGACCTGGTATTTTTCGCCAGCTGCGATCTCATTTTCGAGCTTTCCTATCAGTCTTAAGATCGAAGTGCAAAAGGTGGCGATCCGGACAAGACCGTGCTTAGAGAACGGCAGAGTATGTTTCCGTGTTCTTTCTGTCCTTGCTCACGCCGACAGTGCTCAGGCTGCGGAAGATGTTGGCTGCGTATGTGGTAAAGCAGTTGGTAACTTCTTCTCTCAGAAAAAAAAAAACGAGGTCGATAAACAAAGGGCCGTTTGCTGTGGCACAAAAATTTTTTAAATAAAGAAATTTACACATTTTTAACCCAGTTAAACCGAGTATGAAATGCAAAAACGCTTGGTTTCGATTTAGCTCCACTATTACCTAAGCATTGCCTCACACTGTCCTCCGAGAGAATTTCTTTTAAACTTTCATACGTGACGTTCCCCTAGCCACATCGTATCCTAGTCATTTCATCTCAGAGGTCAAAACTCAAGGTTCGAATGGCCTCACATTGTCCTCCGGGACAATTTCTTTAAGCTCCCGTACCTCGTAACCTTTCCCTAGCCACACCGTATCATAGTCATTTCATATCAGAGGTCAAAGGTCAAAGGTCAAAAGGCTTCACATTGTTCTCCGAGACAACTTCTTTTGAGCTCCCGTACCGCGTAACCTTTCCCTAGCCACAGCGTATCCCAGTCATTTGATCTCAGAGGTCACAGGTCAAGAGTCAAAGGTCGAGGCTTCAAAGACCCATCGGCTTTTTCAGGATTGCTGTGTGCTTTCGCACTAAAAAAGAATCAAATTGGCGCTTCGTCGCAGAATAAAATCTCAGTGAGGCTAGGCACGCGGAATTACGGTACATTTTATCCCATAGCTATAAATTAACGGAAGACACGTATGATGAGCACAACGTAACGACAGTGTCGTTAGTTTTGAACAACTATGTACGATAGAGTGTGGCAAGGTTGCAGCTTACCGTCAGTGTTTACTCTCAGCTTACCGTCAGCGGTATTCAACATGCATTTATATAATTTATATTGGTCTTCCCACACAGCGTTCGTAACTTTGGAATATGGCGCACTTCACTTCGTTTGCCGTAGTCGCAAGCTTCTGTTTTAGGCGTTCAAATCTTTCTCGCCTGCTTTTAAAAAGTTGCGAGAAACCGTGCCGGCTCTTCTGCCGCCTGAGCACTTTCGGAACTGGTGTACTACATTTTTGCAGGTCTAGCAATGCCTTGGAAGAGGTCGCTTTCGTGCGAGCAGCCATCGTACGCCATCGCCTAGTGTTTACTGCGCACTGTAAAACAGCTGATGCTTTGTTACCTACACTGTAGACAGAAAGGAGTGAAAACTGAGTGAACTTTCTTCTAGCGCACACCCTTTTATGTAATGGTGAGAGCTGGAGGACAGTTTACTCCCGTATATGCGTATTAGAGTGTTTAGAGTGTACAGGGCCAATTCTCTTCACACTGTACCGTTTTCCCGTTTCCGAAATCGACCCCAGTGTCGTGTCGGTTTTGCGCACACGATGATTGCGAACACGAAAGCGGCCCTCTTCCGAGTCGTTAAGCGCAGGATTGTTATGGAAACGGAGAGTTTTTCAGGAAAGACTCCTCTTCACTGCTTCCAGATTCGTCTGCTTCTCTCTCGTTTTATTTTTTTTTTCACCTCCTCTCCCTTAGTGGTTGGCCATGCGATTGGTTCTTTCTGGCCACATGTCTCATGCGCATGCGTGGTTCTGCATGCCTGGCTCTGACGTAGTTTTGCCATGTGTCACACTACTCGTGCACTCTAAACGGAAAGGAGTGAAAAAAAGGAGTAAGTTGTCTTCTAGCGCACACTCTTTTGTATAATGGTGTGAGCTGGAGGACAGTTTACTCCCTTTTTTCTCCCGTACAGGCGTGTTTAGAGTGTGGGGAGGGGTGAAGAACAATCACCGCTGCTGCTGCGCGCGGTATGCTCTCAGAACGCGGGCGCTAGGAGGCCTCCGCACACACGCATTTTCCCCTTAGCTCCGCGATGACGTCACTCGTGACGCAGTTTTGTGTCTGCCTCGGCTGCTCACTGGATGGCGTTTCATTTTTAACCCCCCTCCACCCCCTCGCCTTGTTTCCCCCCTGGCGCCTGCGCGGGACTTAGATCTGAGTTTGGGACTGCGCCTTGCTGTGCACCGGTCACGCCCACTTCGGTGACGTCACGAGAGGTGGTCTCTGGTTGGCTGCTTGGAACGCATGCTGCGTGCGCTGTTGGTTTGTGTGCGTGTGTGTGAGTGCATCGGAGCGCGGGAATGGTAGCTTTTCTTACTGGTCACTTACTCTTACACCCCCCCCCCCTTTTTTTTTTCCTTCTGTGTTTTCACCGCCATCGTTCCTACCTACCTATCTCCCTGCCCACCCCACTCCCAATTCCCCGAAGACATTCTCAGAAGCGAAGCTGTTTTGCTTGTATCAGAAAAAAAGGGGCTTCGGAATTTGCGGGATAACGTTAACTGTGATAACGCGACCGAGCATTGCTTAGGTCAGGTTTGTCGATAAATTCGTTATATCGGGGCTGTCCTTTGCTGTGCGTTTACTTCAGTGGAGAGAGTCGGTTGGGGACCCCTGATGGACTTGCAGGCCTGCGTAGATTATTGGATGGTGCGCCCATGTCCGAAGTTTCATCGTGTACGTAGCATTAGTCCTTCGCGCTCAACCATCCTTTGCAGCTCGAAAAGAACTATTAGGATTTTGTTGCGGCAATCGTCTTTGTTTTTAGACGCGTCGATCCCTCGCCTTAAGCCGAAGAATAAAATTAAATATGCTGGCGTTTGTTTTTTCGTTGTACGTAGGCAGTCTAGGAACAGTAGCGATTTTAAAACGATAATATCTGAATTCACGGCCTACCGGCATTTTGGTATAGGAACAACTTGCCTAGGAAGTCACGCTTTCTGTTAAAGCATAACGGAATGTGAGCTGCCGTGACTGCCAAGCGTCTCCTGGGTTCGCCTACCGCAGCTTTCAGCTACAACGCACCCCGTGCTGTCCACGTGTAGACGGCTGCTAAGACCGGGGGTGTTGATCTAGAATCTCGGCCGATGTCTAACCCAGGGCCTTCCCTCCTCTCCCTTTCTCCCCCACTTGTGCGGTCTCAACTCTCCCCGTTTCCCTATACCCTTCCCTTCCTTCCCGTCCCGAGCATCTGCACGTCGCACCTGACATGTTTACCTGGCTGTCTGTCGTAGAGAAGTATACACACTCACTGTCTGACGCTGGCTGCGCTGTCTTTGTGTTGACCTTAGCCGGCGCGCTGGACACGCGTCGCGACCTGTCCAATGCTCCGGGGGCGAATATGCTGCGGTGAAGGCTGTGTGTTCGCGCGGGCGCATTCTAACCCAACTCGTCCAACATCTTTGACGGCCGTCTCCATTGCTTGCACTCCCGTTGGCTCAAGCGCGGCCGAAGCTTTGTCTCAGCGGAGATCGTGCTGCGTTTTGAAACGTTGGTTTTCTTAACGCAGGTCCTCATTCGCCGATGCGAGCTGTGTTGTATGCATCAACGGATTGAGACGCGCCGGTTAAACGTCTCGATGCCGTAGTTTCTTCTTTCTCTGTCGACGTGCTTGGAAATGTGATCACAGGAACGTTCTTTCTTGCGCTGCGGTTACACCTAAACGCGGCCCGGAAGAGAAACCCCGCGAATTCGTGCTCAGCAGCCGAATGCCTCCTTGCCACCGCGACGGCTGGTCGCAGCTCCGTGCCTTCCACAGCGCGCCGTACGGTATTGTCTTTTCACGATGGCCCGGACCTCTGCTTTAATTATCGTTGCTGTGGTACTCCTCATACAACTCTCGTCTAAAAGCCTGACGCGCTTATTATCCAAAATTCGGCGGCTAGCAGATTACCGCGCCGCCTGCAGTGCGAAAACGGAACTGCTCAATGCTGCATGAAACACGACTGTAGCGGAGAAACCAAACTGATTAAGAAACTATGGCGCCGCTACATTCTGATGCGGCAACAATTAATAGACGGGTTTCAAAGCGGAGATTAGGGTTCTCACAATGGGCGACAAGGCAGTCGCCGGCCGCTATAAGCACTCTTCCCTAACAAAATTGGATTGAATCGAAATAGACGTTTTTTTTTTTTTACGAATGCCATTTAGTGTGAACTCTTGCTCGCATACAAGTTTTGAAACTTTCTCCCCGATGTAACGTAGCAACATAACGCTCAGGAGCCGGCGGGTTCCTTTAGCCCTTTATTTCAATTGAAAACGTCGAATCAAAGTGATAAATTTTTAGGATTTCATAACTAATAGCCGTTTCATTGCAGAAATATACAAAAACATATTCGTTAAGAAAAAAGCTTATCACAGCATAAATAAATTTAGCTAATTATGATTTCTGAAAGTGTCTAAGCCCAGCAAGAAGTTCTACATTACTTGACGATAAAGCTGTGCGCACATGCTCGGGCGCCTGCAGTAGATCTTGATCTAAGTTGTAAACTGTTCCAGCTATTTAGACTGTTTTACCGTTAGCGTTAGGCTTTTCGTGAATTTGTGTTGATCAAAATTATGAACTGTTCCAGCTATTTTAGACTGTTTTATAGTTAGGGTTAGGCTTTTCGCGAATTTGTGTGGATCAAAATTAAAAACTGTTCCAGCTATTTTAGACTGTTTTACCGTTAGGGTTAGGCTTTTCGTGAATTTGTGTTGATCAAAATTGTAAACTGTTCCAGCTATTTTAGACTATTTTACCGTTAGGGTTAGGCTTTTCGTGAATTTGTGTTGATCAAAATTATAAACTTTTCCACATATTTTAGACTGTTTTACCGTTAGGCTTAGGCTTTTCGTGAATTTGTGTTGATCAAAATTAGAAACTGTTCCAGCTATTTTAGACTGTTTTACCGTTAGAGTTAGGCTTTTCGTGAAGTTTTGCTTCACCACGCCTCCTTCATCTCTGGCAGCTGACATTTAGACTTTTATTTAATATGTACGCTGGCAAAGACCATTTGTGCAGTTATGCAACTACTCCGTGTAGCTCTACGTGCAGGTATAAAGTATATATTTTACAATCTGCCTCACAGGTGATACGCCGTGCAAACCATGCTTAAAGAGTGGTAGCGCAAGCTGTAGCAACCAATTAGCTGTGCAGGCCCTCAGGGGAAAAGAAAAATTGCCGACGAAGGCGCCTAGTTTGAGCGATTTATCTCGCCGCCGTTAAGCTCGAGCACTTGTACCGCGGCTGCAAGCCATTTAAGCCCGCGTTTCCTTTTGGGGAGGGCCCCCTAACTCTGTTAGCCGCGAAATCGCTGGCTCATCGAAACTCGCTCGCGATTTTGTGTTTCGTTAGGACGTAAAACCGCAGGAGAGTAATGGTGATTTAGTTTAGAGGAACCCCAAAGAGGTCACATTGAAAAGGGGATAAATGATAGGTAACGTAATGTAAGGACGTTATCCCTCGCGGTGTAAGTTTTATACAGCCGTGCGTGTGGGCGCCCGAAATTGCGCACCACTTTACACGGCAGGGCCGGAGCCATTTTGAGCGTGCGTAGACGCTTTAAGCCGCCGTAGACTGGAGCCGTTACGAACGCCCCGGCCTCCCTCCTCTCGTGTCCCGGATTAACGGCGTTGCGCGAGGAGGAAAAGACATCGCTCTCCCCTGCGCCTCGCTCTAGCCAGAATTTATGTTTAGCGTCCGTTTCTTTTTTTTTTATTCGTCTCCGGCTCGGATATTGGTAGCTCTGTCGCAAGGAATTACCCGTTAATGGAGGGGGGGGGGGGGGGGGGGGGGGGGGCGTCGAAGAGAGCACATTTGCGGCGAATTTCTCGCTATGTGTTGGGATTACTGTCGTTCTTGCTTTTGCTAGTGTAGCTCACGAAGCGCAAGGCAGGCTTAGGGAATTGCTTTCGGAGGTGGAACTGTGAGGGCCGCAACAGGAGAAGAAAAAAAATACGTCGAGTGGCGTCGATTTAGGCCTTTATTTCGTCGCTGGCTGATACTTCTAGAAGTTGGACGCCTTTTAAAAGCTTTCATTGGAACTGAACAGTCCGATGGTAGATGCGGAGGTTAGGCTGTAGCGACGAGTGAGCTTATCGAGTTGTGTTTCAGATCACAGCAGCAGTAAGGCAGCTACAGAGGCCATAAATCTATAGATGGTCTATAGACTGTATATAATATATCTATTGCCTACAGACTATTCTCTTGGAATTGTCGGTAGACAGTCTATAGACTTTATAGACAGAAGTGCATGGACAGTCTACAGACTGTCTAAAGAAATTTTTGTAAGGGTAGCTTCAGAGGCTTTAGCATTCGTCTGCTGACCACAAGGAGGCGGGTCGCATCCCGACTGTGGGCGGCCTCGTTTCGGTGGAGGCGAAGTAAAAAAAAAAATTCGTCTACTGTGCGATGACGGTATACGTCAAACAAGCCCATGTTGTCGAAATTTTATCCGGAGCCCTCCACTGCGGCCTCCTTGATAGCCCCTGTGTCTGTTTGACACGTTGAACCGCACGTAGCAACGCGCCAACTTTTTGTGTGGTAACTATTGTAGTTTATTTCGTTTTTACGACCCCGTAGTGTAGTTTAGTTCGTTTTTACGAGCACATATATGCACCTAGTGCAGTTACCTTGAAGTACTTAATATAATAGACATTGGAGCTAATTGGTATAGCGTTGTCGAAAAAATACAAAGCGCACTCAGGACAACGGACAAGGGAGACCAAGCAACAGCGCTTGTGTTGTTTGGTCTTCCTTGTCCGTTGTCCTGAGTGTGCTTTATATTTTTTTTCCGCGGTACACAGTATAGTCAGCGGCAGTCGTCTGATAGCTCGTCTCATCGCAAGCGACGATTTCGTGCTCGCGCGTTACAAATTCGCGCTTAAGGATAAGGCCTCGTACAGCTTTCAGGGAGTTCTAGCCGCGTGCGTAATTTCTGCCCCAGCTTCGGGTTCTAATATTCACCACGGAAGGATGCACGGGTTCCGGTAATGGGCGGCGGTTTTGCTTTCTAACGTCTCTTTCGAACAACTCATGTCCGGGTCGTTGCACGATGGAGGTATACCGCATTTTACTACCAACGCCATGCGTGGGAATATATGAAAGGGAGGAAGCACTGAGCTTATCGCTCTTGCGATTTTGATGAAGGTATATATATATATATATATATATATATATATATATATATATATATATATATATATATATATATATATATATATATATATATATATATATATATATATACCGGTATTAGTTCCGTCATCCATAGACCCGCGGCTGCGCGATTCCGCAGCAAATGTTGGAAACGTGAGCCGGCTCTATCGGCGTCCAGTATAGAGCCCCCCCCCCCCTCCTCCTCCTCCTCCTCGTAATGGGCAGACCTGCTCGCGTAATGCGACGCGGCTGTACGTATTTGCTTCGCGGAACGAGAGGCGCGCGGTTGGGCTTGAATCCCAGCCGCCGAAAGGTTCGGTTAGATTAAGAAAAGAAAACAAAAGCACACAAAGGAAAAGTCGTGCACGCAAAACCCGTTCGCCGCCGTGTATTTGGTGTCCGGGCTTACAGCGTGGGCGGACATATGACTCTGGGCGGATGTTTATTGACTCGTACCGTGCGGTTATTCTTAGGTTACTATCTCGTTATAACGACCGTCTGAAAAAAAAAAAGGAAACGTGTTCGGTTCCGGGACGTCTTTCAAGCGTTTTGCCGTTTATTTTAATTTTTTTTTTGCTTGAAGATTTCTGAACGCCCAGAGGAACTTACTTTAATTTATTTCCTTATTGGAGGATTTGGTATGCGTGCTCAGTTTTGTGGCTTAATTTTGTTTCGTTTAATTGGGAACTGCGTGAATGCAGGCGGCTGCAAATCAGCGGGTTGAGGATAGGTCGCGGTGATGCGCGTGCAAAGGCTGTAATAACGGTCACCATATACTATGCTCAGACTTAGCGGTTTTCAGTTCGAACGGCATTGTTCGAAGCACGCTCGACAGTTCTGGATGAAAGCAAATCGGTAAAAATCATCAGCTTATACGCACCTGCTACCACCAAGTACACAAACCCGCAAAGGCCCGCATAAGTTGTTCGGGGTGGAGCTTTTTTTTATATATATATATCCATCTAACCGAACCGTGGAAGCGTTCTAAACTCAGAACATTTTTACATCATCAGTAAGCGCACGATGAACTTTCTGGGGTTGTATGCGTTCTGTAACGATGCCGAGTGTTCTGGTTCAGGCGACGCGCTCTCTGTCCTGTGTTAAATGCAGCGGAAGCTCTGAGCTGTTGCTCCCTTCGAGCTGAAGAAAACATCGTGAAGAAAAGCTAGGCGAAATGGGACGTGAAAGAAAACGCTTTACAAGCGTGCTCTAACGACGCACTAAAAAATGCTTTTCGTGGGAGCCACGCTAAATACGTTCTCGTGTATGCTTGTGTATAGGATCTCGCATCCTCCCCCGGTCTCTTTTTCCGGCGACGATCCATTTACCGCGAAATTTAGATCGCCTGGCATTCCCGCCGCGATTTTTGTTTGTATAGCTCTCAAATTCTCTCTCGCGTTACGCCGCCAGATAAGCCTGCCTAAATCACCCTTCGTTCGCATTTTGGCGGCTGTTCCCTAAGCGTGCGTCCATATCCCCACCTGACGTCGTAGCAGATTACGTGCTCCACGAAGCCCGCTAACTGTAGTGTACGATGCCCGGGAAATCTCGCAAACCGATGCTTGCCTCGGGGCGTAATGGGGCATGCGTTGGCATATCGGAGAAAACACTGGCGATAGTTCCCATATCGTCGTCTGAGCCCGTCGCATTAAGCGCCGTCTGCATACGCGTATTTAATACTCTCGTTCCCAGATTGTTCTGCTGCTCCGCTGCGCGTCCTGTATGTTAGTACGCACTCCTTCTAACACGGGCATCAGAATTCTTTCCGTTTCTCGGTTCATAACTGCTTACGAGGCCTGTTTTTTATATATATAGTATATAGTTGCCTCCTTCCTTACTTCGCTGTTTGCTCTCCCTTGCAAGCCTGCATCCCATGCTACTCCGTTTTTTCCCCCCCTTCCGCCTACCTCCGACAGCAACTGGCCTTTCCTCTTCTTTCATTATTGCGCCTAGGGATACAGTATTCTCTCTCTATCTCTTTCTTTTCGACCCTTTCGAGGGCCATCATGATCGCAATTGGATGCTGCGGGGACCGCACCTGGCATGACGCCAAATTACCCCTCCTGTCTTTCGCGTAGAATGTCTTGCGTCTCTCTTTTTTTTTTCTGTTTCATCCCCTTGTACTTACAGCGGAAAAGTTCGGCATTGCCGGCAGTAATCGGTGCGGCCGAAGGAACGTGGAAAAAAAAAAGGGGGGGTGGGCGTCACTACAAATGCGCAGTCCTTTCCCTAATGCGGCACCAGGCGGCGACACTGTTCCCGTTTCTTCCTCCGGTGTCCATCATCGCGCGCGCCTCCCCCCAATCCCTCCTCCGTCGTCTGCTTCCTCCTCAATCGGGCGCCATGTCGCAACGACCGTCGTCAGGGAAAACTACCCTATTCCCGGCGTTGCCTGCGTTTCTGCCTCGAGTTTTCTTTTTATACGTTTCATTTTCTTTCTTCGACTCCCTTTTTTGTCTTTTGGGGAATAGGGTGTTAAGAAGCGATGCGGTCCTCCTTTTTTATTACTGCCCTTCTTCCGGCCGCCTCCATCTTGACGCGCACTTGAGAGACGACGGCCGTTGTATGTACGTGAAAGTAATTCTTATTCTTTAGTTTAGTTTTCTCAAGTCTCCCTCCTATTTCTTTTTTTTTTTTGGCACTTCCGAAAATTTGTTTTCCTGCATGCGTGGAAGAAGACAGATGCCCGGGCGTGCAGCGCGTGATATTAGGGCGAGTGGTTTGTGGATTTTTTTTTTGCGTTTCTTCTCTTTTTTCTTTCTTTCTTTCTTTCTTTCTTCTTTTCAATCCTTTCCGTCGGCAACACTGCCGCGCAGCTCTGACACATTTTTTTCGGACTTAATCAATCACCCCGGCTTTATTATAGTGTCGGCCGGCACAGCGCGACTGCCGTACCCCCCCCCCCCCCCCCCCCCCCCGCCCCGTTTCTCGGGGAAATTCGAGGCGTCGGGAACAGCTGGACAGACTCGCGCCCGTGCTTACGGAGACAGGGTGTACGGAATAGGAAAATAAAAAAGGAAGGATAAAGAAGGCGGCATATACTCGCGTTATTTGTACCATAAATCTTCGCCGCGCTCCCGTATAGCTGTTGGGCTGGCGCGTGCTGGCTTGTGCGCAGACGAGCGGGTAAATTCGAGGGCTTGAGGCTGGGCGCATTCGTGCGAGACAGTATATATGACGCGCTGCCGCTTCTTGGGCTTCCTAAAACCCCTTCGTTGTTGTGGCGCGCCTTGGCGCTTGCGTGAAGTTGGTGTAGCGCCTGCCTAAGGTTTCTCCTATATATAAACCCGCCGCGAACTGCGTTACGCTTCCGTGAAGCGTTATACCGCGAAATGTCCCGTCTTGCGGCGTGCAAACGGTGGCTGGAATTTCCTTTTGTTTTTTCGCTGTGATGCAACGCGTGTGCCGTGTAACAACGCAATTTCGTTAGATCGTGAGGACAAACTGGAGGACCTTACAGGGCGGATTTATCGACGACTTTTGTTCGGTTTTCGAGAAGGCTGAGGCGCGTGCAAGAAACGAATGGTACTTGTAGAAGTTGTTAGGCCAATTCGTTCGCGATGTTCGGATATCAAAACTGCGCTGGATGTACCCTTACAAGAACTTATTTAGACAGTCTATGACTTCTGTCTATAAAGTCTGTAGACTCTCTATAGACGAACCCTAGAGAAGAGTCTATAGGCAATAGAAATCCTATAGACAGTGTGTAGGTTGTCTATAGATTTATGGCCATACACTTCTAGTGGTCTTTTGTCTATAGACAATCTATACTATGAGTAGAGAAAAGGAAATATCAATAAGAAGGCAATAATGTCTATAAGAAGTCTATAAACTGCCTATAGGCGATTTCTATAAGGGTAGACACGGACTTATACGCTCTAAACAGAAAGGAGTAAAAAGGGAGTATGCTCTACTTTAACGCACTCCCTTTTATAAAAGAGAGTGCGTTAGAGCACAGCTTACTCCCTTAATTACTCCCATATAGGCGTATTCGAGTTCAGAGCGTCGAACGGGGAACGCACGCTGATATGACGAAGCCGTAACTTGCAACATTATCGACAGGAAGCAAGCAAACTAAGCAGCCCATATAAGGTCCGACGTCCGCATGCAAAGGCATCGCGTCAGTGACGACTGAGCGAGTATACGTTGATGTCAACGGACGTCAGGGGTAAAACCGCCATTCGATACGCTCACGAATGAAGTAAAAAACTTTTCTTTTGATGCGTGCTAGGGCTAAAATCGCCGGCTTGGAAGCATCGCCTTTACTGTGGCGGTACGAAATGATGATAGTGGTCTGGAGTTCAACAGTATTTTCAGGGTCGGGCGAGCTCTGCCGCACCGGCCCAATGCTTCGATTCAGCTTGTAATTAATCCTTGTGGCTGGCCGTTGCAACAATGTAATAATACCCCTTGCGGAACACCGGCAGGTCGTCATCTTTGCCGCGAAAACAAAGGCAAGATGCGCTCTCCCGCAGAGATGGACGCTGAAAAACGCCCCCCCCCCCCCCCCCCCCTCCTCCCAGCTGCGGACGCGGTTTTCGTCCCTCACACAGTCATTCGTTTTCCGGGATAATTTCGGACTCCGAAGAGCGAGCCTGTAATTTTCTGAAAGGGAAGGCGCCTCTGGGTTCTGCTGAACAAAGGAAGCAAAGCACAACGTTCCATTCGTTTATTCCTGCCGCCGAGTGTTGCTTCCGTGGCGTTGCGGGAACAAAAGGCGAGAGTCGCAGAACATCGTGTATATTCGTATCAAGCATGCGCTTGTAAGTAGTAGTAGTAGTAGTAGTAGTTTAATAAAATAATAGTAAGGAAGGAAAAGATTTTTGCTAGCCCCGGCATCTGCCATCGCTACGGAATCACATGATCTGGGACAGCGGAATTAAAGGGATAGCAGACAGACTGGAGAAGTGAAATGAAAGAGGTGAGGGGACAGGAAGAAAAGATTTTTTTTTTTTTTTTGGGGGGGGGGGGGGAGGTGTACTGTGTAGTTCGCATTTTCGATGTAACCGCACGGGTTAGGGTCGTGATCATGCTGTATCCAGCTCCGAGTTGTTTTTAGTTCTAAAGCACCACCCAACACGGTTCGAACCGAGAGTCTTTTGTGCGATGCCTCGGAGTAACTCGGGTATGCTCGGGTTAGTTCGGAGGAGCGTCGTGAAAGCTGTAGCCAATGGGAGGAAGCTCGGGTAAGTTCGGAGGAGTGCCCCGCCAGCTGCGGCCAATGGTAGGGTGACATTGATGGTGACCTTGACACCCTCAACGTCCTATGCTTTCGCGCGTCTACTCGGTTTAACTACGTTAAAACCCTACCACTTTTTTTTTTCCCTGGCAATCGCATCGCGTGTTGAGTAATTCGTTTCGCGGAAACGGTAACGGCACCGGAAACTCGGCGTCCGCAGCATATTTCTTCAACAGTTTTGGTATCCTGATGAATTATTATTATTATTATTATTATTATTATTATTATTATTATTATTATTATTATTATTATTATTACTATTATACTGTTTCATGCTCTCTCTCCCATTTCGCAGGTCCCAACCTCATAATACATGTAATTATTTAAACACTGCTCTCGTGAGCCTCAGTTTCGTATTTCTCCCCTACCTTCGAAGCTATTTCATTACCTCGTGGCTATAGGGTTACGCAAAAAAAAAAAACAAGGTTGTTTCTTGTTGCTCCCTTGCGAAACTAGGTTCAATTTAAGCTCCTCCCCTTCGTCACGTCACCCTATTTCTTCCGCTTCAGCGGTTACATCTTTCCTCTGTCTTCTTCCATCCCTCGACTTCTGTCTTCCGCCACTGCTCTTTGTCACTTTCTTCGTCTCTTGTCCGCCCTATGTGACCTGCGGTGTTGTGCGTTGACCCGTGTATAGGCTGGACGGAAGATAACCAAAATAACCTCAGAAAATAGCCGTCGCACGGATCGAGAATGGTTCGCCGCTACTTTAATCGCCTTTTTTTTCTTTCTTTTTTTTATTTCCTCCACGCTCGGAAATAAGAAATAAAAACGATTACCGAGACTAACGCGGAACTTGTGAAACATTTCCTCAGGCTTTTCGTCATTGTCACCTCTGTTTCCACGCCTTCTTAGAAAATGTCCTGTATTTCGCTTTTTTTTCTTTATTTATTCGCGCCCCCTTCGCATAATTGTAGTCATGTCTTCCCGTTAGTAAACTCACTTTGTCTTTTTTCTTTTTCTTTTGCTTGCATTCCACACACTTCCTATCTTGTGCAAGTGGCGCAGAGACCTCTCCCAGCTCTTCGACTATGAAAGAGGCGTCTCCCTCAATCCGCGAGCTCTTCTTTTTTTTTTTATTGATCGCGTGTCCTTCCTCTTTGCACACGTCAGAAAACGATGTCTTTACCGCCCCTGCCACGTTTCCTCTGTTTGACTTTATTCCCAGTCCGTTGTTGTTACTTCTCTCTACCGTTCTTTGTCGGTTCACTTTTCGTCTTCCCTAACTGCCCTTCCATCTGCCGTCATCCGCCCACTTACATTTATGTTTTTTTTCGTAATTAATCCTATTATGCTTCAATACCGTTGCGCTGGAACAGAAGGGAAAACGTGGAAAAAATCGGAACAGGAAAATTGAGGAAATTGGAGCAGTAAAAGGCCAGTTTCGCGCATGTGCTTTTTTCTATGGCTGCTATCTTTAAGGAAAAAAAAGAAAACAAAAAAAAGACTGCAGGAACTGAGGGCTTGTACATACTGATGGTTCAATCGATTTTACTTCTACATTTTAGTGTTTTCGCCACACAAAAAAAATTGATCAATTTGTTTTTGGAAAGGATGCTGGTCGTGTTATTTTCGTCTTTGTTTATTTTTCTTTCCTTACGTGTCTTGTCATCCCCTGGGACACGTCCTGACCTGGCAGCGGGCGTGGCTGAAAATGTGAAGAACGCGACGAATATACGTTATTTCTGTTTTTTTTTTTCAATTTTTGCGGTCTTAGTTTTGGGTCACTGAGGGCCGGGATTGCCTTTGAGGCGATGCAAGACAGCGAGTCACAGGACGGCTTGGCAGGTCACTTTTGAAAACGCCGTTGCCCTTCTCGCCTAATTACTGCCCGGGGCGCTGCTGTAGTATCCTTTGGGCTTTTTTTTCTTCTTGTTTCCATGAAGTAGATCGTAGAGTAGCTCATATTGGAGGCAAGGTAAAAAAAAAAGAATTAGAGTACTAAGCGCATATCAAGTTCGCCACTTCTTTTATGTTTAGAAGGTTACTAGAAAATGACAGTACATACGTCCGGCGCGTTAACTACCCTTTATGTGCTGTTGATGAAAGTGACCGCGCAGGTAGGACTTGGTTGCGTGCTTTGCTTCTTGATTTCTTGTCTCTCCTTTCGTTGCTCGTACACCCTGGGCTATAGCTTCGGAAGCGGATGCTTCGTTCCTATTGACGGTGTAGTTACTGATTAACACCCAGCCGTACCCTTATTGAAATGGTCTATAAACAGTATATAGACTTCTTATAGACTCTATTGCGTTCCTATATATATATTTTGTCTACCCATACTCTATAGACTATCTGCAGACAAAAATTCTACTAAAAGTATGCAGCCACAAATCTAGGGTTCGTCTATAGAGAATCTATAGATTTTATAGACGGAAGTCTATGGACAGTCTGTAGACTGTCTAAAGAAGTTTTTATAAAGGTATACGGCTACAAAGGAAACTACAGGTTTCTCAGAAAGTTCTGTTTTTTTTTTAATTCGTCCCGGCCGGGTGCTCGGTCCCGGTACCATCGCCTGTCCGGGCCATTCGCCCAAGCAACTAACCTAACCGGAACGCTTAGCAAACGGCAAGGCGATTCCGAGGGGATCATTTCGAACCGTTCACGACCCTGGGAAAGACTAATTTTTCTCGAACTGCGAGGTCGCTGGGAAACCTGCATCCGTATGGCTGAGCTCGGGTGGATTCGAACGCGAAATTTCACGTTGGAGGACTCCCCTAACCATACCTGGAACTGTTTAATCGTTTGTCCGCCCTTTTCGCTACACAGTTAATTTATCGATCCAACTGAGAACCCGAGGTGCGAATGAAATGTGCTAGGCCTTTTGGGTAAATTCTTGTCCCTTCTACGAACAGCTGCGCTCCCTTTGACATGGCGGCGTGACTCGATCATTTGTGACGGACGCATCAAGGCAGAGGCGCTTGTTTGATTTTTAATTTGTGACAGTTACAAGTACAAGGTACTTTGTGCGCCGCGTTTGAGGTTTCACCTTACCTGGCTTTTTTTGCGGAAGTGCGCCTATAAAAGTAAATCTAGTTATTAATTATTTTTAAGGGGGTCTGTTGGTGCGTACCTTATAAGAGACCGTTGTATTCCAATACATAATTTTTCAATAATTCTCCTAAACCATTCTTTTTGCTCCTCTTAAAGGCCTTCAATATTGAATAATAATAATAATAACTGTAAAAAATGCTTGTTTTGTATTGCACTCTCGGCGTCTGATGTTCCTTCGTTTCGGTTTTAACGCGAACAAACTTCTGCGTGATTGATTGCGCGCTGTTTTTTTCGGTCGCTGCGAAAGGTACTCGTCAACTTCAAGGCGGGATTGCGATGAGAGCGACACCTCTTGGCGCAGGCGCAAGAGAGCAGTGTTACTCGTGGCCTCCGAGAGCGGCGCCGGGTATCGCGAATCGCGGATTACATGATGAGCTGTATGTATCTTCGTCCCACGCCTTTAACGTGGAAGCCGAGTTACGATGAAAGTCGCGTCGCTCGTCTGATGACGTCATTAGGCATTTCGTGCAGGGCGTGTCGCCGTCGTAACCGCGAAATGTGAACTATACGATGTCGCGTCATGGTATGAGCATGCTTGCTAACGCGCGGGGTTTCTGTGGTCTTGGCTATGTTGTGGCTGGTTCTTTTCCTTCGATTTTTTTTTTCTCGTCCGTCTTCTGCGGTTCGCTGCCTAACACTGGTATGTGCGCCACTCGAACGACGCGAGACTAAAAAAATTCGCCGTCTCGGCGATGCGTGGGCGGCCGTGGGTTGACGATGGTGATGACGGTGGATGTGATGATGCTGATGATGATGATGCATGGAAATCTGCACAGTGTGTTTCTCAGCATTCTGCGTTTATTTTTGTATGTGTTTTTGGTTTGCTGACACGTTCTTACCATCACCGCAACTGATACGGGTATTTGACTAGTGCCTGCGGATCTGTCGGGTTGTACTGGCTGCTTCTCACACCACCCCTATAGTTACACACACACTCTCTTGTGACTCATCTTGTTCGATAGTGTTTGGCCTTGCCGCTGGAGCGTTCTGGTCATGTCCCCCCCTTTTTTACCTGCCGTAGCCGAGGCTTGCCGTGACATGCTCACTACTTCGTGGTGCATCGCTGGAGTGTCTTGTTCTTTTTTTTTTTGCTTCGTTTTGTGCATTTAGTTTTTAGGCCGACCCTTGTTTCCACGTGTCTGTTTGCAGTGGTCTTGCCCACGGTATACATACGTACTTGCGCTGTCTTGCTGGCGGAGCTTTGTCGCAGAGTCACCACCGTAGCTTGAATCACACACCTGCCCCCCCTAGTGCTTTCGTTCTTGTCTCCTTGGTTGTTGCGCTTGGGTGTTTTTCTTGCAGCCCGTAGGACGGATATGACGTCACGTCGACGGAGAAGAGGACCACGGGAAAGGGAATAGCGTGTGTAGTAGAGAGTTCATGAGTGGCAACCTTGGCTGAGGACATGCCTCGTCTGGCTGTCCGGGGAGGGCAAGGGCCCGATTGTCCTGTATTTTAAAGCTCCAGGTGCGCGCATCTGGCGCATCGGACGCAACTTTGCAGCACTTTTCGAGCTTGTCTGCGCAGGATTATCCCAGGCGTACGCTGAACCAAAACACACTATGGAGTGCGGTTATGCTTCAACGTTATGATTTGACGCATTAATCTTTTAACTTGAGCGCTTACCGCACGTGCACGGCAGACGTGCTACAGGATGGGAAAACGAGATATGCAGTTGGAAGGTTTACTGAACATAACGACCCTTTTTTTTTAGAAATTTATCAATTACTGGAGACCCCGAAAATTATCTGAATGCCGATTTGAGTTTGTGTTGAATCAGAAATTATAGGAAATGTAATTTTCATTTCACGTTGAAATGTTTGACCAGTCTATGGTAAAGCTGCAACCGCAAGTTAGGTCTGTGTTTTACATTGCGCATCTGAACACAGAGGCCGTAAACAGAGGTTGAAGCGCGCAGCACTTACTTGTAACGACTTTATTGAGGAAAAGCTGTCTTCTAATAAACTTTTCGAAGTTAACGCTGTGTGTTTCAACCTATTTATGCCCTTTGTCTTCTGATGTGCTAGGGCTACGCTAAGATCAACCAACAAGGCCAGGCTTCGCCAGAGCCCGTGTTGAAAGTTGCTCCATGCGACAGAGCTGATGTCGATTCACCCTGCGACCTCGAGTTCAAAGTGATCAAAGTCAGTAGGTGGTGCCCAAAGCCGCCGACTAGGACATGCCTCAGCCATGGTTGTTGAAAATAAAAAATGCAAAAAAAAATGAAGATGAGGGGAGCCGAATTAAAAGCGAGCCTGTGTTCTTTCCCTGTTGTGTGGTTGACTTGCCCATTTGCAGATCGTGAAACAGAAACTGTCGGCCGACGCTGGCGCAGCCGCGCGCATGCGCATTGCTTACCTCGAGCAGCCAGGCACTCTTGAAGCCAGGGACATCACCGGCACAGCCGTCGACAAAGTGCGTATTATACACGGGGTGGACGAGCTGACGACGTCTGATAGACAGATATATATGTTTATGGCACTATAGTGGATGGATGGCCCCCTCTGTAGCGGACAGGTCTATCATGACCGCCGCGTTTAGGTCACGCTAGGTGATTGGTGGAATACGCTCCCGCGTTTCGCGTTCGACGACCCGGTGTGTTGTGTGGTGTGCAGTGGTGTGCTGTGACTTTGGGGTCTCGTGTAGAGTGGCTCAAGACTGCGTTTAGATGCACGCTAGCGACCTGCCCATCTGATGATTTTTAACATCAGAGTAGCCAGCAAACGATGGAGCTTGCTATAGTATGGAGAACCTGCGCTGCCAAGGTGGCACTGCAATTGTTCCATTCGGTGACTCAAAACTGCTTTTGTCAGCCGCTTGGGCCGCTGCAAACGCGAGAACACATCCTGCGCGATTAGATACCCGCGTTTGGCTGACAGCATTCGTTGCCTAGCTTCTCTCGGCGTAGCCCAGATAGCTGACGCACGGCACGTGCGCTTTCGACAGAGCGCGGAGGCTCACGCCAGTAAGCGCCTGAAGGTGGCGCGGAAAAGTACTAAGAGTACTACCCAAAACTTCTTACTCTTCCCGCTACGCAGTGTGTTATGGCGCTGCAATCGGCACCGCAAACTTCAGCGCAAGTTCCCCGTAGCCACGGCAGCAAACTTTTGTGCAATCACAAGTCTGTAGCTAGCGAACGATTATGTGTAGTACCACTAGCGTGGCGCTAGCTGAAGTCTGAATTCGACTCGTGTTTGTCCCACCTCGCCGACGAATTAGTTCGGCCGTATTTTCACAGCTAGCAGTCGTTTGGTTTTTGCGTTTGTTTTTGCGTAGCAATTGAAATGTTGGAAGCAAACACGTGACGTACTCCCAAATTCCCTTCGCTGGCGACCAACATATTGTGCACGCTTGCTTTGTGATCATGGTTCTCGTACAATGACCGCACTCTGATACCCGTTGCACAAAGTCCGCAGTTTCGTGCGTGCTTCACCTCTACGGCAGGACGATTAATATTGTGCACTGAATGGCTGGTCAACGTCTTGAATTTACTTAATATTGTATGTCATCACCTGTGAGAGGATAGAAGGATCCTGCTATAATTTTTGTCCAAAAATGTACTATTGAGAAGCGCAGAAATTCTTGATCACGAAGAGGCGAACAACCGGGCTCAGGCACGCTGCTGCTTTTTGGCAACATTGGTTGCGAATAACTGGACATATATTACGAGAAGACACCTGACAGTTTACACGGCAAATGTATTACTCCGGTAAAGTTGCTTCTGACGATTTCACAAAATTTATTCCTTTGTAATAAAGTTTCTCAAACGACGCACGTAATTTCGCAGGATTTTATATAAAAGGAAAAAGAAGCTGCATTTCACAAAGATTTATCTACTTATTTATAAATTTCACCGACAAATCTTTCACAGAAAAGGAAATATGCGTACATTTCAAGAAAGCACAGAACCTCAAAAACGCTCGATGCCACAATGTAAAAAAAAAACACTTTTGATATCTTTATGTTATTCCAGATATTGTACACTATATTAATTTCTTAAGTGTTAAGCGCATCTTCTATATTAGTGCTGGTATAGTAATACAGCACTTCTGACCAAACCCCTTTTTAACGGACATTGTTTTTTTGTCTTTTGTGGTTATTAATAACTCTGAATACCTTGCAAGGACATTCTTGAAAATTTTGGAGGACATTTCTAATTACCGTATAATGCGCCCAGTTATTTGGGTTGATTTGAAATCCTTGATGTTTTTTTTTTAATTTGCAAACTTGGAGCAGGGGAAGTTTTTTTTTTTTGCTGACTTAAGAGTTCTTTGTCTCAGAAAAAAAAATAAACTGTACAACCATAAGTAGCTGACTCTGCGTTCAATGTAAATTCAGCTAGTAAAATATATGATTCATTGATATATTGTTTATGAAGCAGGGGATATTATCGTTCAAAATTCTTGAAATCGCATAACAAAAAGATTTTGCTTGGGATAAACAAATTTTATTGTGTTTGATATTCTCTCCGGGTATTTTTCATTAAATCAGCATGCGTAAGAGTTAAAAACATGTTGATTGTTGTTGCTGCTGTCGGCGGACGTTGCGGACATTGTTGCTAGCAGAAGACGCATCAGCGTGCGTAATTATTACGTGGCCAGGAAGTTGATGGGAGGAGCTTAACACTGCTACGAGCACCTCACTTCGAGGCGGGAGCTTGCATTGCAATGCCTTATGCTTAGCGTATATGTGTTTGAAATTGTTGCGCCAGTTAAGGGAGATTTCACATGTGATGTTGTTCGTTCATTTAACTCTCCCTCTCAACGGCACCCTCTGAAAGAAATCAACCGGCGTTTCGTACCCGTTGGAGAAAACACTTATTAGATTTACTACAACTCCCAGTAGTACGAATCAGTATGTTTGTAATAGTTATAAATTTTTATGGAATACTTGAGACAAGTAGTAGTAGTTAGTGGTTTTAACTAAAGTAATAAAAAGGAAGGAAAAGATTTTTGCTAGCCCCGGCATCTGCCATCGATACTGATAAGCACCTGAGCTGGAGCAGCACAAATAAAGGATAACAGCGCAAAATAAAAGTAAAGCTAATTGGCATGCAGAACCTTTGTTCGTCTGTGCTTTCTTAAGTTACTAATGTCCTTATGTGTAACATATATATCAGTTCATTGTATACATTTTAGTAGATAAACTTGCATAGGAGGCATAGTAGTCTAGTTATAGTTAAATTTTGTCTTTTCGGGGATAAAGACCTACAGAGTTAGCAAAAAATATTTACTTTCCAAGTTTTTATGATTTTAGAAAATCTAGTAAATGTTTAAAATGAGCAGATATACTTGGCGCTTTGTGTTGTTATTATAAGTGCCCTCTATTTTGTGGCGTGGGCTATCAAGGCAATTTTGGTAGTTGGCAAAAATACATCAATATGAAGAAAAAATGTTTCTTTACAGGCGCTGTATCTACTACACCAGTAGTGATATGCATCTTGATTTTATTGCTTATGATCATTCATAGAGTGTACAATACCTGGACACAATATAAAGATCTCAAAATTTTTTGAAGCCATGGAAAGGTCTTATCTTTTCATGCTTTCTTAAAGTTTGCGCAATAGTATTTTGCTATCTATGAAAGATATGTCGGTGAATTTTATACGAGTTAGATAACCTCATGTAGAATGCAGGGTTGAACCATATTCTTGTGTTCGGTAAAAACCTACAAAGTTAAGAAGATAACTTTCCGTGCGCCCAGTTTCCGAGATTGTTGAAAAAATAATACACTTTAGAAGTCGATAAACTGGCTGGGCACACTGTAAGGCCGTCATAGATTCGCGGCGTAAATTTTCAGGCATGTGCTCATATTACATGTCGTTCTTCACAACCGGAGTTCGCAGAAAAATCAGCAGTGCGCGTAGGTGCGGTAATCCGCTTCTTGGTGATCAAGAATTTTTGTGGTTCAAAATATTTTTTTTCCTGGATAGAAATAATTGCAAATCTTTTCTTCTCACTCACTGCATGCCATTGCCTGATGACAATTCTATTTCGTTGGCTAATGGCCTATAAAAATATTCGATAAATCCTAGATGTGCGTCAGCCATCCATTCTATAAACCTATCTGACATCGCCCTGCACGGATACGTCAAAGGCGCAACTTCTGGCGATAATTTTCATATTGGACAAGCTAGTAGACGACGTGAGATAGGTATTGGGAGCTGACAGCTGGTCGTCATTGCGGCCTTGTTTAGGACAGGCCCGGTGACTTCGGGAAACTCTAACGCATTTCTTGCACGAGAATCGCTGTGTGGTCTGTGCGAGGGTGTAATTTACGTTGGATAAATGCGCTTTCGGGCGTTCCAGGCGATCGGTAAATTATCAGCGCTGGCGAGGAACCATTTAAATTCCTTCGATTAGCCAGCCGTTCGGCTTAGTATATCTGTAAAACCGAAGTAGCAGACGGCTATGCGTTTGGCACCGATTCACGTATAACGTAGATGAACGAGTCGCTGTTTAGCAAGCGGCTGACTTCCCGCTTCTGTGCAGTGGCAGCACGCCCGACTAGTGCTGTTTCCAAGGCCACCGTAGCATCGTCTATAGTCGGTTACAATTCAAGAAAAAAGCGGCTTGTTTTCCCCGGCAAAGGACCCCCTTCCAGCCAAAGGCGTCGGCCGATTCTCGTGATCCCGCTAGCGTGACAACGCAGGGAGGGAGGGGACTGTCCCCGACCATAGGTGGGGGGTACTCCAACCCTTTCATCTGCTACTTACTGCCTGCATTGTTACGCTGGCAGGGTCATGAGAATCGGCCGAAGCCATTGGCTGGAAGGGGGTCCTTTGACGGGGAAAAGAAGCCGCTTTTTTCTCGACTTGTATCCGGCTGTAGTCACCTTAAAGAAGTAACCTGGCAGAGCGCTAAACCCCCAGCTGAACGCCGTGTTGAGTAGTTTCTCTAGAATACGCGGTCATGGGCTTCTTGAGTTGCGTTTGTGCTGATACAGTGCAGTCGAGAGAACATTTATTGGATTCAGCTTCCACCGCAAGGAAGCTGAACCTAATGGGCAGGGCCTTAGGCGAGTCTGCAAAGCTTACCACTAAGTCCTCTTACAGGCTGCTCCCAGGGCAGCGGCGACTGTTTTTTTTTTTTCATTTTCGGTGTACCTCAAACACCCTCCTCCGGGGCATTCATTAGGGTTGAGGCTCGAGAACGCTGTTTAGCCTTTGAAGATTTTCCTTGGTGGCCGATTTTAATTTGCTCTCATCCGTTAACAAGGTGGTATTGTCATAGTCATCGTTTCGGTCTGTGGTTTAAGTACGAAAAGACGTTTGAAGTGTCGTTGTAGGTGGGCGTTGAGGGCAACCAGATTGATTAAAGACAACGGAGGAGATAGACACGGTAACCGCACAGCTAGTGTCTGTCTCGAGCGCTGTTTTTATTCTAATCCATGGCGAAACCTACTGCCCTTAGTACTCGTAATGCCTTACACCATTATAATGACATAAGTGGTGTACTATTCAGATTACGATGTTAGCTCGAGGCAAGGTACGAAGGGAATCAGCGGCACAGACAAGCTATTTTACAGCTGGAAGCGTGGTTGAAAGATAAAGAAAGCTGCGGTTCTAATTCGGTTAGAGCAGTGTGATAAGAGCACTTGTAGCCGGCGAATCTTGAAGTGGAACTTCGTGTAGGCTCTAGGATGTTAATTAAGTTACCTTGCTGAAGGTCGAGTATATGGTTAGCATAATGCTGTTTGGGCATGGCAAGTTTTATATATATGAGCAGTTTGGCAGTAGGGGGCACATAGACAAGCTTGCGGCGTAGTAGTCAAGGGCGCGACTTGCATAGTTAGTTATTTCTGTTGTATGTCTGGAATCTCTCTTCTTCCTGGAGATTTCGACGCCTGGTTTCTTCATTGTGTCAGGACTATAGGATTATCTTGAGGGATTTGGTGCTGACTGGATGGTTACGATAGTGATGGAAAGGGAGTAACGGATGTTCATGAGCATCCAGACTTATAAGAAGCCTTGTCTCACCATTCTGGCATTCGAAAGAGCTCTCCCTTTGGAGCTGAACGTCAGCTGCAGTCAAACTAGATAGAGGCGCAGACACTGACATGCGCAGCTCACCTAGATTGCAGCATGCGTTCGATGTTTCACCGGCTGATTAATGTGCAGTCTTCGTGAAAAGTATGCAGGCCAAGGGTTCTGCTTCTGAGCCCTGCAACGCGACTCCTCTTGCGTACTCAGGGACATTAATATCATGATGCTAAGTTGAACTTAAGTTCTCAACCGTCCCAAGCTTAAGACTGGCAGATGCACTTAAGGGCCCCGCTACAAGGCTTAGAAGCAAACCCCTTGGGCCGTATATTTTTTACAAAGACTGTACATCGTTAGGATGAGGAGGAGGAATACTCATTTCTTGGAGGTCTTCTCCGCGAAAAGGAGCGCCTCCTCCACTAGGAACCATTGCTTCTTTCTCATAAGAGGTACGTGAAAGAATGCCAGGAACAGCTTTCGATGTAGTAAACGCTTGTCCCATTATTTGAATCCTTTATCGAGATTCCCCGCACATACTTGTTGCCAGAGTGCAGTACATACCCTATAATGAAGGAGTGGGCATATCCATTCCACTGCGGTGCGAACATGAAAAGAAACTGCGTCCTAAAGAGAAAAATAGATCTCTTCATTTAGATTCGGCGGAATCAGCGAAATATTTTGCGAAAGGTGCGGATCACACGCGACCTTGTAGCTCTACTGCGTTATTCAAGCGAGCAAAGTAGAACTATCATTCGACTGCTCTTGCCCATAGAGGGAGTGCCAGCAGGGAATTAGTGTATACTAAGTGCTGGGTGGTTTTAATTGGGGAGATTCTTTTCCCCGTGATAGCTACCGAGGTACGTGGTACGCTACGAGCGCACGCCGACCACGGCGGGCCTGACTCTGAGGGAACAAAGGAACAACACTCTGGTTGACACCCAAACAAGGCGTTCCGTCCCAAATTAGAATACGCATGCGCGATCTTGGACCCTCATCAAAATAACCTCTCCACTACTCTCGAATCTGTACAGAATCGCTCAGCTCGTTTCATTTTCTCAGCCTATTCTTATCATGTAAGTGTAACTCAACTAAAACGCAATGCTCATCTCACAACTTTAGCGAACCGCCGAAAAATTTCCAGACTGTGTCTGTTTCATAAATTCTATCAACATCCACATCTCAACTCCATTATCAGCCCCGCACATCACATCTCCAATCGCACGAACCACGGGAAGGCAGTCTACCCTCCCCCTGCCCGCACTTCTGCGCATCTGTCATCATTTTTCGTTCATACAACAAGGGACTGGAATGACGTGCCAAACGCCATCGTTGATCAGATCGACTCACCGTCATTCAAAACGTCCATAGAAGAAATGTACTGCTGAAATCCCACCCCCTCATGTAATACCCCTTCAATGGGGCCTTTGAGGTACTAATAAATAAATAAAAATTATTGCTACGGCAGCCATGGCGCCAGCGAGCAACAAAACACGCAAAGTAACCAAGGCGGTCCGGCTCGCCAGCAAGGTTACGAGCGGATGTTCGCCCACGCTATATAGTGCAAGGGGAGGTACTCCACGGCGGGACGGGACGAGATGCGGGAGGATGTTTGTCCCCACGGGGCCTCGCCCCGCTGGCGGAAAGCGGAGCGCGCTGCGCCTGAACCACGGCGCGCCGTCCGTGGCGCTCATGTAGCTGCGACGTCCGCGCCCTCTCTTGTTAGTTAAGGTAACTAAGGACGCATCACGGGGAAGCAAACCAAAGGGAACCAGTCGCCACAGTGCTGAAGGAGGAATTTCATTGCTTATGCGCTATTAGGCTTAGTGAGCGGCATCAAGCAAATACGACATCCGGTTCCTGTTTTTGAGAGTATAGCAGTCTTTAGAGTGTGGTCCACTGAGCCCGAATTAAGCGAAACACTACAGGAGGATGGAAGTCGAGGCTGTATGTAATGGGGAGCTAGCTACAGAGCTATATTTGTACATAAGACGGTCCCCAGAACGTTGGAACAGTGCATTCTTTCACGCCATCCGAAGATCAGAGCATTAGGGAGGTGAGAATGTTGTTCCGAACTTTGAAGAAGTAGCGTGTTTTTTTTTTTGTCATGTCGAGTGATGGGTGCAGTTACGAAGCCCATAGCATAGATGCATATGAATAAGGCTCGTTGCTAACTGCCGCTGAGTATAACTAGGCCAGAAAAATTTGTTCTATCTGCGAGTGGTGTTCGTGTTTGAGCCCGCCCTGAATGCACGTTGGTACATAACAACCCAGTCGTGTACAAAAATCGGAAATGCTGCAGTGTTAAGGAGCAGGCACGAATTTGGAAGGAAGTGGAAGAGCCTTATAGTGGCTTTACAAACGTCTGAGAGATTGTAAAAGGGAGGTGGGGTGTGAAAGTAAAAGCTGTCTCTGATAAAGTGGTGACTTTTAACTAGAAACTCTCTAATCTACTTGAGTGCTCTGCTTGAGAGGTCAAAGCTAAAACACGACGCCTTCAGCAGTAGATGGCGATTAGAAATTTTGCGAAGCAGATGAGAAATCTAAATTTCATTACATTTGCCTTGATGAAAATCATGTTGCTTGAGATGAAGGAAAAGTTCGTGGATGAAAAGTAGCGGCCTAAGAATAATTAATGTGGTTACGATTTTTGAACGAACACTCGTGGTAAGTTTAACGCGATAGCTACCAAGGCAAGAGCGGCTGTTTTTTTTTTTTGAAGACAGAAACCACCTTTGCAGCCGAGCATTCAGGCAGGAACTATTTATTATTTATTTCAGAATACCTCAGGCCACTGCTTGGCCCAGACAGGAATGAATTTACATCGTTACATAACCAAAAGAATAAAATTATACAATATTAGCAGCACACGGATACCCAAAAAATAAACCAAAAAATGAAACCAAAAGAATAAAATTATACAGTATTAGCAGCACACGGATACAAAACTTCCCAATGGTTCGATAGCTTGTGATTGCTGAAACGTAACCAAATAAAGCTATCAGTGCGTCGATTATTTTAATGCCTTTCTATTTATGCCTCGAGTTTCCGTCCAGGATGAGTTGTCTGGCTTATCAGTGCCATACCAGCTGGGTCGAATGTATAGGAGCTCATTTGGGGGTATGCATAAATTATGTTGAGAGAAGGTTCGCGGCGTATTGTTGGCGATGCGGAACGACTGGTTTTACTCAGAACATTCTCGACTTTGCTTATAGATGCAGCTCAGTCTCTGCTGCTACACAAGGAAACATTGTTTGACACAATGGTTAATGGCTTTCAAAAGTCACTCGGGATCGTTGTACTCATCATAGAGCGGAGTGCATCATGTGGTACGTGGCTGCAGCTGGCACAGGGCAGGGTTAATTGGAAAGAAATGGGAGAGTTATTTGCGCTGCAGTGGGCGTAGTTAGGATGATGGCCATGTTTGTGATGATGATGATGAACAGAGTAATAATAATAATAATTGGTTTTTGGTGGAAAGGAAATGGCGCAGTATCTGTCTCATATATCGTTGGACACCTGAACCGCGCCGTAAGGGAAGGGATAAAGGAGGGAGTGTAAGAAGAAAGGAAGAATAGGTGCCGTAGTGGAGGGCTCCGGAATAATTTCGACCACCTGGGGATCTTTAACGTGCACTGACATCGCACAGCACACGGGCGCCTTAGCGTTTTTCCTCCATAAAAACGCAGCCGCCGCGGTCGGGTTGGAACCCGGAAACTCCGGATCAGCAGTCGAGCGCCCTAACCACTGAGCCACCGCGGCGGGGCATGAACAGTGCAATACTCGTTTTGAGCGGACTATACACTCTAAACAGAAAGGAGTCTAAATTCCTTTTTTTAAAGAAGTGCGCTAGTGGATGACTTACTTCCTTTTTTTTTTTTGCTCCCATATAAGCGTATTTGGGTTTAGAGTGCACCTATTTCATGCACTTCTGGGGTTAGCATATGTCAGTACGAAAACGTGCTTCCTTATTGTCCAAACGTTTTCGTTTACTATTAAGCATTGGTGACTGAGCGTGCTCAGTTACAATCAAACTGATGTTTTCTATTTTAGGCAGCGTTTTCTTTTTAAAATAACCACACTGTGCTGCACGTTGAAGATATCTGGGGGTAAAATTATTCAGATAAAGTTGCTGGTCCCCTCTGTCGGCCTGTTGTCAACAGTCGCCATTGTTACAGAATGTTAGTGCTTTCTCAGCGTTTCTTATCTTCAGATGCACTGCAGTAGGTGGCGCCGTTTAGTATCTCGTTATCACTTCGGCAAAGAAGGAAGGCGAGGGAAGAAAGATATCCACATGCGTGTTTACTACGGGGTCTGGAATCTTTGGCGAGTGGTTGGTTATTGCGTGGCTGGTTTCGTCACTGCAGGAAAAAGGGGCGATTAAATCTGCGTGTTCAAGAATTAACTTTAAAGGGACACTCTGAACAAAGTCACGTAATTTCTTGTTCTCAGTAAATATTGACAGTATGGCCCTTTAAGGCTATGATGTTGACGTATATTCGGCAGTCGGAGACGCATTTATGAGTGAAAGGGGAAAGAAGGTGAATTTGATTATAGAACAAATTTCCCCGCCACTCGACTAGAGTCTGGTGACGGCAAGGCATGTAAAGACTCCGTGATCGTCGATGAAAGTGAATGGCAGCGTAGCCTAGCCTCAGGGATCCGGAACAAACTAAATTTAAGTAGTGACGTCACCACGATATGCTTGCGAAAACGATCTGTGGTGGTGATACTTGCGTTGAACTGGTTGTTCTTTTTCAGGTTATGAAAAGCTCAGTTTGCAGTTATATGGCCTCTTTTGTCGTTAGAATGCGGTAATGCTATCGATACAGGCTAGCTGCAATTTTTTTTCTTGTCTGGGTCCCTTTAAGTGTTTTGATTTTTCTGATTATGTCACCGACACGTCAGTTTATTGTGTCAAGGAATGCTTGAGGTGAAGGAATGGTCAGAAGGAAAACAGTCTGGGAAGGGAACAGCATTTTACAATTGGTAGCGAGGTGCTGGATGTGGTGAGTGCCCGGGACACAACTCCTGCTGTTTTGATGGTGCAGTTTCCAGCCATCGTGAAATGTCGACGCATTGCCGCATTCTAACGGCAAAGCGGCAACGCTACCTGCATTGGCTGAAAACTGAGCATTCATAGGATAGGCCAGTCCAAAAAGATAGAATACAGGTGGTGCCACCACGGGCTGTTATCCCAAGCAAAGTGTGCTGCGGCGACGCACGTTTCGGATCTCTGAGGCTAGCCAACTCCGCCGCTAACTTGTCACGGAGTCAGTTTCAGCGTAAACGTCACGCGTTTTGATCGATCGAGCGGTGGCAAAAAATTTTGAAAGCAGTTTTTCTCAGCAATCAGTGCGTCTTTCGAAGCCGAACAAATACTAGCATAGCCAGTAACTGCCATAGAATCAGTTTTTCTAAAGAACATAAATTGGGTGAAGTGTCCGTTTAAAAAAAAAGAAAAGAAAAAGGCGTCCGGTAATTCGAAATGCGCATAGCCTGTACTAAGAATTATCGACGGACGCCTGTTCGTCGGACATCTGTTTTTTTCGCTGTTGTTTCTTTTTCTTTATTCTGAGTGCATTCCCGTGTTTGGACGCGTGGCCTTTAAGCATCGAGCAGTGGCAGGCTTTGAGAGGCCGCAAACGCCACCGGCCCCGCAATTCGAAACAAAAGCGCGCGCTTTCCGCTGTAGCAGAAGCGACAAGCGAACTACTAATCAGCACGCCATCACTCGGGCGTCGCTCCCGTGCGTGACATGGGTCGTTGCCTCCGCAAGGCTCGTTTAAACGTCCGTAAAGCTTTGCCGCCGGGGCGTCGCGTTACTTCTCGCCTGAAGTCCGCTAATCCGATTTCCCGGCGTGCGTGTTGTATCCGCTGCGCGCTTCATTTCGTTCGCGCAGTAAGGACGTTGACCGCCAGCCATGTACGAAGCAGGCGGACGTGCCGTTACGCTCTAAACGAGAAAGGAGTAAAAAAGGGAGTAAACTCTCCTCTATAGCGCACTCCTGTTTGTGGCTTTGCGCTAAAAGACTCCCTTTTTACTAACATTTAGGCTTATTAGTGTGTAGAGTGTACAAATCGGCCATTGCACGATATGTCACCTACTTATTGACGTTCATTAATACATCGGCGTGTCTGGCCAATGTAAACCTGTCCACAAGTCAGTGGGAGGCTATAAACTAACCCCACAGCACATTTCACATTTGACATTTCATAAATGTGAAAGTATTTTATTTATTTAAAAAATTGGCCCTTGCAGGATGGGCAACACTATGCATCTAGAATGCAAAAATAAACTTAAAGAAATTTGAAACACAGAGCCGATAAGTTTGATGGCCTCAATCTTTTTATGTTTTTCAATGGAGTCTATGTCACGTAGCGTTGTCAAAGGTAACAGCGTACAGACATACAAACAAAAACATGCATACAACATAAAAAGGTAACATACAAACGAAAAGGCACGACGAAGTTGCTTTATAGGCCAATGACTCTCACCTCAATGGCGTTGCCCACGTTAGCAATGTAAATTTTGTTTGCGAGCGGAAGGGAAATGAACTGTAAATCTTGGTTGGTTTGGTTGGTTTATAGGGGTTTGACGTCCCAAAGCAACTCAGGCTATGAGAGAAAGCCGTAGTGAAGGGCTCCGGAAATTTCGTCCACCTGGGGTTCTTTTAACGTGCACTGACATCGCACAGTACACGGGCCTCTAGAATTTCGCCTCCATCGAAATTCGACCGCCGCGGCCGGGATCGAACCCGCGTCTTTCGGGCCGGCAGCCGAGCGCCATAAGCACTGAGCCGCCTACAAGATTTACAGTTTAGCCGCCGCGGCGGCTAAACTGTAAATCTTGTAGGTTCAACGCCTCGAAGCGACACACGGTCTATTACGAGGGGCGCCGTAATGAACAGCTGCAAAGGGATTTAACGGGCACTGACATCGCACAGCACACGAGCGTTTTTTGTATTTCGCCTCCGTCGAAATCAGGCCGCCGCGACACGGTTCGAACCCCCGACCTTGGGATCAGCCCAACGTCGTAGCCGCGGCGCCAGTCTGTGCGCAAAGAGGCCCACACGCTAACGAGAGATGTGTCTGTGCGCATGCGCGTGCAACACGCTACGTCGTCTGCTGCGTTAGTACTCAAACGTCCGGACGTTCGCTGTACAGAAAATGTAGGTGTTTCGAATTCGCGCGTACCCGCCGCGGTGGCTCAGTGGTTAGGGCGCTCGGCTACTGATCCGGAGCTCCCGGGTTCGAACCTGACCGCGGCGACTGCGTCTTTATGGAGAAAAAACCACTAAGGCGCCCGTGTGCTGTGCGATGTTAGTGCACGTTAAAGATCCCCAGGTGGTCGAAATTATTCCGGAGCCCTCCACTACGGCACCTCTTTCTTTCACTCCCTCCTTTATCCCTTCCCTTGCGGCGCTGTTCAGGTGTCCAACGATATATGAGACAGATACTGCGCCATTTCCTTTCCCCCCCCAAAAAATCAATTGTTATTGTTATTTTCAAATTCGCGCTACGCAGACGCAGTGTTTTGGCTTAGATTAGTGGCTGTGGTTTTTCTTTTCTTTTTGCTCCTGTGACCGCTACCAGTGCCTGGCCTTCTGTGGTCTACAGTTCACGCAGCTGTTTCATGGCCACTTGCTATGCATCTGTAGTTCGGTCTGATTTGGCTTGAGGTGACCAATTGTAGTGATCAGTTGAGGTGATCAATAGTCCAGGCATGCTGTAAGCAGATGTATAGACACGAATAGGACAGTTGATGGGCTCGTTAAAATGTTTTATAAAGAAGCCAAAAGCCTTTGAACCCATGGTAGGGACCGGGGAATGTTTTTTTTTTTTTGTGCTGCGCTGCTGAACACACTCAGTGTTGGGCTCACTTAACATAAATGTCTTCCAAAATAGAAGGCGAGACAGCCGCCGCCGTAGCTCAGTTCGTACGCTGTGAACAAAAAGGATTAAAAAGGGAGTAACCTGCCCTGTACCGCACTCCCATTTATAGAAGGGGAGGGAGTGCGCGATAGGGCAGCCTACTTCGTTTTTACTCCCATGTAGTCGTATTTATGCTTATAGTGCAGAACACCGCACACTACATGCGGAGGCCAGGAGTTCGGATCACACCCATGGCAATTGGGGTTCCCTTTCCTTTGATCATGTTCTAAACGGTCTTTTATCTAAAATAATTAATAAATAACTTCCTCTCATGAGGAACCGTAATTAAAAACTGGGAAAAGAAAATACCCGCTGCGGTGGCTCAGTGGTTAGGGCGCTCGGCTACTCATCCGGAGTTGCCGGGTTCGAACCCGACCGCGGCGGCTGCATTTTTATCGAGGCAAAACGCTAAGGCGCCCGTGTGTTGTGCGATGTCAGTGGACGTTAAAGATCCCCAGGTGGTCGAAATTATTCCGGAGCCCTCCACTACGGCACCTCTTCCTTCTTTCACTCCTCCTTTATCCCTTCCCTTACGGCGCGGTTCAGGTGTCCAACGATATATGGGACAGATACTGCGCAATTTTCTTTCCCCAAAAGACCAATTAAAAAAAAGAAAGCCGTAACGTTCCCTTGTACTTGCCTTGGCGCCAAAGACAGGTTAGCTGCTTTCTCGGCAATGCGGTGAAGATTTCGGATACAGCCACCGCCGTGAAATGCTTTTTCAGCCAACCTGTCTGTACTCGACAGTGAGCTTTTTGTGGGTCGGAAAATTGGCGTTTGCAGCCGGCGTACTTAAATTGAATTACAGTTTTGTTCAGAGGCCCATGTTTTGATGGCAAGGGAAACAGAGCTTGCCAGAAGCCCGTGTTGATGGCGGGTAAGATAGGGTATGGGGCAAGTGCGTCGAAAAACTGCATACTTGGCAACTTTTGTGGTGTTTCTTTTGCACTGGCTGTTTCGTACGGGGTTGTCACGGTTTTGAAGCATCGCATACGTCGTTGTTGTATGGTTTTTTTTTTTTTTTCGCGTTCCATTTAGCTCTTTAGCTGCCGCTTCCTGTGACGAAATCTTGGGCCGAGGTCGTGAATTCTCACAACTTCGGACTGGCTAGAAGACAAATAAACTTGAGAGAGAGCACGTAAGCTCCGCCTGAAGGGTATGGCACGAAAGTGTTCACGGGTCACCTCACTGGTGTGTGGTTCTCTTTGCATGTCACTTAGCAGATACGAACTCCACTTATCCTACCTTCATCCTGCGCTTAACCTGTCCTTAATTGTACGGAGCGACAGCACCAGACAACGCTCCCGCGCAAGTGCTCCTTCTGTTTCGCCTATAGGATCTGCCTGCGTGTCCATTTATGTGGAATCAGTGATTCTATATTTTACGTTCGTAGAATGCGAGAAGTCCTGACACCACTACTGGCTCAGTGGTGCAACTGACTCTCTTTTTACTCCCATATAGGAGTATTCCTGTTTAGTCTGTGGGCCACCTGGTTTTCTCGACACGCCGATGCAGCGTTTTCCGTTCTGTGGTTCTACGTTTGGGGAAATAATTCTGTGCAGCGCGTGCAACTGTCTCTCTGCTCAAGGGAACCCTTACCGCTATCACTATATTGTACATGTTTCTGTACGCATTTTCTTTAGCTTATGCGCCTTTGCTAAATAGCGCCATTTCGGTCTCACTTTATGCGTACGAGTGCACGCATACATGTATACCATAACCTGTTTTCCCGATTCGTGGTGAAACTTACTTTTTTTTCGTGTTCCCCTTAGCTGTGACACATACTGTACGTCCACCACTGAGCCTGTCTTTGTGGGCTTCCAGCGCTCATGAAGGATTATGCGAAACGTACATGAGGGGAATTACATAGAACGGACCTTACATGCGATGCTTAGATTTATGCCCCGAGGTACAAATTTGCGCGGATACCTGTCTTAATCTCTTCCATTCTTGGGCGAGCGTCGCTTTGACGTCATTACCCAGCTGCTCGTCTTTCAGGGGCGGCCTAAAGGGGCTGTGTTCAAGCTTGTTCCGCGGGGAAGTGTACAGAGCGCGCTAACCTTCGGCAAACTCGTCGAACTGCCAAGGTGCGGCGTTAATACGGCCCTGGTGGACGGACGAGGGTTGTCCACTTCCTAAATCGGCGAGTGCTCCAAGCGCGCCCCAAGATTGGCGGGGAGAGTGGTATATATACTCGCCTATAAACCCGACCAAACTTCGTGTGCTAGCGGGCTTCGTCGTCGGCGCGTTCTCCGGCGTCGGCAAACAGTCGTCCGGCTGCCTAATAACGAAACTTCTTCGCCCGCGCCGCCCCATATCTTGGCCACCCCGCGCGCGCGCGTCTTTCTCCACCTCCCGTAATTAGTTTCGGCTTGGTGCACCGGCCACCCGCGCACGCGGCGCGGTTATCCTCGCGGAATGATGAAAACATAAATATCCCGCGTGGCCCCGGGAGTCCTGCCTATATGCACCGGTCCCGTCGTCCCGAACACATCCTGCTGCGCAAGTCTTGTCCGCGCACCTCCTACTCAGTCTCCTCAGCCGCCGTCGCGAAATGAGATTTCTCGCGACCTCTCCCCCCTTTTTCTTCGCGATGAAGTTTTCCCGTCTGCTCGGGTGGACGCCACGTTAGGCTTAACCGCGCCTTCCTCCCTGCCCACTCCCCCGTAGTCGTCTGCAGTGTATGCACGCGTTGGTGGCGGTCGGTCCAGTGTCATCTCATCCCACGGAGCACCGCGGCGCGCGATTCTATCAAGACCGGTGTATGTGTGCGTGTGTGTGTGCGCGCTTCTCCGAAGCCTCTGTTGCGCTTGCGTGTTGGCGCGACGCTCGAGGTCCGCGGGAGAAAAGGCCTAACGGCGAACGATGGTCGAGGGACCACACACATACGGGGGACGCGGGCAGGGCAGGTCGCCGCCTCTTCTCGCCTAATGGAAAAGCGGGAAGATTGGCGGCGAGTCCTTGGTGCGCAGTCATGGCATATGTATACACATTTTGTGTATACACGCGTCGTCTGCGCGTGGCTGGTGTTGGCGTCTCCTCTCCCCCCCCCTTCCCCCCGCACGCATTGTCTCTCTCGTGGCTTTTTTTCTTTTTTTTCCTTAGCGCGCGCTGTTTACGCGCTCCAAGCGACGCGTTATAAAGGTCCTGACAGCGCGGCCCGTCGAGCCGGATGATGAGGCGACCGGTGTTCGTTAATGTTGCACGCGGTAGTTTACGCATACGGGCGGCGTAGAAAGTACCGCCAGACGATGTTGCAGACGACAGATGTCGCGCGCGACGTCGTCTGCAACATAGATGTGCGGAGGCGTCGATGAAAGTCAACGGCTCTGTGGACATTATCTTTCTTTCAATCTTTTTTTTTCTCTCTCAAGCACACTGTCGCCTGTAGTGTTACCTGTTGAGCCGGTCGTTGCGCTAGAGTTTGCGGCGTATAGCGCTAGTATAGGACTAGGCATAATATCTTGAATACTATGAATATAAACATTGCGGCTGAACCGTTTGTGCATAAACTTGCTAGTTTCGTTAGAGTCTAGCTCGTGGCAGGGATTCGAACCGGCGACCTGTGGTAGGTCTGTTAACGATCGATATTCGATCGCTGCCTCAGCGTCGGCTCATTTTTTTTCCCCCAGACTATATACGCAGGACAACAAGGCGAAGCCAGGGGAGGAGCGGGGCTCACTTCTTCCCGTACTCCCTTCTTTTTTGCCACTTCTGAGCTGTAAGCCATCGTGGCGCTCTGAGAAAATATTCACCTCTCCTTCTCCGTTCCACGTGTTCCCCGCCAGGTGGTTAGGCGGCGCTCCTCTCGCAGTACTAGTCCACGTCAGTGATTGTTAAGGTTATATATATATATATATATGTATATATATATATATGTGTGTGTGTGTGTGTGTGTGTGTGTGTGTGTGTGTGTGTGTGTGTGTGTGTGTGTGTGTGTGTGTGTGTGTGTGTGTGTGTGTGTGTGTGTGTGTGTGTGTGTGTGTGTGTGTGTGTGTGTGTGTGTGTGTGTGTGTGTGTGTGTGAAGGGAGCCAACAGTCACCGAAACAAAGGTGCATAGCGGAACGTTTTCTTTTTTTAATGTGTTATGCTTATCAGTAGGATAATGATTCTTAGATTAATAAATCGCTTAAAGAAAATTACTTATAAAGCAGCAGAAAAAACAACCATGCCGCCGGTGGGATCCGAACCCACGACCTCCGAATATCGCGTCCGGTGCTCTTACCAACTGAGCTACGGCGACGGCTGTCCAATCTGCTGCTCTCGTGGGTATTTATGTTTACTGGGTGTAAGCGAGCCTTGAGAGTGTTCACCAGCGCCACCCTCGACCATAGCGGCGGACGTAGCACGTCCTGTAATACCGCGAGCGTGACGTAGAACGTCATCTAACGGCGAGGGCGGAAACTGTGCGAGAGCCCTCTTATGCTACCTTTGGCATTAAGACTGCCAGAACCGAGACCCTCTGGCAGCTGATTTGGTCAATATAATATAAAATCACGAAAAATTGAAGAAACATAACAGGATTCAATTCACGACGTTTCGGCTGGAGGACCAGCCTTTTTGGAGCCTTTTTTGAGAAAAAGGCTGGTCCTCCAGCCGAAACGTCGTGAATTGAATCCTGTTATGTTTCTTCAATTTTTCGTAATTTTATATATATATATATATATATATATATATATATATATATATATATATATATATATATATATATATATATATATATATATATATATATAGTTGAGCCGGCCGACCTTAATTCCCCGCTACCAGCCTGTTTTAAACGGGGCAGACTTACCACCCAACCATCCAGCTACTCTGAGTGTAGTCCATGCAGTATTTATAGTGAGAGAGGCGGGACCCATTGTTCGATGCATTTGTCGAACGCGCTTTTCCAGTCTTAAAAAAAAAAGTTTCCTTTCGCATGTTAGTTTCCGAGCTGTGAATACTGCATGCTGCGTGCAGTTCCGGGAGAGGTGAATAGCGTTTGTTACCCAGGCTTTTGTCGTCGTGAAACGGGCACCGCTGCTCGCTTGGACGCTGGTGGTTCCCGCTTTGGGGAAAGAAAAATGAGGAAAAAAGGAGGAAAAGAGCTGGATTGCACTCCCTTTATTTTTTTGCGCTTTTCGTTGTGTAAGCCGAACGCTCCGGCGAACTAGTCCGACTCTCCCTTTTTTTTTTTTCCACCGCGCGCCCGTTGCGTATAATCCGATTCCGGAGGCGTCCTGGCTTCCTCCCGGCACGCTGCTTGCTTGCGGCTATGTCGGAAGCGGCGCCATCTTTGTGTGCCGGGGTTGATTTATATTTCAGGGCGAATTCCTTTTGCCACGCGTGCTTTACAGAGCGCCCTGTTCTTTTGCGAGTAGAAAACCGAATTAGCGCCGAACGGAGCTGGGGAGGGGGGGCTTTGGCCGAAAACTGTCCCGGAAGAGGGAACTGCGGAGCGGGCCTTTTTGTGTGTTTCTAATTCTTTATGTTTTGCGACGTTTTAGGTGCAGGCAAGCGAAATTTTTTCTTGAAGTCGGTGCCGATGCGAAACGCAGCTGAAACTCACGCGCGTACACTGATGGTCGTCTGTTTCCGCCGCCACTCGAGTTCCGCAGGCGTTTCAAAGGAAGAGGGGGAGGGGGGTCGAAACGCGTTTTGTCGACGGCGCAGTTCCTTTTGCGTTTGGGGCCTGTCTTGGCGAAAGCCGCGATGCCTTGGAAGAAGCCTGAAAATTTAATCGCGTCTTTGTTTTCTTTTCTTTAGCATGCCAGAATAGCCGAAGCAGTCCTGAGGCAGGCAGGGTAAAAGGGAATTCATGGAGAAAGAATAACTCACAGAACGGTTACGACTGTGTGACGCGAGGTTCAGCAATAACTGTTTAGTTTTAAGTCACGTGACCACTGGCGTGGTGGTCACGTGATGCAGCCCTGCACTAGCAGGCGGCTGTTCCAAACAGAGCCACGCGTAGGCTTCTGCGAACTGCGTTGAGCGGCGTGACCGGTGGGTGGCGCAACCAGTGGGTGCTAACGGGCGCACACCGGTTACGCCGACGACGGCGGACGACTACGACGCGACACCCACGGACGGGCGACTAACAGCTGTCGCTGTAAACGGGGAACGAAGTAACCTATATACTTCCTTTACATACAGCGATCTACACTGTAAACATAAAGGTGTTAAAGGGGAATATATTGTTCTCTAGAGCACTCCACTTTATAAGAGGGGAGTGTGCTGGAGGACATGTTACTCCCCTTTTGCACCCGTATAGGCGTATTCGTGTTTAGGGTGTAGAACGCTTCCAACGTTTGCACCGCCTTCGACGTTGCCCCAGTGTTTGTTCGCTTTTGTAGTAGTAATTAGTAATTGGTTTTTTGGGGAAAGGAAATGGCGCAGTATCTGTCTCATTTATCGTTGGACACCTGAACCGCGCCGTAAGAGGAGGGTAAATGAGGGAGTGCAAGAAGAAAGGAAGAGAGAGGTGCCGTAGTGGAGGGCTCCGGAATAATTTCGACCACCTGGGGATCTTTAACGTGCACTGACATCGCACAGCACACGGGCGCCTGAGCGTTTTTCCTCCATAAAAACGCAGCCGCCGCGGTCGGCTTCGAGCCCGGGAACTCCGGATCAGTAGTCCGGTTGTGTATCCCATACACATTGTGCTGATTATCCTCTATTCACGGCGTTACTGAACTTCAGTTCAATTCAATTTTAATTTATTCAAGCACAAAATGGTCCCGGGTGATGGGCCGAACGGCAGATACATGCTCTGCCTGACAGGCCCTTGCAGTCGTGCATTGTTCAGCAGCGGGGTAACAAATTCACATAAATACACGTAAACAAATTGAACAGATTTGTATGTCAATACAATCGAGGAGTACACTGCACCCAATTCACTGATCGAACTGAGAATATAATAGATAAAAAAGAAAAAAAAAGCCGCGAAGCAGTAACGTCTTGTGCTCGACTGAAGTGTGTTCCCGCGCATACAGTGCCGCCACTCGTAGCTTTTGAAGCGCGTCGCTTCTCATTTCTGCTATAAAACTATAAAAGGAGTAAGCTGTCCTCGAGCTCACTCCCCTTTTTGCTCCATTCGTCTAAGTTCCAGCGCGCTCTCCTGCTGAGGAGCGTCGTGGCGTTCGATTCCTAAGCCGTTTATGGAGCACGCATGCGTTGTTCTTTGGTTGCTGCCGATATCTGTTGAAGGATTTCGTACCACCTCGAGAGTCGCAGGGAATCAACAAAACCACGAATGAGAGGAATTTGCACCCCCGCCGCGTCCAACATTAGACAGTTTTAGCTGTGCGTACGCAAGGAGTTTGCGGGGACGGCAGTGCGCAGAACGCAAGCCTTGCGTCTTGCGTGCGTACGCTAGCCAGCGGACTGTGCGTTGCGGCGCTTGCGTGGCTTGCGTACGCTAAGTTGACAAGATGGCGGCGCCCTGCTCGCCCGTTTCGGAATAAATACACGTCGCCGCTGGATTCTTCGATGCAATAGCTCGCTCAAATGGTGGCGGTTCGCTTTTATTTCTCCTACTCTTGCCCACACCTAGCGGTATAAGCGATAACTAGCCGCTCTATTTCAGATAATTTGGCGATTTTCAAGCTCCTAGGCCTAACTGAATGCAGTGTGTTTTCCTCGTAGCAGCGACACCTGGCGAAGCAGTTTTCTAGCTTTTAGCCAGTTCTTACATTTTTTTCGGTTTGCATAGTTTTTATTCTTGGAACAAAAAAAGGCTCCCAATGCAGCGCCGTAGCGCTTTGCGTACGCAAGCACTTGCGTGCGCACATGTAGCTAAAACTGTCTATTATACTTGCTTAAGTTCGATACATCCAGGCCCAGCTTGGCCTTGTAGTGTGGTAACAGCGCATTGCGCCTGATTTGTTGGCAGTTTGTTTATTTGTTTGCCTAGTTACTTTATTTCTGGCGATGTGTCCCGGCCGTGAAGGTAGGTATAGGCAAAACTTTATTGATGATCCAAGTAAGGGAAGGCGTTAACGGAGTCTTGGTTGGCTTAAGTTATGCCGACCGATAAAAGCCGCATCGTTGGTGGCTTTTGCCGGTCCGTATGTAACTTTTGATGCCGGGTGGATGCGTATTAATTCGAAAGCACTATTAGGCTCGTCGTCACGATAACCCGGCGTCGCCCCCCCCCCCCCAGAAAAAAAATGTGGCGGGGTTACAAAACTCGCGATTATTCTAAGTGGTGTGACGTCATCACATGCGGGAAAATGCGAAATGTTAACCAGTAATAATCACTACTGGTGCTTTCAACTGCACCAACTATACGAAGAAATAAAACAGAATTGGAATAGGATAGGATTGGAACTGCAGTGTTCTCGCATTACTCTCACGTGCCTGAATTCCTTAAGTGCCACAGGTCACTTTGGTTTTGCCAGGTTTTTACAGGCCTTGGTCCGAAGCAGAGCTATTCTTCCGATTTTGACAAGTATAGCTCGACAGACGACAGACTAAAGAGAATGTTTAGACTACTCCACAGGCAGTCCTCTATACCGCGCTTCTTATCCATCTGCACGAACGACAACTAATTCGTTTAGTTTTTCGTCCTGAGCTGAGCTGTTAAGTGATCCGCGGTAGACGGCGACATATGCGACTGGCCGGGGACCAGTGCAAAGGACGCACGCCCGCTCAACTTAGTCCAGATGCCAACGTTTGCATTCCCGAGTTCCCGAAAAACTTAATCCCGTTTAGCAATTCCTGCGGCACGTCTTCGGAAAACGCCGGCGGCGCGAAGCGAGGTTCCCTCGCCGACCACCAGGCGCCGACACTCGGCACCGGAGACAACCGGCTCCTCTCTCCGTGGCGTCTTTCCCTTTGGGGAAGCGAAGGAACGGGGAGAGGAAGAAAATCCCGATTGGATTCGCTAATCGCATCAGACGTCCCCAACTCTTCCCGTCCGCCAGCTGGATCACACAGCGAGTCACAGTCACAGCGACGCGCTGTTTTATTGATTACGCCGCGAGCTCCCTATCGGGAAGGGAAGAGCGACTGTCCCGATATCCCTTAGGGGAGAAGAAGCCGGCGCTGTCTCTTGTGCGGAGGTCCCCTCTCGGCTTTGTTTATCCGGGGCTAATAGCTTAGTCGTGTGCCGTCGCACGGAGACCCCCCCTCCGCGCGTGTGATATCCCCGCGTCCGTCCTCTTATTGCATTTGCACAACGCGCCGAAGGGCGGCGCCACGGTACTCCCTACGGGCGGCGCGCCGCCTGTCGTCTGTCTGATCTTGTCGCATGCCCGGAACGAACGACAGCAGACGACGAAGCCCAATTGCCGCGCGTCGTCTGCGTTCGAGTTTTTTTTTTTTTGTTATCCCCTGGAGAGCCGGATATAGGCTTCGGGCCTTCTGCCCTCTTCTTTTTTTAATTCCTTCTTTCTGTTTCGTCAGCGGTGATAGCCACCGGGAGAAGCCCGTAGTAAACGTTTTTGCTGTCTGCAAGGTGTTTACATCTTGCCCATTTCCTTTGTTCGGGTAACAACGAACATTTTTAATTGAGTGTTTTAGATGCTCCCAGTTTCTTATTTCGGAAATGGGCATTCGGTTGTCGTGTCTTAATGTTGGCGCAATTTCTTTTTTTTCCGCATTTCTCCGGATTTGGCGGCTTTTTCATTGTTTTTCGCTCTTGTGTATAGGTCGCCATTGCACTTACACGAACATGTCGTAATACCTTCGCGGCCGTTCTGTCCGTCGTCTTATTGCGTTTGCGCGAAACGCTGACCGTGTTATTTTTTCTTTCAATATTGCCTATGGTAGGGTACCATTTTAAGGAAACAAAAACAAAACAAAAAAGAGCGGCTGACACCAGCAGCCCACGGCCCGCTGTGCGCTCTATTTCTGTGCTAATCAGTCACAGCAGAAAACGAAGTCACGATTTCCGTGTTCCAGTCTGTTAAACAGGCACCAGAATGCGGCGCTTGTAATTTTATCTAATACATACGATGTGTTCAGTCTTGTTTGAAACATAGAGAGTAGCCCCGCCGGCGAGTTTGTTAGTGCTAATTGTGACTCTGGCAGCAGTATTGCAGTTATTAGAGAAAAACTTTGTTGAGAAACACTACTAGCACGGCGACAATTATCCGCAAAATTGTAGCTTGTTTTCGCGAATATTTTTCCGGTTTCACGGCAATGGAACAAAAATTAGAACGTTTCGCCTCTCTGTGCGCTTCATGTGTAAAATATATGATGTAGAGTTGAAATTTTGTGTAATCGCGCTTGCGTAACTGGTGTCTTCGGCAGTTCATCTTTTCCTTACGCTTGTACATTCCGAAGGAAGCTTCCCAAGAGTGCAAAACACCCTGGTTTTCACCGTAAAATTTGGCTTAGGTGCGTATCGTCCTACATTTTTTTTGTTAGCTTTTGGTCAGTGCTGCGACTGATGCAATATAGTTTACCCTTTCCTTTTACTGTGTGTGAAACTTTTGCACTACGATGCTCATTCCTCAGGTGCTGTCGAGCTGCCGTTCCGGATTGCTTTATCATTGTTTTGCCTTTTTTTATATCTTTGCTTATGCATTGTTGTGCGCTGTCTGTTTGGAACCAGCTCATTGTACGCGTATGTTTTTTTCTCAAATTTTTCCCCCTGCAATAGTGCCCTTGTGGTTCTGCAGGCACGTGTATGAATAAAAAATTGTTACGACGCATGCAGCGGGGCAGAGACTACACTCTAGGCACGAAAGGAGTAAAAAATTAGTTTCGCACTTAAGTCTGCTTATGAACGGCAATCCGAAAGCCTTTCCGTGTCTTCCCCCCCCCCCCCATTTTACAGTTTTAAAATTTTATTTTTGTTAGTTTTGTTTTTATTTATTTTTGTTCCTTTTTACTTTATTGCTTTTATTTCTTTTTTGTTTCATGACATATACGAGTATGCTGCTTACCAACTGTTGTTTGACAGTTCGTGCGGGCAACTTCCCTCCACGCCACTCATGAGCCAAGAAAGGATTACACCCTTTAAAAGGGAGTAAGGTGTCTTCTCGCGCACTCCCTTTTATGAGGGCAGCTTACTCCTTTTTTACTCCCAAATAGACGTATTCGTGTTTAGAGTGTACAAGGGACAGGGAACGGGAGACACTTGTGCCGTCCTTTGTGTCTATGCACGCTATATGGATCGTAATAAGCATTATGAGCCAACTATAGCCCAACGGCAAGCGTCATTCAATGAAGCAAGCTGTTTGAAGGGCGGTGAACTGGAACACTTGCAAATAGGCTTTCGAGATGTAGAGGCAGCTGCGCCGTTGTAGTGCCACTTTTGGCGGACAATAGGCGATTCATGTTAACTAGCGAGCTGGTTAAATAATTTTTAATTGCTAACTTTTTAAAAGGGTTGCATTTAGGCGCCTGGTTGAGATTGGATATTTCTATCCGACCGTTAGCAAGGGCCAGATATCTTTTTTTTTTTTGAGAATTTCGAAGACGCGAGTACCCTCGGCACTGTAGCACCAACCAGCAACGGAATTGTTCACTCTGACGAAGGCCGGACACCCGGCCGAAACGTCAGAAATAAAGGGCCTTTGGTCGATGTTTTTTTTCTTACACTTGCGTACGCTGGAAACCAACGTCTTTTCATTTCGAATATGTATATATTATAGCAATCTGTAATGTGCATTTCCTTTGTTCCGTAATACTGTATAATGATGTTGCAATATTTTAATCTACACGCGTTCATTATTATTTCAACCGCTCACTCCCCTCTGTAATGCCCTCTGCATGGGCCATGAGGGAACTTGCATGCATGCCTGGGCAGGTTGAGGTTGTCCACCACACGGTTAATTGGCAGGTGATCGAGCAGCCTGCCACAAAGCTGGCTTCGCACAGGCAAACAAACACGCAACCCATAAATGCGGGGAATTGCCGCTATAAGTGCTAGCGCACTATAGTAGAACAAAATTAATAATGTCTATAAACCTGTAATGACGCAATAAACGGGAGAGAAGAATTGTGAAATGGCGACTTCGGCAGCAGAACCAGGGGAAGAACGTCTTATGTTGCCGTCTGAATGCCGAAAGATCTAATCGATCGATTTTTGAAACACGCGTACCTATATACGATTGCTACTACAGAGCATGTTCCGGTCCGCCTGTTAACGCGAGTGCGAAATTGAAAAAAAAAAACGACCTTAACGACGGTGCTGCTACAAATCTTCGATATTAATTCATTTCCGTCGCCCGCGCGCGGTTGTGCACGTGCAAACGGGTTTCTGTACGGAGACGGGGCTCCAGAAACTGAGCAGACTCAGGCGTGCGGTTGTAATTAGATTTTTTTTTTTTGCTCCTCCAAGTTTTAAACCGCGTTCGTGTGGTCTTGGAGTGACACCAATTCTGAAGTATAGAGAAAAAGTACTAATATTAATGACAGCGCGACGAGTTTGGCGCGCTGCTTTTGTGCAAGTTTTGGCGAGTGTCATTTTTTTGTGCCCGTCACAACCAGTAATCTCCTGTTTCACTTCGCCTCGTTTGTCCGCTTCGACCTTAGTGCCTATTCTTGGGTACGAGCACGCCGTCGTATTTTCTAAAACTGAGCAGAAATCTGACGAGCGCTCGTAATTGCTTCTCCCATCTTCCTCCATCTTTTTTTGTTGCTCGAAACGCTTTTAAAATTTCATATCGCTAGAAAACGTTGAGATAAGTTATATTGGATCCTCGTGGAAGGATAAGTCTCGAAGTAAAACATTGGGGGGGGGGGGGGTCTTCAGGCGCAGCTGTCATCCAATCTTTGTCCCGGAGTGAAACTCCAGACCGTCCAAATTCGCACTTCGCGCACGAAAAAACCACTTGGGCGAGAATTTTTCGGCGGCGGCTTCGTGTTGACACAAGGGTTTTGCCGCCGCGATTAAATGTTTTACGTTTGCGCCGCGTCACGGTGAACGAAGAAGTGTAATGACTTCTTGCGGGCCGACGTTACTTTTTTGCGCCGTTATTGCGTTTCAGTTGCTTTTAGCGCGAGCTTTATTTTTTTTTCTTTTAGCGGCTAAGCGTGGCTGCAGGGTTACATGCGCTATGACCGGAGCTTAGGCGTGGCTTCGAGTTTCGATGAATTCGGTAGACGTCTGTCTTCGGTAGCAAGGGTGGTGAAACTGCCCCAGCGGTCGGAGGAAAGCAAACGTTGGGAGTTACAGTCGAACCTCGTTATAACGAAGTAATGGATATAGCGAAGCAATGACGATTCCCCCCTGGAAGCTCGCTCAACACGCGCTATAACGAAGCTACGGCTGTAACGAAGTAATTGCCGGGCCCCTTCAGCTTCTTTATAGCGAAGTTCAAATGTGTGTGGTTATCCGAGTTTTAGCATATTGCATGCCGTCCGATGTCACCGCGGTCATGAGCCGTCAATGCACGTACGCAGATGGCGCCCATGGGCAATCTGCGCGTGAGCATTGGCGGTTGGCGTCCGCGGGGCCCGTGGATGGCGTCGTCATCAGTCTGTGTCCTCTGCCGGACAAAGGGCTCTCCGGTTAACCGTGTCCTGTGCCAGCTGCGGCCTCCTTGTCACCGCAAACTTCTTAATCTCATCCGCCCACCTAACGTCCTGCGCTCGCCGTTCCTTGGAATCCATCCTGTTACCCTTAACGACCACCTATTGAGGCGAAAGCCTGTAATGGCTCATAGTTGTCCGTCCGTCCGTCACACGATGACGTCATCAGTGGCATAATTGCTATAACCCATATACTCTTAGCAATTACTAAGTAATTGGTGATTAGCAATTAATTAATTAGTCATAAACTGGTAGTTAGTAAAATATATAAAAATAAAACGTTAAAAATGAAAGTAAACGCTTAAATAATAAACAACAGGCTAATAAAAATAAACGTGAAAAAACTAAATAAATAAAAATAATAAAAACGACTGGAAAAAATGCAATGCCTACAGGCGCCGTGGGGAAAAAAACCCGCCTTCTAGATAGTTCCATGCTTTCGTATTCCTGCACGTAAGCGGACTTAAGTGTCCTCAGAATTTTTTTTTATATTGCCTTCCCATCGCACGCCCATGCCCAAGCTCATTTCTTCTTCTTGATTTCGACTGGAATATGTCATTAGGTCGCGTTTGTTCCCTGGCCCACTCTGCTTTTCTCGCGTCTCTCGCGCGGTGCTAAAACTTTCTCATTGTGGCCAGGTGGCCACTGTCACCCTTCCAGTACAAGGCGGACGCTGCTGAGTTAACCGATCGTCCATCCGGGCTTCCTTACGCCGTGTAGCTGTGTGTAGCCTCCGCGGCGTTTTCATCAGACGGAGCAGATCGCTCGTCGCTGGCCTTCCCGTTCTGTGTCCGCCCAAGTCGACGACCGCTCATCTCATCGCATGCGTCGTATGAAGGCTCATGTGACGCAGGTTTCTCGTTACAGGGAGGGAATTAGCCCGTCGAGTCGGATGCCGTCCATCTTTGAAGAAGCGCGAAACACGGCTGCGCAATGCGAGAGGAACGGCGCGAGTGCGTGCCGTAACTACGGCGTGGTTTGAAAAAAACAATAACAAAACGGAGATGTCTGAAAACAGCTCAGCAGCCTTCCGTTTGGTGCTCCGTTGCGCCATAAAAAATGCATGATCATAGCCAAGTCCGCCTTATGAAACTGCACAGCAATACAAACAAATCGAAGAACAAGAAAAGAACATAAAAGGGGACAAGAGAGATGTTTTTAAAACCTGCAGTTTAAAAAAAAAAAAACTCGGAAAAGTTGGCATATAGGACGACTTCTCAGTGACACAAAAACAAGGTGCTGAAAAGGCGGGAATAAAGAACTAAGGGCATACGTTGGTTATAAACATGCGAGCCCCTTGTGAAACACTGCGACGGATGGATGGATGGATGGTTGGTTGTTGTATCGAGATTAGATGGCTTGTTTTCTTTTCTTCCCCCCCCCCCCCCCCCCCCAGAAAAAAAAAACTATGATCATGCGGTGGCCACATCCCACAGCGGCAAAATGTGCCGCCTGTAAATCGCTGTCATTTTCATGGTGGCTTGCTTGTGTGCTGTTCTAGCTTCTGCCTTGCCATTTTTTTTTTCTCCTCGTAGTGATTCTGTGAATCCAGTTCTCGACCAGGCGCCTCTCTCTCTTTCTTTCGTCACTGGCTGCTTCCCGTTGTTCTGATTGGACGTTTTTCCAGTAGCGCACCCCCCCTACCGATGCTCCCTCGTACCTCCCCCCTCCCCCGCATCTCTTTCCCCCCTCCCCTGGTCCCCAAGAGTGATGCCCAAAGGGCCAACATACATCGGGACCAGTATATCCCCCTCCCCGGAATAATGCATAGTACCACCCACCACCACACTCCGACGAAGAGTAGCTGGGGATCATCCCATCGACTTTGAGGCATGCGAGGGCCGTTTACACCGAGCCCAATCGATTCAAGCGGCAGCGTGTAAATCCTGCAACGTTCAAACACACACCTGCAAACGTTAACCGGTCTCAAGGCTGCTTTTTCATCAGCGTATGTACAGTCTTTGTCAAAAGTATGCAGGCCAAGCGCTCTGCTTCTGAGCTCCGCAGCGCGGTTCCTCTCGCATACTCAGGGACTCTAATATCACGAAGGCAGGAGGAACTAAAGTCCTCAACCCTCCAAAGCTTACGACTGTCAGATGTGCTTAAGAGCTACACGGCTCGGAAGCAAGTTCCTCGGGCTGTATATTTTTGGCAAAGACTGTACATGGCTTTGTCTCCTTATGAGACCTTATTCACGTTCTGTTCTGTCTTAATTCGCCTCCCGGTCACACAAATCTCTGCCCAGGTGTCCACGTTGCAAAATTCCTTCGTGATGCCGGGGTGGGATTACATTGGTGCAGTACTGTCTTCGTCCAGCCTGAACATATAGAACACCTGACGCAAAGAAACACACAGCTGAAACTACTCCCTCGAAACAGCATCCAAGACACCCACAAAGGTCGTAGGAAAACACGCGCGTCCCAGGACGGGTGGCAGAAATCTAAAGGTCAGCTGACCTGCACAGCGCAAAACTCCTCCGCCATGGCAGCCCGACCGGTTCGTGGGGGCAGAAATGAGGGGCGGCGCTGCACACTTCTGTAGTCGGAGGAATGCCGCGAGACCTGCCTTTCGAGTGTGTCGCACCTGCCAAGAAAGCCAACGCTTGCTTGGCAGGTGCAACACACTCGAAAGGCAGGTCTCGCGCCGCCAAGGTGTATTTGCTGAGCAGAGTAGCTGACTTCCGGACCTCTGCAACCGAACAAGGCTTGCTCTGAAACCCGCCAATTATTTATTTTCCAAGGAGAGGAAATGACCCCAGGCTGAAACCTTCTTAGTGGTTAACTTAATTAGGCGCGGAGCTCATTACATGACAGCAGTGAGCCTACTGCTCGCATCGCTCTACACAAGGTTGACGCAGACTGTACTTATACGTCCATTCTTCATATGCGTGGAAAATCCTTCTTTTAAAGTTTTTCCATTGCTCGCATCGAGCAATTAAGACTGCCATAGGAAACCAATGGGGGAACGTTTTTGACAATAGCGAAAACGTTAGTAGCGGGAACAAAAATGCAAGCCTGCCGAGGTGAGGTCTGCGGGTATATCGATTCTTATTGCGAAATCTTACAATATATGAAGAAAAAAATGCGTTCGTTGAAAATGGTTTTGTCCAAAATTTCTGGGCATGGTGTATTTGAAATTCATGTTTTACATTCGATTTCGAGGCAGATCGCTTTAACAAAGTTTTCAAAACGTCGGCTCTATCGTTTCCTTAATTCTTGCTGAACCGCTCCGGGCGATGCGGTTATCACATGTACTTCGTCGCGAACAAGGTTTCGTGGTTAAGCATACCTGCAAGTTCTTTTACCTCCGTGACTTCGACTATATCCGCGATAGCTCCGTTTCTTTTCCATCTATATATAAACGCATTTTCAACAGCTCAGCAATTCATACCTGGTTCACTGAATCCGCTTTGCACTATCATGTTGGAAATCTTACTTTGCGACACTTCTTGGCGTTCCCGGTTTTCTCTTTCCTGATAGTAAATAATTTGGGGTCCTGAACTAACCAAATCCCCGGAACATGAACAGCTGTTCATCGCGATACTGAAACTGGGGATCGCTATAATCAAGACAAGGGGACAACACTACATAAGAACACCACAAGACACGAGCGAACTGAGTTTATTTTCGACTTGGCGCATATTTATACGCATCTAATCAAGGGACACACAAACATAAAAGCTTTACTGACGTTCATCTAGATGTTTGTTTTCTCGATCTAACGTTGCAAGTTGTCGACCTACGGGATTCTTTTTTTTTTCTTCTCAGGATTTCTTGTATCGTTTTCCATGCTCGGCCTCCCCCTTTGTGTGTGTGTGTGTGTGTGTGTGTGTGTGTGTGTGTGTGTGTGTGTGTGTGTGTGTGTGTGTGTGTGTGTGTGTGTGTGTGTGTGTGTGTGTGTGTGTGTGTGTGTGTGTGTGTGTGTGTGTGTGTGTGTGTGTGTGTGTGTGTGTGTGTGTGTGCATTGCCTTTTTTTTCTCTTTGAAATGTGCCTGCATAGCAGAAACATGCATATTAGAAAACCACAGCTGCTGTACTGCCGAAAATACGCCATCGCGTTTTACTGTTGGGTTTGTTGTATTTTTTTCTTCTTACCAGCAGTTTCATATCATCGGTCGCTTTTTTTATTCACGTTATCAGAAAGCTTAAAAAACAGGCAGCAACGTGAACAGTTCATTAGTTCCTGGGAATAAAAATAGGCCGTCGTCAAGCAGACATATTTTGCCGGCCGTTTCACTTTACGTCGTTTGTAATTCCCTCTCGCTATGGATCCGGAGCCGGAAGTCGATCCGCGCGCTTCTTTTTCTCCTGGCGGGGTCGGCCGGCGGAGCGGCTCGCTTCGACTCCGTTTGGCTCGTCTGATAGCGGGCTTCTTTCTCTCCTCGCTTTTTTGTTTACTTTTACTTTTCCCTTTTTCCGGCCTTGATGCGGAGCCTCGTTGGATCGCTGGCGCGCACGCATTTTCGTACAGCGCCAAGGGCGAGGGGGCGCGGAGCCAACGTTCGCGGCCCGTGGCAGCAGCGCGTCTTTTTGCGAAACTTCGGCTCGCTCCGATTCCGCTCGTCTGGCAACTGGGGCCGGCGTCTTTGTGGTGGTCGGTCTTTTCATTGTATTGTCCCCGCGTTAACGTCGCCTCGTCGGAACACGCTGGTCTCAGCTTCTCACACAGCAAGTTCAATCCTCCGTTGATCGTGTTTTCTTTTTTCCCTGACGTTCGCGTTTGTAGCTCGTCTGCCCTGCGTCGCTGCCAGCCGGCGCCGTGTGAGAAACCGCCGCTCGGGGCTTACCGCCGAGGCGTGCGATATAATAGCAGCGCGTCGCATCGTCGTCAGGGCACCTCGAGTCGTCTGTTGGCCCCCTCCGCGCCGTGAGTCGACTGTCGAGGCTTCACTCGAGGGCCACGTCTAAATGGTCGTTGTAGCGGCCGCACCACAAATGAACATGCTGCCGTGCTTAGACTTGCACGGGCCGCCGAGCACCAACGGGACTACCACCGCACTCGGTGTCGACTCCCAGGCAGCAGTGAGTGCTACAAATCCCTCCGCGGCTTCTGTTTTTTTGTTCCAGCAACGCCGCGGCAGCCGCTGCCAGGCTGAAACACGGCTTAGGGCCTGTGCGACCGGCTGTCGCCGAGCGCGCGTGTTTTTTTATCGCGCCGAACAATCGGCCTGCTAGACGAGCGACGATACTACTCGGCGGGGTTGCTGTCTTTGTGTGTGCGTGTGTTTTTAACTACGCTCTTTCTTCGCCGCCGCTACCCCCGAAGCGTGGTCGCCGCTCTCCGGACTGCTCGCTCTTTCACTAGCTGTGTCGGTGAAGTCTCAGGAATCCGCGGACGCCGCTTCGGTTTACAACAAAAAGACGTGTTCGGTTGTCGGGCAGCGGCCTTCAACCCCTTATTACTACGCGCGCAGTGGCTCCGTTTACTACGCTCAATCAATGCCAAGCTCGTCCGCGGCGACGTCTTCGTTCTCGACATTCCAGGAAAAGCAGCAGAAGAAAAAAAGAAAGTACGGGAGGGGACAAGTTTTATTTCTTCTTTTTTGCCCGGTCGTGTTATCCAATCCGTGACGCCTTGATGCTACACCGCCAATCGCTATGGCACCGCGCGTGAGGTAGTACGTCGTTGATCGGTGGTCTATTCTTTTCCGGCGTGGCGCTGTTCTACACTGGCACCGAGAAGCACGATTTCGGCCGAGGCGAGAGTTATAAAAGGAAAGCCGCAGGCGGCCAGCAAGATCTGGACTACGCGTCCAGCTGCGCGAGTTCGTTGTTTCTCGATTTTTTTTTTTTTCACTCCTTGATCCTTCGTCGGTTTGGCGTCTTGGATGTGACGTCACGCGGTTGACTGCCTTTTTGTGTCTTTTGTTTGCCGTTTGTTTTTTGTTGACGCCGAATCCGTTGCGGCGTGCGCTGCACGTTGCTATCTGCGCGTGTGGCGAGTCCTCAGTCGGATGACGTCATCATTGGCAGCCTAGGTGACAAGCCCGCGGAAGAAGCAAACAAAGCGTTTAATCACCAGCTTGTGCGCCTCGTTAACCCGGGGAAGCTTTTGAGCCGAGCCAAAGCGAGCCAGAAGTCGCTGCCGATTGATTGCGCTTCGTTTGGTCTTGTTTCTTTATGTAGGTGTTTGTGGCAGATAATAGTGAGAAATAACCTAGCTGAACGTCATCGGGCAACAGTTTGGAAGTAGGAGTTTTATGTTGAACACTTTAGTGTTTTCCCTGCATATGTATGATTTGGACAGGACTAAAAGAACACTTTTTGAGGGTTATGAATGCATCTTTGCCAAAAGTGACCAGGCTTGATGGTTTGGTTCTTGCGTAGTGGAATCCTTACGGCTTCCCTAAACATCTGGAGTTCTTGAAAGGTGTGAAGGGCACGCCTTACCTTGCAGAGATTTAAAGAACTCTAGAAACCAAATTTTTGCTTGTAAACGTGTTTTCCTCTCTCAAATGATGTGTTAGACATTAATATACATGTATTACTGCATGATATTCACCTCTCACTGCTAAACAAATACATTGAATTTTTTGATGATGCTGTTTCATCAACTAAACGACGGCTGGGACGTATAGTTTACCTTTGCGGCACGTGAGGCACGAAAAAACTTCAATATAACTGCAGGTATGTCGTTTGCTGTCATTCCAACTCTTGAAGCAGGCCGTTTTAGTGTTGTAGTGAATTAAAACTAGGTATCAGCATTAGCATTGATATTGCAGGTTCTTTTCGTGCCTCATCTGACCTAAAGGTCAACTGCATGTTACAGCCATTGCTCGGTTGGCAAAACCAAAACAGCATGAGAGAAGAAGCTTATACCATGTGGTGGTCCATGTGTTCTATTATCTAACACATCATTTGAAAGAAGACAATATGCAAGTAAAATTAGGTGTGTGTGGCCCTTTAAAGCTCATTGGGAGGCGTAAGAACTGGACTGTACGACTGAGAAGCGAACCATGCAGCCTGATTACTTTTTGCAAAGGCGGTGCCTGTTTGGCGAGATAGTTAAATGGAAACCAGAGGTTCGTATAACGTTGAGCATTTCTCGGTGCTCAGGGGTTGGGGTGGGTGCAACTATAGACACAGGCCATCTGCTTCTGCGCAGTTATAGGTGTGCACTTCCAGCACTGTTGTGTAAGCATTACCAGTAATTTTTTATTAGTTATTACATATTGTTTTTTGTTTGATTGCTATGCACTACAGGTAGCTGCTCATAGCAAGAGCTCAATGTGGTCTGTTATTTGCGCTATTTTCTTTGTATTTAGTTTTCAGAAAACAATAATTTACCCTGACAATTGTTTTAATGTGTTGGAAATTCTAGCAGTTCTGACTGCACACACTTAATATATGTGGTCCCAACAACTTGAGACCCCATAGAGTGCTATCCTTGAGACCAACGGTGCAGGATTTATGACACATGGCGAGATTGAAATAGGACTCCTAGATCTCGGAGACACGCAGGTGGTTGCAGGCCTCGCAGATGTTGGAAATATGAGCGTGCTGGCTTCTCACATCGCAGCTGCTAAGGATGGCTGCTTTGCGAAAGCGGCAGTGGCAGGAGCGCTGCAACAGAACGTCTTCGACTTCCATTTCATTGGTTTACAAAGTTGTACATGTTTTTCTTTGTATGCAGAGCCCAGTACACATGCCACATTACATTTAAGCCTGTTTGGTACTCTTTCTACGTTCTTTTTTTTTTTTAGCCAGGAAATTATTCGTAAGGAGCACCCAGCGGATGCGATGCATGAATGCTGGGCGTGGCTGTGTTATTACCTTGTTGATGACACAGTGCCTCGCTGCAAGATGTTGAAATACATAGGATCATTTTATGCTGCTGTTCAGGATAACGTTTTCGAACTCAGTGAACAGTTCTATTGCCAACTGGTTGCATATCAAAAATCTACAGCAGACTAATACTCATGCATCAAACATAGTGCTATCAAACTTTAGTTAGTCGCTTGCCCTATGAAACCCTTACGTTATGAAAAGGCAAGCATGAAGGTACTTGGCATTGACATGAAGCCAGATCTGAAAGAATCTTTTTGAAGGTTAAGCTGACCATCTTGTCTTGCTCTGGCGTTCATTGCATTTCCATTTATTGGGCACATGGGGCTGTATTTCCACAGTACGTTCGTGCTGTTTTCAGTAAAACTTCAATTTCGGACACCCTATGTAGACGAACCTCCTCACAGAAGGCCGTTTTTTCATGGATGTACATCAGTATCCCGCGTTATTTTCCTTGCAGTTTTAATGCTCTAGCGATGATTTTGCTTCTGCAATTCCAGACTGTTTCACGCAGCCATCCTTGTATTAGTAATTACTAAGTTCCAAATTATGCCGTGCTTCAAAGTCTCTTTTGCTTACTACTTGCTGTGACATGCACCGTTCGATTGGCGATGGGCGTTTGCATATTTTTTATGCTAATGTTTCTGCCTCTTTACTGTTTAATTCGCGACGTTCATTTTGCAAGAAGTGTCAGCCTGGGTGGTTTGTGTCCAAATAAGCCAGTTGTGCAGCAGTTGCATATCTTAGGTGCTGCGGGACAGTAGTGGGCTGCTGTTTGCTGCAAAAAGAATGTGCTGGTGCAGTTTGACCAGTGACTGTGGTAATAAGAATTTGAACGACGCTAGAAAGTATTGGTTGATTGAGGCTGCATATTGGCCATCTCATGTTCAGTTACACAACACTTTCTAGGCTAGTTTTGAGTCATAGCATCACTGTCTGTAAGATATTGCCCAGCTCGCATGACCGCATAAGTGTCGCATTCACCATGTTCATTCTTTAACTGACAAGTAATGAGACATTTCCCTTCCTTATTTTCAATAATTAAATGCGCCTATGAAGGGAGTTTCACATGTCGGAGTGTTCATTTCTAATGATGGATGAGTTGTCCAACAAAGTAGTTTGCTAGAAATGATCGTGGTCGCCATGGATGGTGGCAATAGAGGAAAGGTCTGATGATGATACGGAAAATGAGGAAAGGTGGGCCAGCAACCGGCTTTGACATGGTGGATGTGGTAGGAGTGGTGGTGGGCTGGTAAAATAATGGCTAAAAGATTCATGGCAGTAGAATTGGTGTAAGTAGGAGAGGCTGGCGACCTTGAGTTGATATAAAAGGTTGGGGAGGTTAGGTTGTACTTTTTACTGGATGTGTGTGAGTGATAAGCCATATATTAACGTAAGTGTTCACTTACGGCATTGCATGCTATTATCTCACGCTGGCCCAACTATGACGGTCAAAAAGTGCAGCTTCTGTTCTGTGGGTGACTGTTGCTGGACACCGTGCGGGACCCTGTTCTCACAGCAGTTCTTTGCTTGAATGTCGTGTGCACAGCAAACTGACCTGGAGCCCGACGCCAATGGTGGCGCCCCGGGAGTGGTGCTCACGGGCGCCCAGGCAGCCGGAGCCGGGGCTGCAGCCGCAGCAGCAGCCGCCGCCAACATGGCAGTCGTGGAGGCTGCCAAGAACGGCCAGCCGAAGCGGCTGCATGTCTCAAACATCCCATTCCGATTTCGGGACCCGGACCTGAGGCAGCTCTTTGGCGTGAGTGAAACTTGCTGCATTTTAGTACAGTTTAGTTGACCGTCAGCTTAACTAAACTGTAGGTGGCGGTGATGCATGGCAGTGCCAACTAACTAACCATTGAGATCTCGAAGTTCACTTGAGGTCAATGTTCTCGCTTGAACGGGTCAACTGGCGAAATAACTGTAGACATGCTCTATTGCGGAGTCGGTGAAGTTATCCTGCTGCCGCATGTTCTCAATTCACCTGAAAGTTTATCCTGGCTCAATATGCGGCTTCCTCTAATCACATGAGTGGGAACAGGCAGACACTTCATGCGGCATCAGAAAAATTGCAGCAAGGAAATTTAGTCGAATATGCCTCTATTGGATTATCTTGAGCCTGTGCGGTGTTCATCTACAGAACACGTAAATCACACTTTTGAGAAATTGAGTTCATTGATATAATGTATGGAGTTAATGTTTAGAATTAGATATCCGAAAGTGTGAGCATTTTTTTAATAAATTGCTTGCACTTAGTGTGATTGCGAGATCCAAGGGTTGAACCAAGTTTCATGGTATGTGATATGTTGCCGCATTTTGAACGGCAGTTGAAATTGCCAGTGCAGCAGAGGTATTTGAGTGCTGCGTTGAGCTAGTCGGTGTCTTGGTTCTCAAGAACTTGCAGAGCAAACACTGCGTCATACACAAAGCGGATGGAATACAGCAATACAGGCTGGTTTTAACAAAGTTTTATTAGAAAGACGCATCCTGCAGACCAGTGTAATGCTTTTATGGCTCTTCAGACTGGTACACTTAGCGTTTTTGGGCCGCCACGATGGCTCACTGTTGTGCTCAGCTGCTGACCCGAAAGTCGTGGGTTTGATCCCAGCCCCGGCGGTCACATTTCAGTTGAGGCAGAATGCTAGAGGCCCGTGTACTGTGCAATGTCAGTGCATGTTAAGAAACCCCTAGTGGTCAAAATTATCTGGAGCCCTCCACTACAGCGTCCCTCATAGCCTGAGTGGCTTTGGGATGTTAAACCTTATAAAACCAAACACTAGTGTTTTGAAGTAATGAGTCATTTTCATTGAAACAGACATTTGACAAATAAGAATTCTGTAAAGGTGAAAGGCAAGTGATGATAGCACAGGTAAGCTCAGAAATGCATGTATGATATTCCAAAAGACATCACATTACACTCAAAAACTTGATTTTGTTTACTGCAGTGGTTAACATTAATCAGATTACCTTAGAATATAAAAGCTGCAGTGGTATGGAAGTTAAGCGTCGTCTTTTTGTGCTGCAGGCAGAACAGAAGTTTCTTCCTTGCTATGTACAATGCCTTGGCTTTTCCTACCTTTTATGGTGGGAGCCTGAGGAGGTTTGATTTTCTGCTGTGCTGTATAGATTCTCAGAATTTAGCTATTAAGATGATGTGGGCTACCTTGTAATGCTTGGATTTGGCATGGGCCGGGATTGTTTCTTTGGTAGGGGGAATTCTGTTGCCGCTTGCTTCATATGAAGGTTGCCGCATTTAACTCTGTTTGACATGTGGTAGCCTGAACCGCTTACTTGCCGCTTACTTTTATTTCATGGAGGTAAAAAAAGCCCCCTGTTTTTCTCTGAAGATACAACCTTTTACTCTGCTTGAACTGTAACTGAGACGTTGCCTGTTCTTCTGTTTGCTGTGTATGTGATCATGGAAGCCTTTCTGTGGACCCGCATATTGCCACTAAATTCAGAGGAATGAACAGTGTCAGGTTGGCCTAGAGCCAGCTATTAAGGCAGTCTTTTTCACATCTATCTGTGCTCCTTGTGAAGTTATTCACCTGCAAGTTTGTGATTGCTGACACAAGGTAAAAACGTTCTGTTCAATTTCCTTGCAGCAATTTGGCGCCATTCTTGACGTTGAAATCATCTTCAACGAGCGTGGATCCAAGGTGAGTGGGCCCAACATTGTTGTTTCTTGTTCATTGCTTATTTCATTTATTGTTGGGATTCCATGCTTTCTGTTGCTCTTGGGTGACGCAGTTACTCTGCCAGCTTTGGCAGTGTGATGCCGCTGCATGCCGTTGTTTCAAGCTTGAGGAAATAGTCTGTAAATACTGATGCAAAGTTGAAATGGAGTGTTGGTATATTCTTGAGCTAGTGTATATGCTGTGCAAAGAAATGCAGGGGGTTGTATGCAACAGCAGTCCGAATTGGCTGTAACCTCATTTGTTTTGAGGCACTTTTCACCATGGCTTTTGTGCTGAGAAGCTGGCTGGGTTAGTGCCTCCCTCAGGGGCTTTTGTTAGTGGCGAAGTGCTTTAAAATGTCCAAAGGGAGCTCATTTCCTTCTGTGGGGTTATAATAGCAGTGAAGCCAGAATCGCTTCGGAAAACTTTTATTTGGGGTGGGGGGTGCTGCTTTCATGCTTGGGCGTTGCACGTCGAAAGCAGTGCCAAGATTCCTCCTTGGAACGGGAAGCAAAACCACGATTTTGCAGTTATGAAGAAAAGGTCATTTTGTGCAGAACTATCACCTTGTTAGCTGCTCTAAGTCTGCATTAGTTGGGCTGGACTTAACATCTTGTATTCCAGGTCATCTTATATTTTGATAAAGTCATGACGTGGTGTTTTTAAAATCATGGTGCCACTGTAATAAGCAACCTGGAGTAATGCGAGTTTGGAAAAATGGCACGCCCTTAGGAAATGGGCTCCCTTTTAGTGTGGGTGCGGCTTGAGCACAGCAGAACTTTCTTTGGCTGTAGACACTGGGAGAGCTGCACTAATTGCTAGATTGAGGCTGCAGCGCAAAATGGATGAAAGGCAGTGTCTGTCATGCTTTCCTGTACTGACAGGTCCTGAACCCTTGAAACGGACGCTGCGGACAAACTGAATTTGACCTGTATCGTTTGAACACAGTGTTCTAGCAGAGAATACTTTCACTGAAAATTTAAAGCCTTTGTGAGCCAGGAAAGGCAAGGATAGAAGCAAACGGTTGATAGAATTGCATTCATCAATTGACCCGTCCTGCAGTGACGGAGAAGCACTGGACGTGCCTTTAGCTTTGAAAGTTCTGCTGTCTCTGCTCACTTTCCCGGGAGTGTTGTTCAGAGTGCGAAAGGCCAGTGTTGAAATCTTCCACAGCAAGTTGCTGCCCCGCCCCTGTCCCTTCAGATTGTTAATTTCATTAACTCAGTCCAACATTCCTTGATGGGTTAGTTATAACTGTTGAATAAAGCAAATCCTCTACTGCTGTGGATGGGTAACTGGTGAGCATACTTGCTGCGGGTGTTCTTCCAACACACCGGGACGTTTGCAGTTTGTCCTGTTGTGTGAAATTGCTTAGAGCACCAAAAAATAAAGGACTCAGCGTCAGGACTGACACTTCAGGCGAGTGGATTACCTATCCGCGATAAATTCACTGAAAGCTTCAGATATCTACTGAAATCAGTTATTCATGATCTGGTGCTGAAAATTAGTTCATGCTTGGAGCTTTTTCAAGCTGTTTACAGTGAAGTAAAGCGTCCCTGTGTGTCTAAACTGAATTTCTCTCCCATGTTTTTCATTGAGCAGCATTTCCTGCTGCTGAGGCATCAAATTTGTTTTCATTGAAAAACGCTTTTTTCATTGCAGTGTCAGCCTGTGCGTTGCTCCTGTGTGCATTATTGGTTTCATTTTTGAACCAGCCATTACTGCCGCGTCTTCCTTTTTTATCTGGAGCTTTTTTTGTAGGACAGTGTGCACTCTGGTTACCTTGAGGATCTGCCATTGTGCTTGAACAAAGGGCACGTGTACTGCTAGCTCTCAGCGTGTACATGTTCATTTTTGTTCAGGCCGGTTCAGCAGTGTGTGTTCTTTTTTTCTTCTTCTCTTTGAAATGCTCCAGCTCTGCTGGAGCGTTGTGACAGTGGCAACAGGAAACTTTGACATGCTCAAGCGTTTCAGCCTTTTGCATCATCAAGGGGTTGATTTGTGGGTATTCTTGTCCAGATGTATGCAAGCCAGTTTTTAGAGCTCTGCTTTACTACGAGGACAGTCTAGGTTTCTTGCCTCCTCAGGTATTACCACTGGAATGAGTGGGGTTAGAGCAGCGTAAGCATTGAAACGGGTAAGTGGAGGTTGAAGGCCATAAAATAGCTTGCCTCCCTGCCTTCCATCGGCACTTCTACACTGGCAAACTGCACTGGGATCTGAAAACAGGAATCCCGGAAGTTTTCGCTCGTGCTGCTGGCTAGCAACAAGCAAGTTTTATAAACTGCGCCAAGTTCGAAATTTCATTAGCAGAACCAGTTCTCATATAAATTATCGTTTCATTTTTTTTTCTCAAACATTGTTTTATGCATCTTGCTGAGAACAGGCACCAGTGTGGGGCGCATATTACCCGCGGCTCAGCTGAAGTCACCTTAGACCCTGCAGATAGGTTGGCTCTACATGTATGTGAGGCCCCTAATTTTGGATCATTATTTCCGTAAAAAAGGGGGAGGGGGGGGCTACTTATGTGCTTTAGCATACAGTAAGGTTAAGTAGGTGGGTAGTTTTAACAGTTCAAAATTACAACCGTAACTTGCATTGTACATGCGATGTGCAAGTAGCATCCTCAAGGTTTTCTGTTGGCCACTGTGGTTCAGTGCATTCAGGGCTTGTCTTTCTTTTCATCTTTTCATTTTATTTGCTCACCTGTATTTGGTTTTCCTTTATTTTTCAGTATCTCTGCTTTCACTGAAATTGAAGTTAACTGGTTCGGTAGTTTAGAGATGACATTGGCAGTTGAACCTTGTTATGCAGTTTGCTGAGGCTTATTTAAAAGTTTTCCTCAATGCGGGGGTAATTGGACACCAAGGCTTGTGGTTGATATCTCGCTGTTTAGATGTGCTGCCTGGCCGAAACCGCTCTTAAAGGGTGAAGGGGGTCTTAAAAAAAAGTTCTTTATTGCTGTCACAATTATGAAATCATCAGGGAATATGTATTTTTGCATGCTGATTCAAATATGCAATTTAATTTTATGTAAACGAAGTCTTTTTGCATTTATGGAATATGTTAGGTAACTTTTTTCCGCAAACTTTCAAGAAATTGTGTTCAAGACAACTTGCCAAAACATGTTTCATTGGTTTCTTTTGACATCAAGGAATACTGTAAGGATAAAATTATTACCCTCCTCAACATAGAAGTTGAGTTAGTGTTTTGAAGGCTTCAGAAACAGGAGTACAAATCTTTTTTTCCCATTTGTGAAGTGGCAACTTCGAAAATCTATGATAGGCAGGGTAATAATTTTTTACCCTCATTGCATTCCTTGATGTCAAGAGAAACTAATTACATGCATTTTATAGCAAGTTCCCTGCAGCAAAATTCCTTGAAAGCTCTTAGCAACAAGTTAATAACGTGTTACGTAAGTGCACAAGAGCTTGTTTCACATTAAATTAAATTACATATTTGGAATTAGCACGAAAAAAATGTTTTGTTTAGATAGCTCTTGTGGCATGGTGTTTAGATAGCGGTTGTGGCATGGTGTGAAAATTTTCGGAGTCTCTATTGTTGTGGACGGTATAAAGTCATACTGATTTGAACTCCTGATGCCTTATGATAAAGATTCCCAGCCCTGAGTGCACATTAATACATGTAGCTAGAGTCTCATCAGTGGCCACCCAGTTGCACTTGCCGCTTGTATACCAATGTTCAACTGCCAAGGCAGGGGCTGCTTACATCTAGGGGTGTGCGAATATTCTATACTTTCAAATAGCAAATCGAATATCCTCGTATTTGATTCACTGCATGAATCATATAGTCTGCTTTTAAAGTTATTCGAAACGAATCGAATATGTTTTCACGTTCTCGACCCACCATGGTGGCTCAGTGGCTTTGGCTTTTGACTGCTGATCCCAAGGTTGTGAGTTCAATCCCAGCCACAGCAGACACACCAATATTCTGTACAATGTCAGCGCAGATGGTCTAAATTAATATGGAGCATTCCACTACAGCGTCTCTCATTACTTCAGGGGGTTAAACCCCACAATTTACAATTTTCAACTTTTCAAATGGCTCTTGAGTAACTGGAAAGAAGCATGAAAAAAGCTCGACATAGTTTTCGTCTACAAATCTTTAAAAAACGGGGCCCACTTCAACACCACACAGCATGCTGCTGCGATCGCTATGTGCAGGATGGAGGGTTTGGCTCCACGACGCAGCCAGTTTATGTAGCAGTGTTGATAATGCTCATACGAGGCATTTAACATTAAGCAATGCGGCAAGGCTTAGGCAAGTTTAGCAAACCCAGCCTTGACTCCCAGTCTATGGTTCATACATAGCTCTCGGCCCTCTCCTCTACTGAGGTGAGTTGCTAGTTTGTGCACTATTGTAACCAGAAGCAAAAGATAATATTCTCATTCATATGACATGACGGTCATAGGGTTAGTGTGCTAGTTTCATGTTCCGTGCCCCCTTGTGTGTTGAACCTTTTGACAGCTATAACTTACTAATTTTGTATAAATGTTTGCTCAAGTACTGAATATTAATCAAAAATATTCGATTCGTATTCGATTCAGGGTTATTGCTGTTAGGTTTGTATTTGATTCGGCAGCAAAGCTACATTATTCCTATTCGATTCAGTTTTGAAAGACTGCTGTTCGCACACCCCTGCTCACATCTTCTTCTTCTATGCGAAAGAGGCGAAGGATTGAAAAGTGTCGTCACCCATCCACCTCCCATACCTCTCTTTGCCCTCTGATCCCTTCCCTCCTGTAAGAAGGGAAAAGTAGGGGAGGAATTTTGCTGGAAAGCCCCTGACCTCCCCATCTCCACACGTGTCCCTTTTCCCCCTCTGTTCCTGGGATACCTGTGCCCCGTCCCCACTGCCACACATCGCTCCTCACTTGCTGCTTCTCTCTCTCTCGGTCTTTCGAAAACTCACACGCCTCTCTCAGCCTGTTGTCGTCGTTGTCGTACCGTCTGAGAATGCTGAGCGAGACCTTTGGTGTTACAGTAGAGTTGTTGCTGCTTCCACTCTGCCGCTTTCCTGAACTTCTCCTGTTACCCGTTTTATTTTTTTTTCTTTGTATTGATTTTGCATTCCCCTGTTTCTGGCATTTTGCTAGCTGTCAGGGTGGGGTCATCTGTCTCACTACTAATAGTTGGCTTTTGCTAATCTCCCTGCAACCGAGGCTTTTTTTTTTTCTCAAATGAGCACCGACACTGGGATTGGTAGGCACGTGAAGTTGGGACAGTCGACCGTGCGCACTGTGTTGATGTGCATCACCTGAAGCTAGTGTGCGCTTGGAACCTTGCCACCTGTCTAAGGAGGCATCTACAGCAAATGTTTATCCCCATTGTACCATACAGGTGATATTCGCACTGTAGGCTTGTTTGGTGCAGGTCTTGCATTGTAATCATGTTTCGAAATGGCCGCACTTGTTTCTCGGTTTAAACCTTGGCCTGTTTCCGTGGCCTCAGCCTGGTGCACTTCTCATTACCAATCAGCGTAGAGTACTTGCAGCTAGTTGATTAGAAAAATACTACTTGCCATAGTGGCGTCTCTTATACACCTCTGGAAAAAAGACTCGTCTTCAACTTTTGCTTGCCAACTTTAAAGGAAGAAATACATTTATGTTGTGCACTGACGGTAGGGGTAGTCACTTGTAAGCCAAGACCGGAAAACCTAATTAATATTCATTTTAAGGGGGGGTGCAAAGCTTTGAGGTATCGAGTGTTGAGCATAGCACCAGAATGCTATGGTATTCCATTTTGGGAATTCTCATTTCATGGCATTTGAAGGCTAAAATTTGACGTAGAGAAAAATTTTTTGCAGAGTTTCGGGACTTTTAAAAACCAAAATTATGTTTTCCCAGAATTGTTGGGGTGTCCCAGCTGCTATAAGGAACATGACCTGAAATACGGAATTCTGGGTCTAATGAAGGGAATTCTCAGATGCGGCATGGAACATCGCTGCCACACCAAGGGTTTTGTTGAACAGTTCTGTTTTCACTTTGTCCATGTTATGACTGCTCGTCATTCACGAAAAGTGATCCCACCGCAGTTGGTTGTCTACTATACCTTGTGTGGATTTGAACTGAACTGGCCCCTTAGCGTTGTTTGTCCTCGTCAATATACACCTTTAGTACTGAGTATGCTGTGCATGTCAGTTTTGAAGGGCCCAGCGAGCTCTGGCTGGCTGCACGCATCCCAATGTTGGTGCTCATTTGTTTGGTGCATTGAGCTTTTCTGCAGTGCTGTTTGTTTGGATCTGCTTTAATATAAGCTAGCTAGACAGGTCAGAGTCTTTAGTTTTAATCTTTGCCACTGAGACTAATGCGCACATTTCTGACTCCCATGCCTTACTCAACGGTTGTGGCTTGTATGGCACTGCAGTAGTCTTGCCTGCTTTGGAACTGTACTGTGCTCAGCTCTGATTGGGAAGGGCTGCGGTGAGGGCAGTTAATGCATCAACTCTCATAATATGGAGCTTTTATTTTTAAATTTTTAATTTTTTTTCACTGCTTTTGGAGGGTGCATTTCATTGTGGTGGTGCGGAGCGCTGCTTCGTTTGCGCAAAGCGGGGTAGTTGGGGAGTGTAATATAATTGCAGTTTGTAATGCAATGCTTAGAGCACACCGAATTTTCGTTTTTTTTTAGTCTAAGCCTAACACGCAGTGAAAGATGTGAATTTATCTCACTGGAAATCGCCGCGTACTTTATTGGGGATTTTTTTTACATTAGTGCCAGTGTGCAGTCTTGCCAACTTCAGCAGTAATTGCATTGGTTTCTCAGCAAAAATTAGAGCTGTTTGTCGGGCTTCTCTTCTGGCTTCGTTGTCCTCTTTTGACCAAACCATATATTTGAGGTCTTTTTTTTTTTTATGTGCCATCCCCTTTTGACCCGTGTAAGAACCACGATTCGGGTGTAACCAGCGCAGTTCAAGCCACCCATGAGGAGGCAGGCTCCGTACCACCTCAGCTTCTGCAGCCCTCCTCCCCTGCTTGGTTTCCGCCTTGCTCTAATAGCTCCCTGTTGTCTGTCAGTAAACGCACCTCCCTTTTCCGCTGCTGCGTTGACATTACCACCTCCCACGCTCAGTCGCTACCTCTGTTCTGCCTTTTCCTGCCTTATCCTCGCCTTGGTTTTTTCCTCGCTGACACAACAAGTTTCGGCGCTTTTGTCATGCAACTGGTGGTGGTGGTTTGGCATTGCCTATAGAGGAGCATTTGCAGTGTTAGTTGGTTATGGTCTCTGTATTTTTTTTTTCTCTATTTCTTTCTCCTTGACATGGCCTTGCTACAGTGAGACAGTTCTTGACCTCTTGATGACCCTGCCAATGATCTTTTTTGATGACACCTGTTGCATTGAATGAATCTCAGCCGAGCCGCTCTGAAGGCGATCTCTCCGAGTGCACCTGTCTCTTCAGCTCGCCCCTTGACAACCTAATAACGTTACCGTTTTCTAAAACCCAGAGTCTTGATGGATGAAAACCATTTTTTTTTTTATTATTTCCTAGCTTTGGTTCACCTTCTGCCCCAGTGGTAAAAGCTTGCCAGTGGTCATGCTTGCACCACGCATCGGCACATTTGGCATTGTTTGGTTGCACCAAGTCGTCTGGCCGCAGCAATGTTTTGTAGCCTTTTGGGGCCGTGCGGCTCTTTTTAACTTGGAATGCCTCTGACAGGCGCACTGGTCTGCTTGGAGTTAACAACTGCACAAACTCTGAAGCATGTACTGCATCACTTTTCTCTGAACATGTGGGCAGCTGCCCGTGTAGTCGTTGACGCAGTCTACTCTCAGTAATCTGATCGGGAGTGTGGAAATTGGTTCAAATCATGTAGAGCTCTAAATAACGGTAGCCTTCTTTAATGTACGATGTTTATAAGGCCAGGCTGTCATTTCAAGTAAGGCAGAAGTTAAAGTTGAGTTCTAATTAACGAGCATTCTTAGTAGTATGCGTTGAAGTAACTTCAGAGCTTGTGCAGTGGACTTCTCATTGAATAATCTTATTTTTTGTATTCACTGCATTGGCATGCCTCGATTCGTAGGTAATTTTTTTCACCAATGTCGTTATTCGTGGAAGAGAGAGAGAGAGGGCGCTTGAGTTTTAACGGCGCCTTGCTGGATGTTGACAGATCACCTGTATAGACACATTTGTATGCATGGAGTAACAAGGTTTATTTCGGGAGCAAAAACTGCCTCAATTTTCAGGTGCTTATTTGGGATGCTGTGCTCACTTCAGGCTGACTAGGTGCTGTAGGTTTAGCGCTTTAGATCGTAGCTTTTCATGGACGGAAAAAAAAAAGGAAACAACGAAGCAAGCATGTTTGTCGCTTCTGGTTGCCTGTCATGGGTCTGTGGCAGAAGGTGAAGCATTGCGAGCCATTCTCGTTTTTAGTAACCGTGCAGTAACCGCACTTTCTCATTGCTCTGCACTCTTTCTTACCCTTTTTTTTTTCTTCTTTGCATCACATTGCCTCTAGAAATACACTGGTATTTGTTGCTGAAAAGTGTTTGTGTGTGTATGCCCCCGTCTTGCAAGCTGTGAAAGTGTCTGCTCTTCGGAGAGGTGTCTTCAGCTGCCCGTTCACGCTATAGCAGCAAGGTGGCGGAGGTTGTCTGTGTGGGCCCCAAAAAAACCCCTCGCCCGAGAACTAAGTTGTGGGCGGACGCTGCACGACGGGCCTGAAACTCTGTAATCGGCCAAGACCTGGCCTTCTCCCAAGCTCGTCTCACTGTTGACTTTGAGAATGGAGCGGGCTGCATGATTGGCTTTCTGTACAGTGTTGCCTATTCTCGGCTGGTCACTTCTCAGGGTTAGCGGTGACTTTAGTTGAAGACTGTAGAGTAACGCTTTAGTGTTTCTGTGCACAAACTAATGTCACTAATTGTTAAGTGTTATCACCTGTTCCTGAGCAAGAAAGGTTAGGTTGGTTCAGGATGCCTGGCACAAAGGAGCAGCTCTTTGGAGTATCTCTATAGTGCTAGGACGTTGTATACAAGGTAATTTTTTGCCGACATCGCTGGAGTTAGTACCTTTAATTATGTGCCAGGCATTAGTGAGACATGTACCTATAGTACATGTGTGTGTGGGTAGGTAGATACTTCTCTAAATCTTGGCAAAAATTTAACCGTTTCTGGCGTATCCAGGGCACAAGGATAGAGAAAGTGGCTATTCTAACCCAACTACGTGCGCCTCCTTGATAAGCTTTTTGCCTGCACCTTAACCTTGACTGGCTGCCGCTGATCTGACCTCAGAGAAAGGGATGAAGGGTGCTTAGCAGACAACACTCTGCCAGCTTGCTCAAACTGAGCTTGTTGTTTTTCTCTCTTACTTTCGTGTGTATTGTTTTTTTTTTTTTTTATGGTGCACGGAACGCAACCAAACATGCCTAAAAACATCACTGCAACAATAACGCAAGGACATGCGAACCGGTCCGGGCCTTTGGGTGACTTGCATTTGAACGCCGTGGCGCGCGGTGGCGGTCGCGGCTCAAGGTCTGCTGGAGTTTGCGGGGGTTGCAGATGGCCGCGGTGCTCGGAAGTTGCATGGCTTTCATGTGCCTTTCGTGTTTCTCAAAGCTTACCTTAGGCTCTAGGTGCATCAGTGCTCAGAAACAGCAGTGACAAGCTCTACTCTGCTCATGCTTTGTAGTGCCAGGGAATCGTTGAAAAACTGTGTGGGGTCAATTGGCACCATCAGCATTTAGGGTAATGAGCACCTGTTATGTGGACCCTTAGCAGCTCTTGTGGAGGGGTATGACTGAGCAGTGTATAGTTCTTTGCAAAGGGGGTGGAAAATAAAGGAGCAGGTACATAGGCTCAATAGTTGGTCTTTCTACCGTACCTCTGTTTGATATCTGGAGGGCTAAATGATTGGTGGTTCTGATGCAATCTAGCCGCTTCTGCCGGGGGAGAAAAAATGACAGCGAATAAGTGTAAGGGCTGCCAGCATCCCCTGGGAAGTTGAACTGCTTGTCACTGCCTGTGCTCCTCCCGTCGGCACAGCCTTTAGTGAGTGGTCACCGCTTGCGACCCTGAGCCTGCGACCCCGAGCGCTTTGCACCTTGCACTGCTTTGTCGTCCGGGGAAGGTTTGCCAGCGGTGGCGGGGTGGGGGAGGAAAGGGAGGGAGGAAGAGGGAAGAGGCCCCACTTTTTCCTCCCACTCCCCTCCTCCGGCGCCTCCGCCGAGTTTGTTGCTGCATTGTGCGCGGGATTTTTTTTCCTTCCAAGGCCCGGCTGGGGCGCAGGCAGTCCGTGCGTGGTGGTGCATGGTTGATCTTTTTGACCTGTGGACAAAAAGAAAAAAAAAATACCTCTGCTGTCTGGAGCGCTGCCCCTCTTTGCCTTTTGTTCTTTCTTGCATGCAGGGCTTCGGTTTTGTCACGTTCGCAACTAGTGCGGATGCGGACCGAGCACGAGAGCAATTGAACGGCACAGTTGTCGAAGGCAGAAAGATCGAGGTGTGCATGGACGTCTTTTTTTACCTACTTCTCCGGCCAGTTTGCCCTGCCTCTGTCTCTATGCTCCTTGTTCTCCCCCAACCCAGTCTTACCCTTTCCTCTTTTTTTTTTTGCCCTCTAATTGTTGCCCTTAAACCTGTGACATGTATGCCAACCTGCTGCCTGACTAAAAACCCAGATGTCCCCTGTGCTCTTCCCCAAATACCACATGCCCCTACCCAACCCATCCCAAAGACGCACAATTCACATCCCCCATCTTTTTTTGCCCACACTCCCAATCCTGTTCTTCCAGTTCCGCTGCACAGGTTGCAGTTGTTCCCTACTTTACTTCCATATCACACCTTTACATCTTGGATGGGTACCTGTTGCTCATCCCTTTATCATGCCCCCTCCCCTCTTCTTTTTCCCCCTTTGGGGTCATCCTGCTGCCGTCTTCCTTTCCTGCCCAAAGCACTTCCGTGGAAGTGGTTGGGAAAGTGTCACCATGTGTTTCTTTTTGACTGGGTACACAGAGTGTTGCTGCCTAAGCCTAGAGAAACCTACGGAGGGTGTGCTGCTGTTCGCACTGGCTAAGCCTGCGTGGAACTATTGTTCCTCTCTGGCCTTCTTCCCATTGGCAGAAGGTAGAGAGCTTGCCAAGCCAGCAACAGGGAATGTGTACCTGCTTGTATTGGCCAGAACTTTTTCTCATAAATTGTACGTAGAGAAGATCCATTCGCTCTATAGGATGTTGCTTAACTTGTACAAAATTTTTGATGGGAGAGGCTAGCCAGGCATGCTTCCAGGCAGGCTTGGTCCAAAAACGAGCCGCATGCAAACTCTGGGGCAGTGTGTGTGTTATTTCTGGCGCGGGTGTGCGCAGTACTTGCCCTACAGTGGTGTGACTTGTGACCTTTCGTTCCTTCAGAGTGTGTCGCCCACCTCCGAGGCTTTAGAGGCCGGCGTTAGCTAAAGCGCTGGTGGGAAAAAAGTTTGTTTATTAGGTCAAAGGTAAGACCTCAGAAAAGGCCTCTCTGCCCACTCGCTCGAGAGAGAATGTTGCTCGCCTGGGAAAAACAGAATTACAAAAAAAACCTTCCTGCAAGTTTCTGAGAATGAGCGCACGGTTCACCTCCCGCAGGGCCCCTACCCCTCACCTGCTTGCTGCGCGAGCCATTTTGGGGTTTCAGTCTGTATTGTTTACTTTCGTCATAGGATGTCATAGTCCACCAGTGTAGACGAACCCGTTTCAGGTTAGTGCAGACAGGTTGGCCTCGGGGCATAGTCTACAAATGTAGACAAACCTCACTCTTAGGGTAGCGTGAATAGGATAACCACAGGACATTGTCCGCAAGTGTAGACAAACCTCAGTTTCAGGTTAGTGCAAACAGACTGGCCACAGCGGGGTATAGCCCACAAGTGTAGATCAACCTGTTTTTAGTGAAGTGCAGTGGGGCTGGCCAGTTGGCATATTTGCAAGTGTAGACAAACCTCAGTTTCAGGGAAGTGCAAGTGGGCTAGTCACAGGGCATAGTCTGCAAACAGAAACAAACTTTCAGGTTAGTGCGATCTGCAATTAGCGACCTTCTAGGCTTTTGGCCACTTAGTAAACTTTCACTTAGGTAGCGATTGCAGTCATCGTTGGGAGCTTAAGAGGTGGCTTGCATCCTAGCTTCAGTGCTAGAATTATACATTCTCTCAGGTAAGGAAATGTTTTGCACTTGATTGTGCTGATGTCTTAGGCAGCTGCTGATTTCAATATATGAATGCTATTCATTAATTTGTGGCGGGTTAGAACAGTATGCTTATCACTGCAAGGCTACATTGAGACTTCACAGAAGTGTTGATTTAGCATTTAGCTATTCTAGAGAGCTCGGGGTCATAGTTTGCCCATTTGTTGGTTTCTACGGTGATGCAGCTAGTTTGGAATTTGTGGGCTCGTCTTTCGGCCTTCTTCGGCACTGTCGCGGACACCAGCTTCAGCAGAGGTAGAGGGTCAGTGAGTGTGGGACCAAAATGGCGCCGTCAGCAGCAGCAGGGAGGGTGTGAGTGGGGCCCCCCTCCTTTTTGCGTCTGCAGCTGTGCCTGGTGGCTGTGCATTGAACCAAACACGCTTGTGCTCGGCTCGGGCCAGAGTGCGGGGAGCTAGAGTGGTTGCTGGATGAATAACCACACCAGAGAGCATTGCCTGCAGCACGGCCCAAGTCTTCTTCTTCTTCATTTGTTCTTTTCTTCTCTGCTCCGTTTTTTTTTCTCTCCTCTTCTTCGAAGGGAACCAAACCAAGGAACGTGTGCCTCTTGCTTGCAGGCTGTGCCCTAGAGCACGGGGACGGGACAATCCCCAGACAGACTCTGCCCTCTCCTTCTCGCAGCCTTGTTTTGTGTTACTCATCAGACATGCCGGGATTCTTTTAGACTTATTCTAACATCATAGGCATGTGCGCATGGGCAGCTACTGGAGTGATTGTTAACTCAAAAGCACTGGCAAGCATAGAGACATGCGGGCGAGCCTTGGCTTTGACGCTTGTCCAGAGAGAGACCTCAAGCATCCACACAGCACCTGCAGGTTTTGGAATCCATTCAAGCTCTGACGTGTTAGCATGCAGCACTAGTCTGTAAATATTTGTAGAGGTGTTCATGTACATAACTACAGGATGTGCAGGTTATTTTTTTTTCTGGCAAGTTGTCCAGCTTTGGGTACAGCTCCAGGTCACTAGAAGCTTTGCGAGCTTTGGTAGCATTCTAAAGGTTGGCTTTCTTACTCTGGGAAGCTTATATCTTGAGCACTCCTTGCCATGCTATGAGCCTGCTCTAGTGTAGTCTTGGGAAGAGAAAGTTGTTCTGGGCATCGGGGCTACTTTTAAGTGCCAGTCATGGCGTGCCTTTCGCAGCGCGGTACCTTTATGGCTGTGGCATCTGGCAGCTAAGTTCAGTCTCGTATGCTGCTCACGGATACGCGAAAACACGTGTATTTCTGCATAGAACTTTGTATGGGCAAAGCTAATCCAAGTCCTTCCGCTACTGCATGCCCATAGCCCACAGTTTTGGCACATAAAAGTGCATTGGCCATAATCATTAAGCGACAGGTGAGGAGTAGGGTTGGTTAGGGAACACAAGCTAACCCATTCAGGTGCCGTCTATTATTTGGATTAAAAGGAAATTTTTTGGGGCTAAATAGTATGCCCATGCCTCAAGAAAGCCAATTCGTTAGCTTCATAATTTCTTACAAACTGTTAAAGCAGTTTGACACTGTAACTGGATTTATGAAAGTAGCACCGTATTGATTTCATTTTGAGTTTTGATCACGATGCAAGAAACTCAAACAAAAAAAAAAGAAATTGCCATCAGCCGTGCGCACTGTTTTGTGCATTACTTTTTGCTGCATTCACTAGTTGGTATGGAAAAGCACCCTATTTGCAAGATGAAAGAGGGTAAATTTGCCCGTAACGAAGGAACCTGTGCAATGTGAAGCAAACTCGCAAAATGCTGACAGTTCACAATGTGTACAATACGGTACAAAATGCCTTAATTGTAGCACATGATAGACAATGCATAGTAAGTGATATCATAGCATGGGGTAGGGCATTTAATGTGGAGGGTTGCAGGTAACTTGTGGTCATTTTGAGGTAATGGAGTGGATTCCGATGGGGAGGGGGGAAGTGTAGCAGGGGACGGCAGAGAGTCAAGAGTACGGGTGATATTAGTGAATTTTTCAGGGATAAGGTGGTTGCATCAGGCATAGGGCAGGGTTGCCTGTGGACTAAGGGTTGCTTGAAGAGCTTTGGTGACCGTAGCTAGGCTGATGTTCGTGATGTATCATAATCGTGAGCATAGAGAGGTCTGCTTGATGGATGGGTTGCTCTCTGGTCAAGCGCCAGGACTGGGCAGGGTCTGTTGGGTTGGTGGGAGCACACCTCTGCGTAGTTGTGTGTTGGCTGCTGCTGGTAGAGGCAACATGGGGGGTGCAGCCGTGGTCTGATGTGCCTCTCTAGTCGTGTGTGCAGCAAGTGTCTTTGTCAGTGCCTGATGGAAAGTGTCTGGTTGTCTGGCTCCCCCCATGAACGTCTCGGGGACTAACTTGGCTGAGTCTTTGGCTCCGTCTTTTTGTGCAAGAATGGGCAGGGCACGTTGTTTGGCTGTCTTGTTGCGAAGGCTTGAAACAGCCTAAATGAGTTTGAGTGAGAGCTTCCTGTGTGTGGTGTCCAGCATTTCTGCTTTTCTTTTATGTTACGGCATTAAGGCTGGCGTCGTACCGAAACCCTGCCGATACTAAAGACGAAGTTCGCTGATTAGTAGAGAGAGGTCACGTGGCCTTGTGATGTCATCGCCACCGAGTTGTGATCAACCTAGTTTCTAGAAGCAACCTAGATAAAGAATTGAAATCAGAACTCGGGGGGAAAAAAAATTCGATATTCAAATTTCGCATATACAACTGCAAAGAAACTGACACGCACGTAGACAGAGAGAGAGGGGTTGCAACAGAAGCTGCGACAAATGTAAAATATAATGCTATAGCATTCCGCTTAAGCGTCTCCATAGTTTGTTTGTTTTTCTTATTTGCCATTCAGTCTGTGGCATGTCTCTGCTGTCATTAAATGCACTCTTGTGTCACATCTTCTTGGCAGATGCAAAATTTGGTGCAATACTTAATTCCTGTAAGCTGCAGTGTAGTAGTGTCGTAAGCTTGGACTGTAGCTGCATTTTGTTATTTTATGCCAATGGCATTTAATTTCACAGCACATATCATGTGTAGCTGGACCTTGTGGCTTCTGGTGAACTTTTGGCCACCGGGCTTGTATGCCAGAGCTTAGTCAGCAAAATATAGGACACGATGTTTCCCTAGTGTTGGCCGAAGAGCACAGTTTCGACACATGCACGAAACATTCTGAAAGATGCAGTAAGAAATTGAACTCTTGTTATTAAAATACAATGCCCTCTCTCGCCAAAAAGCCGCAGCTTTATGCACAGCCTCGTTTGTTTTTGGCCTGATGTGTGGCCGGCTTGCAGTCCGGCCCGCCAACCGTATTTCCTGGTATCATCCGCCGACACAAGCGTGGCTGTAAGCACATTTTCAGCGATGTTTGTCTAAAACTTTGGGGCTAGTGGGACAGTACATACTTTCACTGCCATCATGCTCGTTATACCGTGTATGCCTTCCTGGACCAAGTGTCAGCTGCCATTCTACATTGTTCCAGTGTGCGACGAGCCACGCTTGCTGTCAGCTGAAGAAACCGTTGGTCTTTTCTACTCTTTCCTGCCCTTCTTTCTCATGTTTTTGCACTGGATCACCTTTTACGGCTCCTTGCTGAATCTCCTGGAAACCCTCGTCTCCTTTTATCTTCGTTGTTCTTCCTGTCTGGCTGTTGTGCATTTGTTTGATGCCAAAAAGAGTTCACTGCAAAGGCTGCGCTGAGCTAAAGATCTGCTGGCACCTGTGACAGCTTTTGTTGAACCGGTCACTCGTCTTGACTTGTCCGCTACCACTGAATTAATGACAGTGTAGTGCAGAACACTTTTTTTTCTAGAGGCCCGTGTACTTTGCGAGGTCAGTGCACATTAAAGAACCCCAAGTGGTCGAAATTTCTGGAGTCCTTCACTACGGCATCCCTTATAGCCTGAGTTGCTTTGAGACGTTACCAAACTACTTTTGCAGTGCAAGGCTTTACTTGTACAGCAGAACAGAGCTCGTTGCATTGTGGCCACCTTTTTCACTTAAAGGAGGCAGTGTTCAGGAAGGATTCTGTTCTTTCAAGTTTTGAGGCATCAAATGTATTTGCGTAGTTTCCTAAAAGTTATTCATCTGAGTGTTGTTTATAGACTACCCCATTACACAGAAAGTGACGTTTGAAATTGCACTGCCCAGCCGTATAATGCTGATATAGTTCTGAAGCTTAGATGATTGCATCGTTTGTACCCTGCTAGCTAGCTGTGCCTCTTGGCAGTATTTTATCACCAGCATTCATTGAGGCTCAGCTTTACATATGGAACTGTGTCATTAACGGGGACATTCGGTTTCTGTCCAATATTTTGTTGCTTGGCAGTTTTTGAGGTCCATGTAGGCCAACACATTCTGCACATTTGCAAATTGTTGGCTGGTGCCAGTAGTCTGCTAGAGCAGCGCATCCTTTCCTTTGCAGCGTTTTCTTCCTCGCGCAGTGTTTTCTTGAACCTGTACTTAACTGCGATGCGAATGGCAGAAGGAACGCATTCAGAATGGTGATTCGGGAAATGTGTGAGCATAATGGGAGACTTGCAGACTAACCTCACAAATTTGTAGTGTGGCAAGCATGCATTAAGCTAGTGCCAGTGCCTCTCCAGATCACGCTTGCCTCCGTCCCAACTGTAGCCCTGCTAGAACCAGTCACTCGAGGGCATTGGGAATAATTGGCCATGTGCTGCAACGTTAGAATGTACTACATACATGCACGTGCGATTTTCACTGAGATCCAGCTATTGGGGCAAGAGAGTAAAGATGGTTGGCGCAGGCATTTTGTGTGCATGGAGGGAAATCTGTTTGTTGGTTTAACTTTTGTGCCGCTAGTTAAAGGTGAGAAGTTGGGAAAAGTTAATTTGCCACGTTATCTGTGATAGTTTGTGCCATGCAAATATAGAATGCAAGTAGTTTGAGGGGTGGGACAAAGTTGAAGTAGTCTCGACGAATTCGTCTGATCTAGTATTGTAAATGATGGTCGAGTTGTGGCTTTATGGGCTTTGTGTCAAGTAGCTGTTTCTTGGGAATAGTACGTCGACACAGTTGCAAGACGGAGGCAGGTCTGATGCGGAGGCACTGGCAGCAGTGACTTCCCACATCGCATGCGGAGTACCTTGCAATGGTTTGCACGCTGTGGGGGTTTTTGTTCTTCTGCTTGCTAGTGACTTTGACTGTCTTGCCATCCAACGTGTTGTGCTTGTGTCGGCTGACAGATCTGTTCTTCCCACGTCTAGGTAAACAATGCGACAGCGCGGGTACAGACCAAAAAGACGCCGACAATACCCAACGGTGAGCAGACAGGTGACGCAATTTCCATATTTCAACCAACCCGCTGCGCGGCTTTTGCTGTTGAAGGGCAGACTTCATGCTGCACTGTACACTGGGGTCAACTTTCAAGCAGTGGGAGCGAGCACTTTGTGAAAAACTAAATGAAAAAGAAATTGGGAGGGGTATTTGGAGCAACTTTATTTTAATGAAAGCCTGTTGCTAAAGATATTCACTAAAGTTTCTGAATCCCCTGGTGTTCATGTCTCTCTGTACTTGGAACAGTTTGGCATGAGAAAATATGTTAACTATGCTGACACTTTTGCACAGTTTCGTGGTCCTTGAAAACAATTCGTATCACAAATGCCTTTTAATGAGTGGATTATTGTTGTGCCTTATTTCTTTTTTATAAAATCATTGGTCTGTATTTGAGGTCCTTTGATTATAGCACTAATGTGGTGACTTGATCCCCGATAAAAAAAAAAAGGTATGAAGTCTGTGACCATACAAGAATATTATCAAGCTATTGGAATCGTAATAACGGATGTTCTTGTCCAGTGCACTAATGCGTTTCTTGCATGTGTTCTTTTGCCCCGTGGTTTCTGAGAAATACTTGGCTCAGCACTGTTCTTTTTTTCTTTTTTTTTACTGTCAGCTGCTTGCATGACGTCTGTCACCTTGGCTTTCTAGTTTGCAATAGCCATCTCTTGTGGCCAGTTTTGTGTTTTCTCAAAGAATGAGGAGTCTTTGTAAAACAATGCGCAGTGTGTGACAATGTTTCGTAGTGATGCATGTGCCAACTTGCGTGTGGAATGTGTTGGTCCACACCACCGAATGTGGCGGTGAAGTGGCAGTGACCTGCCTATGCCAGATTTTCTGTCCACATGGGACACTTTGTCCCCAAAGGGCTTACTCCTAAAAAATCTCTTCTGAAGTCTACCTGGCTACACTTTGTGGTGTCGCGCATTAACAGCGCACTTGTCCATTTACGTAAGACTCCTCCTTCATTACTTGCAAGTTGCAGTGTGTGTGCAGCTAGTGTGTGCAGGATTGGAGACTCCATTTTAGCAGATGAGTGGGTGCGCAGGCAGGTGGCATCGTATCGGGGGAAAATGTTATCATCGCAAGTAAAAAGGCAGTGCGCGCCGAGTTTTGAAGCAAGCCTCCTGCAATGCAATAGGCCTGTAGGGCTGCGCTCTTGATGCATCTTTGTGATGTTGAATAAAGGTGATTTGATCAGAAAATGGGAGAGGCCAGGGACGCCTCAGCCTCCTCAAACCTACAACGAAGAGAGGAGATCGCTACTCATTTTTTTTTTTTTTTTTCACCAAGTTCATCTACTGATTGCGGGTTAGACACAGTGAACAACTAGGTAGTGTAGAACTGTGAACAGCGCTAGAGAGATGTCATACAGGTGGAGAAAAAAAAAGCAAAAAACAAAGGTTTACTGGCATGGTGCTTGGAAAAACAAGGGCTTGAAATCATGGACAGTGGTTGTGGGTCACGTATTTAGGACCCGTGGTTTTAAATTTTGCTCACTCTGTGTCACCTTTGAGTCATTTGTTGAGGGTTAGTAGCATGAAAGCCTGAACATATAACAGTGGAAACAGCAAAGGGACAGGGATCAGGCTGAAAATAGGCGTGTTTGTACCATTCTCGCATTGGGAGGTATGGTCACAATGCTGCACCGACTCCATACACCCCAAAACTTTCCAGCTGCCTGTCAGATACTGCAAGTGTGCAGGTGCATCTGAGTTGCGAAGCTCTAACACTGTTTCACAGAGGGTAGAGGAGTACTCCACTAATGCATGCCCTTGCGGCATTTCCTGTCGGCCACCGTAACTGGGCAAGTGCAAAGGGGGGGCCGGCCTCTCTTTTGCACAGCTGTGCAGGAAGAGAGGGCCTTTGTGTGATATCTCCTCTGAATCTGTGCGCGCGTACACGTGTGTGCAGTGGCCGCTCTGCGGGGCGTAGCGATCCAGCGGGGCCGAGCGCGAGGCGCGGCCGCGGCCCCCTTCGCCGCCGCCTTTGCCCGCCACCCGTCTCCGCTCACTGCAGCCGCTGCGGCTGCCTCGGCACTCCACGGTTACACTCCGTAAGTAGTCTTCTTCCTCTCAGTTTTCTGGGCATTTTCGTGACAGCAGCAGTGCTGTGCTGCTGCTGTTGCCCTCCGGTCAACATCATCCCCACTTCTTTCCTAATCTCGTCTCCCCAAATTACCCTCTGCCTCTTCGTGACTGCTGTGGTCCATAGCGACCAAACAAGAATTGGGAAGAGATGAAATATGGAATGCCCGCTATACCTGCTCGTAATGTTTGGCTGCCTATCCCCACTGAGGGAGCAAAAAAGGACAAAGTTGAAAATAAGTTGAGCGCACCATGTCATTGGCAGGCAGTGAAATGGAAGGCACTATAATGCCCGTGGGCTGTGCGATGTCAGCGTGCGTTAAAGGTTGCCTGGTGCTCTAAATTAATCCGGAGGCCTCCTCCACTACCGCATACTGCATAGCCCATGTGTTGCTTCAGCATGTCAAGCACTGTGGTTAATAATTTACAATTACAGCGACAGCTGTTAGGTACTTGTCCCCGGCTTGCACTTTGCCGTCGGCGTAACCGGTTGACGCGTTAATGACATCCACACACATTAACACACCCACCGGTCATTAACGCACTCCCCTTACATCACGGTCAACCTGGGTCGCTCAAGCGTACGGGTGGCTCTGTTTGGAACAGCCGCCTGCCGGTGCAGGGGTGCACCACTTGACCACCACACCGGCTGTCGCTGAATCTCTCGTTACATAATCGTAACCGTCCTGTGAGTTTTTTTTTTTTTTTACTACATGCTGAAAGTTTGGTTCTCACTTAAGGTAAAAAAAAAAGTGGTAACAATGGCTTTACCCTTTGGTTCGCTCTCTGTCTGACTTCCTTCAGCACTCCCGCATTGTGCTTTATTTATTTTTATTTTCTACAGATGTTTTGTTGAAACCATATCCTTTTTTTTTTTCTTCACAGGGTGTACCAGGATCCGTTTCTCGCATATGCGGGCGCTGAGAGGTACCAGCTTCCGGTAAGCATCTTCCTCTGGCTCCCTCCAGATGGTGTCCACAGTCGAGGCATAGCAATGGGACGGTTGCATTGTCACTCATTCCTAGGTGTGGGTAGGGAAAGGCGGGGTGAGTGGGAAGGGGGGGGGGGGGGGGGTATGGGCAAGAGACGTAGCTCTGCCAGAAGCGTTCCTTTGCTGCAGGATTGGTTGTCTGAAAAACTTCTACATTGAGTGTTACCCGAGGGCTGCAGTGGAGTTTATAAAAAGCCTTTGGGGCATTGCAGTGCAGTAGATGGACCATTTAGATGGAAGTTTTCTTGTACTTTTTTTCTCGACAAGGACAGGCTGTCGCTCGTTATAGCACGGTCAAAAATTTAGTTGCTTAAATTGGGAGGAGATCTCTGTGGGTCATTTAAGAAATGGTCTAGAGTGGCATTGCACCAGCTGCTCACGTGACTACTTGCAGGCTAGGCGTCTCTGGATACTTGCGGCAGAAATGTTGGATCACTGGCACTAAATGAATTATCACTGGGGTGGCTGATTGCTCGGGTGCCGTAAAGTGGCAATTCCTGCCTGGAATTTGACTATGGGCAAGTGGGAATGGTCATGGTTGCTGAATTGATCCTTTAGTGGGGGAACTTGCAAAAGACTGCTGTGTTTCTATGTCCGTGTGCTTAGCATTCGCAGCTGTCATCAGCTTGTCTGCACACTGAGTGCCAGGGCAGATTTATGGGTTTTTCTTGGCGGGAGTTGTTGGGAGGTGGGGAGGGGTTCCTTTTGAACCATGTATTTCTGGGACCTTTTCATGGTATAAATGGAGTTAGCATGGCTTTGGGGGCCTGAAATGCACACGTATCCACACTCCCAAGGACTGACACAACACCAGTCTTCTTTGTGTAGTTGTAGTGATGTTATGTGCTGTGGAATGTGGGGGCTCACAGCAGATTACACATCACAACATGCACCATCAACACTGTTAATGTTCGTTACACTGTGTACGTACCTCTGATGAAACCCTAATTGGGACGCTGTCATCTGGAATGCAGGCCACGTATGCAGCGAGCGCCGCCTACACAGCAGCGGCAGCACGGAGTTATGCAGCCGCGGCCGCAGCCGCACAGCCGGCCGTGGCTTCCTACACCGCTGTGGCTGGGTAAGCCTTTTAATCTCTTCCAAGGGTGCTCTGTATTTCATCGGGGTTGGATAAATGTGCGTGCGGCTTGTTTACACAGACCTGGCAAGTGAGGTTCGGCTTCGAGAGTTGCAAAATTGTTCCAGCTTGATGTTAGGGCTCCTGCGCAAACTCGGCACTACCGAGTCAAGCCTTTCAATGTCACGAAGTTACCTGGGAGGATGGGATTTGAGGTGTTGCAGTCGTCCATTGAAAATTCTGCGAGTTGCGAGCTTTGTATTTGGGTTGGCTAGTGTTTGGCTCAAACCATAGATTCGATTGTAGGAAAACATCCTTTGGCAAGGTGAACCTCTTAGATATGCTTTGGCTAATTTTCATGCTCATCTCATGGTGAGCATTTGCTTGCCATAAATTTACTCAAAAAGTAAATGGCTCACTGTTAAAAGAATTAAATCTGCTTACAGGGTGTAGCAACACGTCTCGGCCATGATTCTGTGGCTGAGTCAACTTTTTCAGCCAAATACTAGCGTAGCTAAATGTGCAGTTGACACCTTCCGGCAATTACGCAGTGGATGAAGCACTGTTCAAGAGCTCGCATAAACGGTCTCGCCTTTTTTCGATCCACCTATTTATGAGAAGCTATGGTTTGTAAAGCATGAGTGCTAAAGCAGGTCTCATTTTCACTTGCTACCAGTTTGAACCCTATATACAAACACTATTAAACACTATTTGCTGAGTGGGATCCACTAGAATTCGCTTGGGCCCATCTCCTAACTCAGTACTGAGTTTGTGCAAGAGCCTCTACAGGTTAGAGCAGCTGTTCATGCAATTTCGGTATTCATAGCTTCTGTGACTTTAACCTGTCCATGCCAGGGCTGTTTCAGGGCAGAATTGGAGCAGCCTTTCCATTGGCACCTAATGCATTGGCTAAAATGGATCTCACTCATGTCCGAGGATGTCAAAATGGACAGGTGTAATAGGCATACCTGTTTAGCTACAACCTATTTACCTATATTGCTACTTAGTGTTACTGGCTGTAGTGTGGAGCTTTGGATGGACCAGTGGCAAGTTATTCTGCCATTATTTTTATCCCCTCACAAGGGGAGCTTTTCTAAACTCTGAGAGACTGCCAACCACTGGACAGATGAGCAGTTCTTTGTTATGTTTCCTGGTATCTTTTTTTTTTTTCCTCTGTGAGAAGGCATGATTTGTAGACGTGATAATCCGCTTCGCACTGCCACTGGCTTGCACTGCATCTAATTGTCAGGATCAGAAGGCTAGCAGCTGCCAACTTTTGGGGGACGGTTGCGCATGCAGTTGTGGAGCCCAGGCATCGTGCATGACTTGTGCTTGCCAATCACTGCATGCAGTGCTGATTTTGAAATCTTGTTGCAACAGGTCTGTGGTTGCCGTGTCTCGTGCCTCTTGACACAAGAGTGCTGCAAAACGCTCTAAATGTGATGGTCCAGAAGTTTTAGCAGCTTTGGTCTAATGTGATACCAAGAATCTTGAGCTTAGCGCTTTATCGGCTGTTGTGGTTGGTGATAGCTCAATGTGGAACGCCTTGAATCAGCTGAGGGAAGCCAGCCTTTTTTATTGAATAGGATTGGTACTCCAGTCTTGAGGCATGCACCAATCGCAATGTTTGCCTGGTCAATGTGCAGTTGTATCAGCTGGCTCGTCTCGATGTGGCATGGGACACCAACTTGTGTTCCTTGCTTTGGGCCCAGTGGTACAATCCAATGAATCTGCAAATAGTGGACCTGCAAACGTACCATTGTACCTGGCATCAATTTGTAAAGATAGCAGTGTCTTAATAGGCTAGAAAATGAAGAACAAAGCACTGGTTTAGTATATGATAGTCGGACATATCTATGACAGTAAATGCTTGCTTTGCCAAGATTGGGAGTTGTTAAATTGTTTCTCTTCCACTTGAGCACGACTAAGTTAGTCCGAGCAGGAGAAACTGTCTTATAGGTGCCACCATGCAGCCAGTAGGAATGAGACTTGCTAGTTTTGGCATGCATTGCTGCACGTCCGCAGTGGGAGCAATAATAGTAATACAGTAGCTGACCAATTTTTCGGACTCCAGTAATTCTAAATTTGCATATTTGGGACTTTATTCGGGAACTGTCACACATCTCGTAGAAATATGTACATATTTTCAATGTATTTCGGACTCTGTGGAGTCTAATAACTCGGGATTTTTCGGACTGAAGTGAAGAAGGCGCCATCCATACTGTGGAGATCATTTTCCGATCACAAGTTTGCTTTTTTGACCTAACAGAGACATGAGCCAGCATCGCCGTCGCAATCAGCCGTCTTTTCGCCACTGTGGAAGTGCGCCATCTTTGATGTAAATGGAGTCAGTCAGACTGGCTTAGATATCTGCTCCTCATTAGTGACTTAAGTTAATGGCACACTCTTCATTGCCTTCGAGGTGGCCTACAAAGTGCACACAAGCCGGGGGCGCATGATCACGTTGGAAACAGGGCAGCGACACGGGTGTGCTGCATGGGGCAGGTGAAGAGCTGTTGGGGTTGGGGTGCAGTTGGGTGTGCTTGCTTCTGCTAGTTTCTTTCCGTCGTTTCCCTCTCTCACTCTTCACAGCCATCGTTGCTCAGGGAAACAGATTCTGTTCTTGCTTAGCACGGCACCCGTAGAGAGCCGGAGAGCACGCACCTAAATGCCTTCACGCCGCAGCCTCATCGCACAGTCTGCTGTCGGTGGCGCAAGCATGACGAAAGCATGACTGTGGTACAGATACAATCTGATATTATCTATAGCAAATGGAATGAAGGAAACAGCAAAGCTGGTGATTTTTAAAGCTGGATTGTCACGGCAAAGGGCTTCTTGAAGTGCAAAGATTTTTTTTTTTGGGCTGTGTGAATATTCTGCGCATTTTTCGGGTCCCTCCCGCCGAGTTCGAAAAATCGGTCGTTGACTGTAGCAACAATAATGCCTGCATGAGTGTGTGTGTGTGCTGCGTGTCCCAACCGTGTGGCTTTCTGTTTGCTCACGATGCGCGTACAGCTCGCCCTCACTGTACTACAGCTACGGGCGGGAGTACGCTGACCCCTACCTGGGCCACAGCATAGGACCCGTGGCCGGCTACGGGGTGAGTACACACGGCCTTTGTGTGAGTGTGGTAGCCTTTACGTCGAGGCACATGCGAGTAGGTCAGCATGTGCCCTCCCTCCCCAGTCCCACCTATGGAAAGGGTCCAGTACACTGGACAACAGAATCACAAGCACAGCTGCCTTGGAAGTAGTTTTTTTTTAGTGCTATCATAAGCTTTTTTTGAAAAATGTGTAAGCACACATTGAAAAGTTCGAAACGGAGCCAAAGATGTGTCAGTCATGTATTGGAACCAAAATTGTCATACCCCGAAAGTTTGAACCAAATTGGGAGAGACAGTTTACATTCTGTGTCTTGGGAGGATACAGAAGGCAGGCACTGTCTAGTAGCAATCAAGTCGAGGGCTGCTGCTCAACTGTATCTTCATGTAGACAGGTAGCAGCGCCCTTTAGTCTAGCCGTCAAGTGGTTTCCAGGAGGGCTACCTTTCTGTCCAGTTGTGTTTGGAGAAGTTTTTCTTGGGGACACCTTTTTCCTTGCGAATTAATAACATACAGCTTAGGGGTGTGGAATGTCCAGTAGGGCTTGCTGGTAGGTCATCACGAAACATACCGTATTTATTCGAATCTAGGCCGATAGTTTTTTCAAAAAAACGAGATGTAGAACTCTTATGTCGGCTTAGATTCGAGGATTTCGTTTCGAGGTTTCGTATTCGTAAAATACGAATAAATGTAGCACGCAGGTGGCGCCCCCACAAAACGCCAACGAAAGACAGCACTGTAGCCGCTGCTATCCGTAGCCGTTGCTATCCGTAGCCGATACTGATCAAAGCACACATGAGCACTGGCTGCCATTTTGGCCTTGTTCTGTTCTCGTGCGGTGGCGTGCGCACATTCGCAGCAGTGAAGTTTTCGTGCGTAGTTTTTATCACCAACACCATGGCACCAAACAGGCGGGGCCATTATAGTGCCACCTTCAAGCGGAATGTTATAGTCGCTGCAGAGCAGTCGTCAAATCTTCAAGCCGGGCGGGACTTCGGCGTGGATGAGAAGAATGTTCGCCGTTGGAGGGGGCAGCGTAACGAAATTTTTGCTTGCGCGGCAACGAGAACGGCTTTCACGGGCCCCAAGAAAGGCCGCCATCCAGAAGTGGAGGTAGCTCTGGCCGAGTTTGTGGAGACGCAGAGGTCAGCGGCACTTCCAGTGACCACGGAAGTGCTGCAAGCCAAAGCAAGAGAGCTGGCAAGAGAGCGAGGCGTCCCCCGGGAACTGTTCAAAGCCAGCCGGGGCTGGTTGCAGAAGTTCCTGAAGCGCTTTGGCTTCAGCCTCCGACGTCGCACGTCCATTTGTCAAAAGCTGCCGGGCGACTTCGAAGAGAAGCTGATCTCATTTCAGCGATTCGTAGTAAGGAAGAGGATGGAGCACGGCTACGCCGTAGGACAAATGGGAAACGCTGACCAGACGCCGGTATGGTTTGACATGCCAGTGGCGTGCACCGTGAACGAAAAAGGTGCCAAGGAAGTGAAAGTGCGCTCGGCCGGATACGAAAAGCAGCGCATGACTGTAATGCTGGCCTGCACGGCGGATGGCCACAAGCTGCCGGCGTATATAATTTTTAAGAGGAAGACTCTACCAGCTCGGGAAGTGTTTCCAAGAAATGTGATCGTCCGCGCCAACGAAAATCGATGGATGGCGAGCGATATGGTTGAGCAATGGATCAGAATGGTTTGGCAGCGGCGTCCAGGGGCCCTCTTGGCCAAACGTTCCCTCCTCGTCCTGGACTCTTACCGTGGACACCTCACTGACGGCGTAAAAGCTGCGCTTTCCGAAGCCGGTACCGACGTCGCCATCATACCCGGCGGCATGACAGGCCAGCTGCAGCCTCTTGATGTGTGCCTCAATAAGCCTTTCAAGGATCGGCTGCGCAAGTACTACGTGGACTGGCTTAGTGAAGAGCGGCGCGAGCTTACACCAACAGGCCGAATAAAGCGCGCCTCACTGGGAGTTGTAGCCACTTGGATAGCTGCAGCCTGGGATGACATCCCAGAAAGCTTGGTTGCACGCTCATTCCGCAAGTGCTGCATCTCTAATGCACTTGATGGCAGTGAAGATAGTGCACTGTTCGAGGAGGCCAGCGATAAAGAAGTCAGCGATGATGATGACGAATGAGCGGGGGCTGATCCCGGGCTGGCGTTGCATATGTCTCCTCGCCCAACGCCGCCTCTCCTCCTCCTCTTCTCTCAAAGCTCCTTTGGCAGCTTTTTTTTTCAACGGTCCCTCTCGGGGCCACCAATCACGCTTCGGCAGAGCATGCAGGCACGATGCTTCCCGCTGTGTCTCACTCGAGTTCCTCTCTCTACACCAAGTCGCCTATGCGCAGACACATGGTGCAGTCGTTTCGCGCCACACACTTTCACGTGCGCGGCGACGTAAGAACAGTCGTGTCGCGTCATAAAAATAATTGTGATAATGAGGTATAAACAGTGCGCCGGCCTACAATCGAGGTAAGTTTTTTTTTTTTCTGTGGCCTTCAACTTTCGGGTCTCGGCTTAGAATCGTGGCCGGCCTAGATTCGAGTAAATATGGTAGTACACTACAAGACAGACACCCTCAAATCAATTGCACTCATATTCATCCTGTCTTTTTCGTTCCGAATGTCTCGTCCTGCCTAGAGTCATGTTTCATAATAACATGACGGGATCACAGTGAACGTATTGGCAACGTTACAAAAGTGTTCTATTAGGCTCTTTGTTTTCAGAGGCATCAGTTTGCATGACTGTGATGCAAGTTTCTTTCGCCTGGAATCATCTGCTTTTAAGAACGCACTTGTGTGGTACAATTGATTCTGGATTTATTGAACTCCAAGGCAATCGAAATACTTTGATATATCACTATTTTGAATATGAGAAATTGCTACAGACAAGATTATCTATCAAATGATCGGATAAACTCATGTTCGATAAACATTGACCATAGTGCTTTAATTTAGCATGGGATTTTCAGAGAGGTGTTTTGATTGTTCAGTACAGACAATAATTTGATATATCTGATAATGGCAGTATTCAGAACCAAAGGCTTTTCCTCCTCCTTTTTGCTGCTTGCGCTTCGAGGGCTATGGTTGGTTTAGGTTTGTTGGTTTAGTGTGTTTGTATAAGCTTTTATGGCACATTTTCGGGGTGTTCGCTGTTGCATCACAATTTTTGGGGTGTTCATGGGAGAGAGATGGCAGGCAGATTGTTTTTTGACGCTCACAATGTGAATGAGGGAGGGGAAAGCCTCGGGGTGCTTGCCAACGTTTCGACAAGAGGACTTGAAATGAGGACATGTGAAGAAATGTCCTCTTGTCGAAACGTTGGCAATGGTCCTGAGGCTTTTCCCTCTCTTGTTCACTTTGTGATCGTTAAGGTGTTAAGGAGAAAGTGAAAGGCAGTCCGAAAAGATTCAACTTGGAGGATATATCTGCGCCATACCATCAGCATCCTCGTATCAGAAAAAAGAACTTTGTAGTGCATGCCCTGCAATATTATCTGCATTACCAGAGATTACTCGCCATGCACTCTGCAAGCCCAGCGGCCATTTTAGAGCCCCATTCCTTTGGGAAGTGACCAAATGCGTGTCCTGTCACGAAAGTTATAACGCAGAGTGAGGATGGCGCGACACAAGGCTCAGAAAAAACAAAAATAGAAAAGACCAGAAGCACAGGTTGCTGAGGCATAAAAACATGAACTTTCTGCTCCAGAACTTTCATTAGGGAAGCAGCATCATTTTTAAGAATGCCTTCAGAAAACCGGCTGCAGAAGGTGTCTGAATACCTCCCCATTCTGTTGTGTCCCAATCTTTAAAGTTGCGAGGTTGGTATGCATTTGTGCTTGATAATGCTGTAGTTGCGTCAAGATTCATCCTAACAGAAGAACCTCAGTTCGGACCAGTGCCCCCTTTGCACCATTGGCATGAATTTTCCCGGAAGTTGTACGTGTGCCGGGAAGTAATGTATACAGAAGAGGACAATTTCGTTTGTAGTGTGAAACACATTGCCTTCTTCTAGTACAGCTGAACCTCATTATAACAAAGTTGAAGGGGCCAGGCGATTACTTCGATAGCGTTAACTTTGTTATAGCCCATGTTGACCGAGCTTTCAAGGGGAATCGTCATGACTTCATTTATTCATTCATTCGTTATAGCGAGGTTCAACTGTACCTGAAAGTACCACATGAGCCTGTAATCGCTGTCATCACTTTTCTGGCAGTCCCACTGCAGACTGCTCCCCCCACCCTGAGCGTTCCATTCTCAGGGTGGGGGAATTTCATTCTCAATTCCGCACTTGTATGGCAATAAAAACAGTTTTTTTAGTTTCTCCCCTTAATAATTTGTAATGTAAGAACTGACTTTCAGAGGAATTTAGCAACATCATCATCATCATCATCAGCCTGCAGTAGACATAGTCAGGCTGGTGATGATGGTGACAAATTACTCTGCTGCACTGTTTTTGCAGCAAAAGTAAATCACTTTTCAAGCGGGCAAAAATTTGTGGCTAAAACTTCTGATTATCAGTTGCCTCTGCAGTACAGTAAATTAAAATATGAAATGGTTGTGGGAGCTGTGACTAGTGTACTTCCTTGTGTCAAAAGTTTTAAAAAATCTAAAATGTTACATCATTTCTTTTTGTGAAGCAATTACGGATTCATTTAACTGCTTTCCAAAAGTAATTTTGCCAATTGTCAATGATCATGCATTTGCCCTGTGCTGACAAGCTTTTTTCCTGTTTGTGTTTGTTCCCATTTGTGCAGACGGCGGTCTACAGGAGTGGCTACAACCGCTTCACTCCCTACTGAAGGTGTCGCCCAAACGAGCAGCTACGTCGGGTGGGGAGAGAGACGATGGCGAGGGAAAGGAGGGGGCAAGAGGAGGAGGAGGAAGCAGAGGAATGGCCTCATCGTCGCCGGCGACGACCAGCATGATGTCGAGCTCCACCGCCGCCTTCGTCGCTCCTCCCCCTGTCTCGTTTCTCATTCGCTTTCTCTTTTTTCTTCTCCCCTATTTTCGCGTTTTTGTTCTTACTCGCCGCAAAAGGGAAGAAAGCACGGACGGACGAGGGAGGGGAGGAAATACGCGAGGACTCTCGTTTTCACTGCCGCGCTTCTCACCACCACCAAGCACTCCCGTGGAAAAGCGCGCTCACGTCCCTTCCAAGTTTTTTTTTTTCCCCCCTTCTTCTCTCTTCGTTGAGGGGTAGAAGGAAAGAGGACGTCTGGATTGGATTTGGCTTTTTTGCTGGCCTTGCAACTGTACCTTTCTACTTTCATCTTTGGGGGCGTTTTTGGGACCTCTTTTCTATGTGTGCTGGCTTAGTGAATTCCTGTTAACCTTGGCTCCGAGTTTCTCTGTGATTAGCGTCGTCACCTCGTGTGGAAGAAAGATTCTTTCTCGTCTGTGTCCAACCCCCCCTTTTTTTTTTGCTGATCAACGCAAGGTTTTCTCTTTTCTTTTCTCTCTTTGTATGTACTGTGGTGGTCGTCACTGTTAGGCAGCCTGCTTGGTACGCCCGAATTGTATACCCACGCACTGTGCATATTCCTCTGTCTGCGTTGTGGCTTGCATACATAGGCACATGTATCTCCCTTGCCCTCCCCCCCCCCACAATCTGTCACTCTCTCCCGTGCCAGCCTGAGCATCATTAATGGTCTTTCTCGGGTTATTTTTATTTTTTTTCCTTCCCACTTTGGTGTCTGGCTGGGCGTTTTCACATGCATATTCTCACCACTGAGCAGTGACTACAGTGGTAGTGTATAATTTAAGTTCTTCTTTCGAGCAAGCAAGAGTCAGCATTTTCATTTTTTTTTTTTTAAACAGTTGCATCGTCATTTCCGTACTCCTTCGTGTATTTTGGTTAGATCCCTCTTTCTCTTAGCAGCGTCGGCCTTTCGTTTATCAACACTTGTGTTTTTTTTTTCCCCCTTTTATGTTTGCGTTGTTGTTGCCAAGGGGCGTTTTTAGCATTTGTGTTTTGTGTCATTGTCGTTCTTTTTTTTTTTTCGTCACGTTGCAATTCAGGTCACCACCACTTCTGCGCGCATTGCCTAAGGTCCATTGCTGAAACGCAAAAGAAATGCCCAGGAAGGACTGTTTATACGATTGGTCGCCCAGCAATCAGCCAGTTAGCTTTCTGTTCTTGTCGCGGAAGAGCGAAATTCTCTCGCACGGGAAGTGCGTGCCTTCTTGCAAGAGCCGCCCTCCCCTTGTTTGGAGCAAGTCACTGCAGCCTGTTTTTGTTTTTACAAGAAAAAAATGTCATTCTCTGCCTGTAAACAAAAAAAACTGTTTTTTGGTCACGTGACGTGTAGAGTTCATGCAAGCCTTTTCTGTCCCCGAAAGCCCCGCATGTAAGGAAAATGGGCGTGCCACCAACACTGTAGGGAGGGTGTTGAAATAAAAGCATAGATGCAAAAAAACAACAAATGCTTGCCATGTAATGTGTTATCTGGGGGTGAGAATTTGTAGCTTCTTGCTGAAAAAAAAAAAAAGAGGTTCAGTGCTTTTTAATGACAGCATCGCTCAATGCTGGAAGTTTACACTTTGCGCAGAAGACGAAATTTTTTGACCTGGTACTCGCTCGTTGTTTTTTCTGTTGCCGGATTATGCGCAGACTGGTTTGAACATGCGTTGAATTGGCACACGCAAACTGCATGGGACTAGACTGCAAACTGCTGCTGAATGGTCACTGAAAATCATCTGTAAGCATGGAAGATATCGCTGTACCTAGTGTCAAATACATGGAGATTGCAGAACGGTCATCGGCTCGTAATTTAGGCAGGCCTTGAATTCAATCTTGGTGATCGTGTGGCGGTCTTGATGGTTTTTCAAAAGTCGGCTGTTGCAAATTACCTAGAAAGCGCAGCCTGTGAACGTACTCTGCAAATGGGGGGCTGTCTGCTAAACTCTGCCGAGTCGCACTTCCACTCTGTGGCAGACGATGCAAGTTTGTGTCCGAGATGGATGGCTAGGGCAGTCAGTCATGTCGCCAAAGAAAAAAAAATACTCTGGGGTGGTCGCACGACATCGGGTGCGCATAGGCTGTTTTTTTTTTCTTTTTCTTGTACATATTTATTGTCCCGCACTGTCCTAGTGACTCTGACAGTTCTTTCCAACATTCTGAAATCTGTTAAACCCTAGCTGTGCAGTGGTGTGTATGTGTGTGTTGAATGAATTAAAATGCATACCTTTATACGATTTCTTTACATTTGTTTACATTTTGGTTGTTTCTGAGGGGGAATTCTGTGTTATAAATGCTCCATTTTGGTCTCACTAGCTGGCTATAAATTTTATGCAGTCTTTTTTCTTATGGACCAAGCCGTCATTCGCCTGCACAGATTTGTGTCAATACTAAGCATTCAGTCTCGGAAGACATGGGATGAAATAACTACTTTCTTGGGAAAATCGAGGCTGCATGCATTTTGCTCTGTTTCTGCCTATCCATTATACTCCTGTGCATGCAGGCTGCCAGGCCGACGACACTGAGTGTTGCAGAATTATATCTAAATTAGCTATCTAGAACTTCTGCAGAACCAGTTCTGTGAGCACAGAAATTTGGAAACACTTCAGAACTTGGAGCTGAGCACCAAGCCTCCATTTTTTGATATCAATGATAGCCAGCTCTAAACTTGCGGATAGGTGGCCAGTGCATTTCTTCGAGACTGCCTCCTTCTCTCTCAAACTGCACCTCTCTCCCCCCCTCCAAGTGTTTATCTGGAGCAGCTATTATTACTCTGCACGTCACCCGCGTTTTTGATAATGTGGTTGCCACTCTTTGAGAACGGCGGTGGGTCTAACATGCAGAACCCACCAGCCTGGCACAATAGCATTTGCTAGTTCTTCCCGCCCCCAGCCGCTTCAGTCAGATGCTAGTTGTGCTTCCTCCCCCAGCTTTCGAGAGTTTGTGCATGCCCCTGAGCTTGTACATTTGCATTTTGACGACAGTTGTATGTGTCGCTACCGTTTCATTCCTACCGTTCGACATGGCTCTTCGATCCCTGCTTTGCGCTGCGAGGCTTTTGTCACCCAAGGCAGCATTGCACGTAGTTTCATTCACTTCCCCATTCAATGTTCATGCTGGAAGGTTCTTCGAAGCTGGTGGAGAACATGAAGTGTTCAGATTTTTTTGGCCCCATGAACACTCTGCAGTTTTCTCGTTTGGGCCTCTCTGTCGTAGTGGGCACAAACTTTTCTTTGAATACACATCACAACTTTTGATGTGTTGTTAGCTACTGGCTTTGTTTTTCAGTGCAAACATTGTAATGCCTTTTGCACAGCATGGCACCTCATACCTTGGAAATTTTTTTGCAGTGCATTGTTTGAATTGTGTGCAGAACACGCTTTAGCATGCCTCTGGAGGACTCTGTTGCTGTCGCGCTCAGGTCCGACAGGAGCAGAATTGGTCGTGCTCCTCATGTGTTTGCACAGAATCGCATGTACTGTGAAAAGCAGCAGTAGTGAAGAGGACAGTTCAGTAATACCACTCTCATTTGCTCTGATTCATTCATGCTTGCTTTGACCACGTTTTGTCTCACTCCGGGCTTCTCTTTTGCGCACCCCTGTTTACTGTGGCAGTGAATGGCAGCTGGCATTTTTTTAATGCTCTTGCAGTAGTTGCATGTTTGTAGAAGAGTCTTCACATTCAGCTTTCACGTGTTTCTTATTCGCATTTGCGTTCCTTCTCCCATCAACAAGGCTAAGTGCCACAGTTTCTTAGTAGCTCTTGCAGCTGTTCTGCTTTTTCTAGAACAGACCTTTGAGGTTAAAGTTCTTCACATTGGCAGTTTTGACTGTTTTCTTTCTCCTCGCATAGCCCCATTTATTGAGCTTTGTTGTTTGGTTTAAAAGTGTCCTAGCTTTTGTCTACCTCAAGAGTGTTTATTGCAATCTTTCTTTTTATTAATTGAGATTATAGTAGAAAGTTTTTCCAGCGGATTTTATTGCTGCATCAAGGTTTTGCATTTTTCGTGTGCACAGCCTTGCCATTAGTTATTCTTACATTTTTAATTTTTTTTGCTCGGTGACTAGAGATTTTAGTTTCAAAACGTTTGTGTGTGTGCCTCTGCATTTAGTTAGAAGTGAGCAAAATACAGGCAGTAGATGATGTGGTGTTTGTTCAAGTACAAAATTACTTGTAATGAATTGCAGCCTGTTATGTAGTCTTGCTTCGAAGTGCTTCATGCCTGTTTTTTTTTTTTTTTTCTAAATGGCTAGGTTGAAAGCGTCACCATAACTAGGGCACTTTCTATTCTAATGTTTCATTGAACAACAGTTCAACAGAGAGCTGACCAAAGTATTAAAGCTTGGTGGGAACCATGTGGGGAAATATGAAACCCTTAATTCAATTTGGCACAGGCCCAGCTGTTGTCACCTTGCAATGTGTATGAAGCTGACAACCCTTGCCATCATGAGTGGTTTGTGTGTTGAGCTTTGATTTTGCTTCTTTTAACTGTTCCTTCGGATGTGATGCGGACAATACACACAATGAATCTCTTGTTACGAAACAGAAACAAGTGAAGCGAGAAGTGGAGAAGCAGTCGTTTCTTTTTTCTATCTTCTATGTGTCCTCAACGTATGTATACTGGTTGAATAAACGAAACGGCCGATGTACATGAGTCCAACCTTTATTGCTTCTGCTGATGACACGTGGAGGAAGGAAAGAAAGCCGGTTGGGAGGGCTCCCTCTCGTCAGTTGCCCACCGTCTCGGCGCACTTGCATCGCAGACAACCAGCAGCTGGCAGACTGTGCCACTGCGCTCAGCATCGCTATTTGCCATGGAGGAAATGTGTGTCTTTTACAGGAGGTCGTGTAGCTGATCTGTTCCAGGCGTACCATACCAGACTGCAATAATTGAATCCGTTGCCAGGTTGTACCGTTAACCAGTTTGTGCTTGACACATCAAGCTTGGCTGGCACACTGCGGCCGCCTACAGCAGCATGGTTCCAGGTCTTCATGAAGTGCTTGCAAAAGTACGATAGGAGGTCTGGTTCCATATGAAACGTCTGTGGTGTGTCCAGGCAAGCAGATTCCTGAAGGCTTGGTGTCGGCCACCTGTGATCCGTACAACAAAGGGAACGGTCACCCATTGTGACACTTTTGTGTTCGATAAAGGCCCAATCGCTCCACAGTGGTGACCATGGCCGCTTTCGTGCAAGGGATAACCTCTTCGGAGCGATACCGCACGACAGCCACATGAACCCGGGAAGGGCTTTGGCCACGGGTTCGGGGGTTGCCCCGGGTGTCGTATGTATGATGAAGGGCTAATGGGTTACGTGTGACCCAGTGACAAGGGGCGTTTTCGGGCGCCCCATTCCTTCTGACAACGGCAACTCTGGAGAGGCCCTCACTATGCGAGCTGCACGCCAAAATGTGTGCCCGGAATTCACGCGTTTTCGCAAGGACTACTTGGAGCCTGGCCGACGGCGCAGCTGCGTCGTCTGCTGCGCAAGCGCCCTGAGAGTGCGCCATGAACCAAAGACGCCCAGCAGTCCTTGCGAGAACACGTGACTTCCGGACGCTGTCGTGCAGCTGATAGCCGGTGCCCTTCCCATGGCTGAAGGAAAGAATTCTGTTGTTACATCACATTTTCTGAAGCAGGGCGGGAAGGCTCACCCCTGGTGCCCCCCCTACTTAGCCGCCGTTTCGGTTCGCATACGTAGTAGAGGGCGGCGCTGCGCCCAGCGTTGCTATTGGCTCCCAGCAGGTCTTGCGAAAGCACGTGACTTCCGGCACACTTTCTGGTGTGCAGCTCAGATAGCGAGGGCCTCAGCTGGCCGCTCCTAAGCTTTCCCTCATCCACGTGCACATCCTGCAATCCGCTTTTCTATGTGGATTCCTCTGGGGAGAACCGTGCACGAACATTCGTTTGCTAGCCAGACAACTTTTAAAAACGCACGTGTGCGACGCAGGCGCGGTCGCATCCACGGCACACAAACTACGCATGCGAAGTGTGTTTCTGCAGCCTCTGCTTGTACAAACTGCTCGTGCGTGGTTCATTCAGTCTAGCGGTTTGTTTTCAGCCAGTGAGGAGATGAAAAGGCCGCTACCGGCGAACTGTAACATGTAGAAACACTGCTTCTGCAGTTGTGACGGTGATTAATGGCACAAGTGCCGCTGCTCACGGCACTCTGCAGTGCGGGCGTACGAAGGCACGTTTACCCTCTCGTCTCGAAAGCAAATGAAAACGTGCCTAGGGGCAGTAGCAGGAATGTAAAGAGATTGAAGAAGCAAGTTTCGTCTCGGTGCATTGTGCGTTTTGATGGATGGTGCTTTTTTTCGGATTTCGATTTTGTTCTGGCGGCCAGGTTTCGTGAAAATGGCAGAAGTAGAGGAAGCTTCTCGCCCCATACACCTAAGTCGCTGCCTTTGGTAAGGTGAGCTGGAGCCGTAGCATAAGGCACCATGATGGTGATACCAACAGTACTAATGGGGGCAGACAACAAATTGAAGTTTGCTTCTGTCAACAGATTAACGCGTACCAATGACGTTACTTGCACTGAGAAAAGTTTTATCGGGTATACAGAAGGCAAAAATATTAAATAGAAGTGTTGAAATTGCGGTCCATCGAGTTTTTCAGATGATTCCAGAGAAGGCCTGGCTACTCCGAGATCACATCAAGATTGTGATCACCGAGTGTTTCGGTCATAAAGAAGACAATTGTTTGAGTATAGTGGGCGGTTTTCAAAAAACTTGAGCACTGCAGTCTGCTGCATGGGAGAAACGCGAAATTCACCCTGTCACGTGACTTTAGGATGACGTCAAATTTTTGCAAGTTACCTTAGTTCACGTAGCACACCATTAATTTAGTAAGTTCGTTATATTCGGTTTCCAGTTACAACATCCTACGACATTCGTTATATTCGCGTCATTTTTAACTATCATTACGACATACTCCGCCGGCATCAATTTTATAACCAACCATTAACGTGCGTCACGACTATAACGTCACTTGACGTCCGGTACCAAGGTTTGCGGACAACTTCGGTGACATTCTGCGGACTTTTCGTCTCGTGAGCCATAGCTCACGATTTTAGCTTTCGCATTAATAGCGTTTGCTTTCGGGCAAACATCAACAAGGCCAGAAAAATATATAATCGACTCTTGCTATAACAAAAATTGGGTAGAGACTTCAACGGACAAAACAACTTAGGCTTAAAGTCGAACCAACGTCGCAAGCCGACCTTGGACACACACATGTGCCTTGCATGGCCTAGCACCGGCACCCCAACGTCGGGCCAGTGCTGAACGCCGACCTTAGCAATATTGGCCCGACACAGTCCTAACCTGCAACCGAGCTAGGGCTAAATGTCGGCGTGCCGCTGGCCAAACCTTGGGTCGGTCGAGGCTTCCAACGTCGGCCATATATTGGAAACTGATGGATGGATGAGGCTGAACCCTTTAAATCGGGCGGTGGCCGTGACTTGTAATGTATTAAAAATTGCAATCAGACTGAACTCTCCTCTCCTCCTCTAGCGCGATCCATTTGAGTGGTGATGAAATTTCACTCGATTTTAGCGACCAAACTGCTTTTGGCCAGAATTGTTGCGTATGAGCGAGCGCAACCCTTATAAAAATGAGTCTATAGAATTCTTATAGACTATTGCCTATCTACAAATATGTTTGTCTATTCATAGTCTATATAGACTGTCTACTAAAAGTGTATGGCCACAAATCTATAGATTGTCTAGGATTTGTATTGTCTATAGACTGTTCTCTGGGGTTTATAGACTTTATAAACAAGTCTGTAGACTGTCTAAAGAAATTTTTGTAAGGGTTAAGTCGCGGCTCCGAGAAAATAGTGCGCGGGGAGGGCGATCTCGTATTCTCGCTTTCCACCTGCACGCACAATTTAAAATTTTATTCGTATCAAAAGTAAACCGCTGGACGGCCAGACGCAGTGTTGGGTACGTGACGGACAAATTCGCTGGGCTCATTCTGCCTAATTTTGAGTGGCACGGAGGATGTCTCGAGGGGGATCCGTGCGCAGGCCGTCAGGGGCGAAGATCTACTCCTCCGAGGCGAGCACCTCGTAGGTCACAAATCTGAAAAACAGAAATAGCAGAACCCGGTGCCTACATTGTTCCTCCAGCCAGCGAAAAACATTTCTCCTTGTGCAGCATTTCCAAGGATTTAACCGTGAAAAGTTTCCCTTTGAGGGATATGTGAAGTACCTAACAAGAGATTTGCTTGGTTGCGCTCTAAACACGAATACGCCTATATGAGAATAAAACAATGGCAGTGGCGGCTTAGCTCGCCTATGCCAGGGTATACGTAGCAAGAGGTATGTTTCCCTGGCTGAGCTTGTTGTGGTCACTGTATGCTTAGCAATGAGAGACATTGGGCTCCATCTCGGCGGCTATGCGCCGTCTATTACGCTCGGCAGTCTGCCGTCTCCGTTTGGCAAGCCGCTCATCTCTCTGTTCGGAAATCTCCGCTGCTCTCTTCGCCTTCTGATGCTCATTCTCTCTTTGTTGAGTAGCCATAACCCCCAGGCGACAACCTCAGGATCGGAAGAATTAATATTCTCTTGTCTATATCGCCATTTAGAACCAGCTGGACTCTCCTTCTCTGCATCCATGTCAAACGTTGTGATACAGCTGTCCATTACATCTCCGCCTTTTATACGCATGCGACGCGCGTTTCGGTTGATAGAGCGGCGAGGCGGTGACGAAGAAAGCGGCGCGCTTCGTTCCGACGGCGAAGCGCACGCTGAACCTGCTGCTCCTCTCCGGTTGCCATGGTGACGGCGCATGCGCACAACTGGCCTCTCCCGGCCACCGCGAAATACTCGACTGGTAGCCCAGTGTAGCTCTCGCTACAAAAATGAGCATTCTCTACTAGACGACAGCTTATTCCCTTTTTACTCCTTTCTATTTAGTGTGGCACAAACGGCTCCTGCTTGCACGGGGAGGTGGGGCCTGCCGTTGTCAGATGGGAGGGGGAGTGGCGCAAGAAGTGCCGTTCCCCAAAATCTCACATAACCTATCAACCCATCATCATTCATACGTCATCCCCGGCAAGCAACCCTCCACCCGGGTTAGTGGGGAGAGGTTTTTTTGGTTCGGGACAACGGCCCTTCCCGGGCACGGGTGGCTGACGTGTGGTATCGCTCCATAGAGGCAGTCGAACAAAGCGATTAGGGCAAATAAGTTAACTGAACCCATCTGTGGCGGCGGGGGCCAGAATATACCCCCCCCCCCCCCCCGCCTCTCCGCTACGGGGGTGGAGCAGGGGCTTCCGCCTGCCGGCGACGCCAACTCCCCCACAAGAAGCCTCCCACTCCTCCGTGTGAATTCTGTTTATCGTACATATAGTACAATTTCAGTTAAGCTGTATTCACACGACGGGCGTGGTCGCGGACGAATCTGTGACGTCACGTCAGTTAGGGACAATCCGCGTGCTGAATGCATACACACGACGGAAGAAAACGGCAGACCCCAAAAGCGTCCTTTTTTTTCGTTGATCGGCCGGAATCCGTGACGTCAAACCACTTGAGTTCCTGTTCGTCCTCGAGATCAGATTTTGTCCGATCGTGTCTATCTACCTTTACCAATTCAGACCAAGGGCTCTGAGGCGAAACGTGATAAGCGCGGCCACGTGACCAAGTCCATATAGACTGACATGATATCAGCACAGGGCAATAAGCATATACTACCGATGCATTTATAATGTAGGTACGTACTTCTCTGGTATTAATAGAATAACCTGGAGCGAAAGGAACGCATTTACATTCGAAGAGAAACGGGCAGGGAGGGGGGCTGAAATACTACAGATGTTGCAGCTACAACGAGTACACGATTATGAGTGCAGCGGCAGTACACCAATCCTCGTTGAAAGCCCTGGAGAGAATACACCTCCTATGCAGAAGGCACAGCGTTCGAACCGCCGGAACGCGACCGGTTTTTCCAATGGGTGCCGGCGTTCCAGGTGTCAAATGCGTGTGAGATGTGACACCCTGCTTGTGACGGAAACAGTTGCGTTGCGCAACAGTTTCGAATTCGAATAGGTCACATAATTCATGCTGGTGCTATACTAAGAATAGTTTAAAGACAATCGCACCCTTGCTGTTCGCTTCTCGGTGCATAGGATGCGGCTTTCAAGTGGCTAACCAAAGAGCGCAGCAAAAACAGATTCACGCACCGTAATGTCTGTGCTTGCGAGGGCTGCGCAGCGAAGGTCGCACCGACGAAGGCTGGCATTCTTGAGTTGCGCACTGCGGAGGTTGACGCCGTACATGACACTGTCGTCCAGCTTCGCGTCCGTCAGGTTCGCCCCTGGTTGGACAACGACCGGCAGCAACATTATCTCCGTGTTGCACAGCAGTTTGCGAGCTTAACTACTTAGATCAACTTAGCAAACCTGATCTGGGGACTTTGAACGGAGCCACTTGCACTACGGCAGTCGCGCTAGCGACAATAGACAACGTGTCGCAGCGTTGCCGAGGAGTACACGGAACGCCATCGCCCGTTCGGCGCGACGCGTGGCCCGTTGGACAATTTAAGTAAAGGACGCCTGTCTCATATCTCGTCGGACACCCGAACCGGGCCGTAAGGGAAGGAAAATGAACAATTGCTTTTGAGGAAAGGAAATGACGCCTGTCTCACATTTCTCGCTGGACACCCGGATCGCGCCGTGAGGGAAGGAAAAATCGATCGATCGATTGATCAATTAATCAAGCAATCGATCAATCCATAAATAAATCGATCTACCGACGATCAATCAAGCAATCGATCGATCAATCATTCAAGTAATCGATCAATCAATCCTTAATGATCGCGTTAAAATCCCTTCAGTTATGGCGCGGTTCAGGTCTCCACAGAGATGCGCCATTTTTCGCTCACGGCCAAAGACGCCGACGGCACCGGCTTTTCTGCGACACGAGCTCCTTAACGCTATAGGGTGCCCCTATCGATTAGGGGCATAGAGTCAGCCTTTACTAAGTCTACATTTAGCATAGTGCGTACCGCTACTGCTATCGTGTGCCGCGCCCCGCCACTGCGCACGCGCTGATTGGTCAACAGCACGCGCGGCTGTTGACGGTAGCGTGGCGCCTCAGCGTATGTACGCAGTAGCGGCATGCGCTGTGCTAAAGGTACCTAATGGTTGTCTGTCGGGCGTTTCGCACTGCACATGAGAAACCATGAGCGAGTCGCGAGTCACTTCGCGTCGTTCTACGAAACGGCACATAGCGACACACAATGCAAACACAGGGTTGCTGACGACGCCAAGAGCACTACCCTTCAATCCTTTCCACGAAGTGTGGCCGATCAGACACGCACACAAAATACATTTTCATCCTCTACACCTCTCCTTCAGTGTCCGAAACCATCTGACCTATATGGCACACTCTTCTATACTGCCCACATAAAAAATTCTGGCCGCGCCACTGCCTTTAGCGGGTCACAGGCTTTATTTCTTATACCGTGCTCCAGACTCATCCTGAAGACTTCCTCGTAACCGTCAGCACGTTGTTCACTGACTCTCTTAGTTGAGAGCTCAGCCTTCTTATATTTGAATACATGTATATCCAAGTTTAGATGACAGGAAAAATGAAAATTGGTTTTTGGGGAAAGGAAATGGCGCGTACGTGTCTCACATATCGGCGGACACCTGAACCGCGCCGTAAGGGAAGGGATAAAGGAGGGACTGAGAGAAGAAAGAGGTGCCGTAGTGGAGGGCTCCGGAATAATTTCGACCACCTGGGGATCTTTAACGTGCACTGACATCGTACAGCACACGGGCGCCTTAGCGTTTCGCCTCCATCGAAACGCAGCCACCGCGGTCAAAAACCAAAATTGCCGGTAGGCCTTTGGGCCGCTTTACATGCCGATCGAGACACCCCATTGTTTAAAGTATGAAAATTCCACCTTGCCGAAAAGTAATATATGCGTAGGATTGCGACTGCAAAAATTTGCTTAGGCAGGAGAATGAAGTCCAGTGGTCGTAACTTTCTTGACGGTGGCGCTGGCGGGAAATGGCGACCGGCTCATCATGATTGATTATTGGCTAATGATGATGGGCGATGAATACATTGGGGTTGTGGCAGCTGTGCATGATATATATATATATATATATATATATATATATATATATATATATATATATATATATATATATATATATATATATATATATATATATATCGATGGTGTCGGTATAACCGCAGTTTTCTTCAATGAGGGTAAGGGGCGACAATTTTTGGCACTGCTTCTTTTTTACCCCCTTTTGTAGTCCTAAGGAAGTTCGTAACCACTATCATTAGGCATCTTGAGCTATCTGCAGGACAAGGACGTCTCAGAGCGATCTTCGATCATCCTGCGCGATAACCTCAACCATTCAATCGCAGCAAATGAAGAACCCTGGCATCTGAGTTCCACCTGAACCCCTGCTGGCCTCGGCCACGCTTCCGTTATTCCATTCGTGTCCACTCTGCGCTACATGCTCAACCCATTTTATGCCCACTCCCAAGTTCGATTTCTTTCTCATACCTTCCGATAGGATACATCAACTCGCGTTTGTTATATCTTATCCGCGCTGTTCTTTCTCTGTCTTTTGGTGGTATACACAGATCAGACAGGTGGCTGCTTTTCCTTCTCGGCGCGTGCTCACGATACACACTCCTAACCTAACATAACGTAGTCTAACCCAACAGGAAAGGAGAGAGTGCAGTTAGTGATGGAAAGGGTGGTGACGTGGATAGTTTTAAGAAACGGGGGACCTTGGGCTCCGAGGACTAATACGAGTGCATGATTTATTAATGCGGCAAAATTCAGATTGTCTATTCTCACAAGAAATTTTGCAGCTTCTCTGTCACGAAATTCCCTTATTGGTCAAAAGGGTCGTGATGCCAACACCACGTGACCACTTATAGTGGACCAATCATAGAGCACCGCCAAGTTTGAAAATCTGAAGACCCCCAAAATTTTGGACGTAGGCCCACCCCAGACAATAAATTAAGGTGGATTAGTGGGTGGATTGACATTTCGGATTAGAATAATTCCATACGATAAACCAATGGAAGGTACTCGGAACATTTTATAAGGTGCCTCGTGTATACCATGTAAGGGCAATAGCACCGGTTCCAACCAGAGTTTTGGTGGGAAAATTGAAATAACATAGCACTCATTGTAGACACCATAGCAGGCAACCTAAATGATAACGCATTTTCTTCTTTACGAATGTAGTTAAGAAGACCCCCAAAGTTTTTCTATGAGGAATTAAGGCGAAGCGGAGATTAGGGGAACGGGAACGAAACCGGACAGCCCTTACAAAAATTTCTTCAGTCAGTCTCCCCAGGTGGTCGAAATTATTCCGGAGCCCTCCACTACGGCACCTATTCTTCCTTTCTTCTTTCACTCCCTCCTTTATCCCTTCCCTTACGGCACGGTTCAGGTGTCCAAAGATATATGAGACAGATACTGCGCCATTTCCTTTCCCCAAAAACCAATTATTATTATTATTATTATTATTAGTCTATAGACTGTCCATGGACTTGTCTATAAAGTCTATAGACAAACCCTACAGAACAGTCTATAGGCAATACAAATCCTATAGACAGTCTATAGATTTATGGCCATACACTTTTAGTAGACTTATGTCTATAGACTATGAATAGGCAAAAATTCTATTGGAAGGCAATAGAGTCCATAAACAGTCTATAGACTGTCTATAGACCATTTTTGCATGGGAGGACAGGCAGAGAATGTGATGCGGCGATGCGGACAGAAAATTTGTTGGAATATGGCGGCACAGCTTGCATAGGACAGGCGTAATGACCGCTTGTAATGTACTGAACTCGGTTGAGGAAAATGACAGTAGATCTGACGAGTCTCGCGTGGCATTAAGCATTTAACGGCTGGACTGTGCAAGAGCGTGGGTCACCTCGGAGGTCGGCGCTGTTCTCGGCTTTGCCGTCCGGGTCGCCCATGTTGCACGAGTTGAGGTCGGCGCCCTCCAAGTTGGCGTGCGCCATCTTTGCCCCCAGCAACTGCGCACCCTTGTGGACAACGATCGGAAGCATTTTCTGAACGGATACCGGAAGCCACTGATCCAGGTGAATCCGCGCGACTAATCTGCTAGAATGCCCAGTTCTTTGTGTTGACAGTATACCTTTCATTGCGCCGTTTATGTCTACTTTCCCACACGCCATGTGCACTGAAAAGCACTTTTCTCAGCGATTCGATTTTTGGCGTCTCCTGTGTACCCGTTCACGTACTCATTTTTTCCACTTAAGAGAATGAAGCAACTTTATTTCATTACTGTCTCCGCTTCATTAAACATTTTTCAAACATTTGCAAACATTGTTGGGTCAGTCTATCTTAATATAACTTAAGTTTAATGCCGTACTTTATTGTCATTATTTCATTCCTTTTGTGCGATGCTAATATGCAGTCTACGACAAATCTATCGAGTATACTCATGTTTTCATACGAATGATGTCTCTCCCTTGTTTGTGTGCTAATAATGCTTAGTTAAGTGTCTCGCTGTACTTCCTTTATATTAACATTGTGTTTTTTTGCGTGTGCTTCCTGTACCGGTCATTTTAGAGTGCTATTGCTCTATTTTATCTTTCTACTCGCCATGTTTACTAGCCCTTCCTGTTAAAATTCCTAGTGGGCTGATAGTATGTCTAAATAAATAATACAAATATAGCTGCCAAAGTCCAATGGAGAGTGAGGGCAAATGCATTTGTCTTCATAAGAGCAGAGGGACGGCTTATGAACAGATTAACCCACTGCATCTGCATCTCTTCCCTCCGCCCCTATAGCTGTGAAGTCTGGCTAAGTCTCTGGTCAGTTTCCGCTACGGTTATGCGACGCTCACCTCCAGGTCAGCCTGGGACAGGTCGGCGAACTCGAGGCAGCTGTGTCGCAGGTCGGCTCGCTTGAAGTCGACGCGCCGCAGGTTCAACCGGGACAGGTCGGCACCCCTCAAGTCTTCGCCCTGCCCTTACAAAATTTTCTGTACACAGTATATACCCTGTCCATAGATCTCTGCCTATATGTCTATAGACTATAGACAAACCCTAGAGAACAGTCTATTGGCCATAATGGAAATGTACAGCGCAAATAAAGACGAGGACACAAGGAAGACACGTGGAACACACGTGCGCTGTACATTTCCATTATGAATTACCAACATGCATAGACTGCCTCCTAAGCGAGTCTATAGGCAATACAAATCCTATAGACAATCTATTATTGATATACGGCCTTACACTCTTAGTAGACTTTTGTCTATAGATAGTCTATAAACTATGGATAGACAAAAAGAGATATCTATAGGAAGGCAATAGGGTCTATAAGAAGTCTACAGACTGTCTATGGACCATTTTTGTAAGGGATGGTTCAAAGTGCGTTGTAGGTCCAACCATGAACTTAATACAAGCATTTCATCTGCGTTAATAATTTATCCATGTACAACGTTGTTGGAACTGAACTAAGGAAAATCACAAAAGACCGTACGCTCGGCTCGCCACTGACACGTCCGTTGTTGGCCGATCACTGTTTCTACAAATATGTAGCGCCATAGTACAGATAGCTCCAATTCTAAAGGGAACACATTTCCCGCATTATACAAATGACTACTCTGCAAGTATTGGCGACACACATTTTTTTCTTTGTTGCGCACAAATCAACTGTTTCCTTTCATACTGCAGCTGGTTCTATACAAAAAACTGTTGCACTGAAGAAATCACGCGGCGCTGATGACTTCTAGACAAACCTGCTGGAGAAAACCAGATGAAGCAGCCTGGATGAATGACGTCACGAAAGAGAAAAAGGGACAATTTAAAGCCAGCGCTGTACAGCAAGCAAACATCGTTTCTTCTCAATACTATAGTTGCATGATGAGGCGAAAGCTCCGCATGCGGACCCACATGCAGCATATTTTGTTTTCTGGGTATGAGGTGGATGTCCTCATCAATAAAAACTAAGGTTGTGTTGGCCTCTGTTTTTATTCCTGTCCTGCTAGCATTCCACAGTTTTTCACAACTTCCCACAATCATACGCTGCACCTCTTCATTATCGGCTAAATTCCCCACGCTTCGCAAGCAAAACTGGGCCTGCGCTGTACTTGAACCTTCATATTTTAAAATGAACACACACCTCTGAGAAAAAAAAAAGGTGAGGGAAATAAAAACTATATATATTTTACCGGCTTCAGAAACAGTGGCCAGTTTGGACCATAACGTCCGAATGAAATGCAAAAGTATACGCGTTAACGTGCTTCAATCAAAGTGACTACACCAGCAATGTGCGAGAGCATACTTATTGCGAAGATTTACACCTATTTTCAAGCATTCTAAGTTTTGTATTTAGTCTTGTCCGTGCCCATATAGCCTATCGTGATCGGCAACAGGCTGCTGCCATTGAAAAGTGTTGGTCACTAAGACCGTTTTGCGCCTTTCTCCGCAGCCTTGATCCTTTGTTCCAGATTTCCCAGCCGGACGGAGTTTTATAGCAGAGCAAACAATTTGTCACAGTTGCCAGTTTAGCCAATCAACGCGCACGCGAGATGTTTTGTTACAGTATCATAGATGTCGTGCTTTAGTCCTTACTACATCATATTTGGTCAAAACCTATAATTTCGGTTTCCTAGCTCTTTTCATCGTTCTAAAAAACTATTTATCGGAACTAATACAGCCAAGTCCAAGAAATATAATACGCGCCGGTTAACTCACAAGTGTTCAAAAATCCTACGGAGTTGCCACTTTAACGTGCAATTCAGGCTTGCGATCAACCGACGGGACCAAAATGCGCGATGTTCTGCACTTACCTGAAAGCGGATCTCGGACACTGGCGTTTTGATCAAGATTCGGACTACATCCTGTCGGGTCAGAGAGACACGGCCCCTTAAACCGCGTTCTTCTTGCTGTTGGAGCAACATATTTTAACATCTCATCGAACGGTATCCCATCGAGTATCGCTGTTCTTTATGTAAATCAATTTCAGACTAGCGAATTCTTTAAGTGCTCTTGGGCGCAAATTCCTGCTATAGCGCCACTGTTGTCAATTGTGAGAGGAAATAAATTCCGTTTTTTTTTCGTATGTGTACCTGGCAACCGAAGCGAAATAAAACACGATTTTCCCGCCCTATTTTTTCTCGCCTTAGTAGCTGATCAATGCGCCCAGATTTCAGCCGTAATGTTTGTGATTTCTCACCGAGATCGATATCATCAGTCTGCCCATTATGCACAAGACCTGCTGCTGTAGTTTCGCCGGTTCTGCCCCGCGCATCTCAAGCAGCAAGTTCTTGTCACCAGCCAAAGGCATGCAGAGCACGTGCACGCAAACTGCCAAACAAGGCGGCAGCACCCCAAGCAGAAAAAAAAAACCTTGGCCCTACGTCTAACCGACATACTGTGGCCAACCATATTTAGCTCCACCCTATGTTAGCCTGAAAAAAACCAGTCACAAAAGACAATGGACAAGAGAAGGAGTGTACACGCCACACCAGTCGTTGGGGCGTGTACAGTCCTTCTCTTGTCCATTGTCTTTTGTGACTGGTCTTTTTCAAGTTACTATGAACCAACTGGCCCGCATTTCAACCCTTCTGCATACTATGTTAGCCACCAAGGTCGGCCCAACTTTGGGGATTGACACTGGCCAAAGACTAGCCAAAGTATATAGGTCGAAGACATAAGAGCCTCTCCCGGCGGATGGTTGACGCTCTACGCGTAGACCTTCATCACCCGGTCACATGATAATCTCGTCTTGTCACGTGATCGGTGCCTGGCAAGTGACAATCGTTGCGGTAGCCCTGGATACCACAAAACGTGTACTTTACTGCAGGTCTTGTAAGCATTAGCAAAATGCTACCAGCAGCAGAGCGACAGCTTTAGGCAAGTTTAGCGCGTTACGCAACAAGAGCGTAAACGTTTAATTAGAAATTTTATGAGCTCCTTTTCTCTATAACGTCACGGTATCAACATGGCGCGTCGTTCATGGCACCGACTGACTTTATGCCATACCTTGCACATCTCCTCCAGTTCAGGTATCAGCCAGTCTAACCCGAAAAATTTGGCCTCTTCTAGGACGCCTGGAAAATGGAGCGTATAATAGTAGGCTCACTAGCTGGTACGGGGTAAGAACGAAATAACTGAATGCAATGCTCAGCGTTCGTTTTAGAGCGGCAGCTTTTAAGGACGCGTTTCCCGGTTCTGTGCCGCTGACGTGACGCATCACCCTGATTGGGCCGCATGTATGACACCACTGCAGCGCGCCACGCTGAGTAGTTCCAACACAGTGACATCACGCGCAGTCTACCAGAGAGAAAGACAAACAATAATGAATAAACAACAGCTGCTGCTTAATCTCTCATCGCACATTTCCTCCAGTTCAGGTATCAGCCAGTCTAATCCGAAAAAGTTGGCCTCTTCTATATGACGCCTCTTCGAGCACACTGAGCGCTCCCCGCGCGGAGTGCCCCGCGTCGGCTTCGTAACCGCATACGCCGTGACGTCAACGTAAACGGAGCCGTCAGGCGCAGAGCCTTTCGAACCACCGACGTGACTCCCGCGCCGTGACGTCACTGCGAGTATGCCTCGAAAAAAAGAAGTGCAGTCGCAAATACATAAATCGTAAGCATGCCACACCTGCGCTGGATAAACGCACTATAATGAGACGCACAATCCTGTTTAGTTTTTCGTAGCCGTTCTGAACGCTGCAGGGGTCGTGTGCAGTATACATATTGAGACAATCTCCAGCGCTTTAAGCGCGCGCACGCCTAAGAACCAACCTGATGACGACCCAAACCTTTCCATTGTCCACCGCCATTGCCTTCTTCCGCTAACCGTCACCTCAAAACCAGGAATGTGGATAAGCGCGCGTACCACGGGGTGAAATGCCTTCGTCGACTCGGAGCTCTCCGTCGTGCAGGCAATCGAGGAGGGGCGCGAAGTATGTCGGGCACCGGTCGACCAGGTAGGCTCCGCTGGCGTCTCTCTCCTTCAGGCACAGGCCCTCGTCCGCGTTCTGGCTGAACAAGCAGCCGAGCAGCGAACGAGGCTGCTGGCGAAACAACGCAGTCCTTGCGGAAAGAAAATGGAATGCGGCGCCGTTGGCCAGAATGGAATAAAATTTTCCGCCACCGTCTGGAAGACGAAGTAACGAACGTTAGGTGTTTGGTTTAGTAGAATTGATATGAATGAGTGGCGTCACCAATAAATCAACAATTGGATATATCAGTGGCGTAATCAGTCAATCACCAATTCGATATACTAACGACGTCACCAATCAATCACCAGCTGGGTTGCAATATCTGTTTACTATGAAGGCCGCCATCTTGAATTCCTTGGACAGAAAATTTCACGCCGAAGAGAGGTGGTAGCAGACGCCTATAAATCGGGAAACGTGATGAGCAAGAGCTAGCGCGCTTAAAAAAGTCAGGAGTTAGTGTTCGCAGACATGTATGCCGTCTGGCTTGCATGCACCATGCAAGAGCAGCGCGATATCAGGCTGCTTACAGAAACTATAGGCCACAAATCCACTGCCACCACGACTTATATGGCATATTCCATTCGGCAATCCAAAGCATCTCTCCGAATACGCGAAGGAGCCCGTTATCCGCCGCGGTCCAATCAGAACTAAGGATCTGAATTCAAATCGTCCATTGAAACGTGCTCTTCGGTTTCACGGAGCAATGAGGCTCTCAGGAAAATGCAATGCCCAACTCACGTAACAAATGTTCCACGCCGGCTGCTGAGGTGGCTCTTCTCGACCTTTTTGGACGTGCCCAGGAACGCGGGACTCAAGGACAAGACGATTACTGGGGAGGAACGCCTTTCCTTGTGGTTAACTGACAACGCTAAGAGCCGGAGCCTGCTCAGGTTTCTGGAGAGAACAGCCTCCACGACCTACTTGAGCTTATCGATCACATGGCTAATTTTCGCATTAAAAAAAAAGAAGAAAGAAAACTGGCTCCCGGTCGCCGATTGCCATTAGAAAGCAGGGTCACGCCTTCAACCGTGTAGTGACTTGGCGTTGAAAATGTTGAATAAAGGTTATGAATTTCCAGGATTTCGTCACTCACTAATGGTTCCTTCATTCCAAAGGTGTAAAGAAACAGAGCTATTAAGGAAAAGATGATTGCATTATAATTAAGTTTAGCCAATTCCGATGACTTCCGGGTGTCCAAGGAGGATAAAACTGGGGGTAAATACGCAGGCTCATACAGTATATCAAGAGCGAAATTCAGAATTGCTCTGTCACCTGGCATAGATGCATTGTGACCAAAGAAATTTGCGGCGTTTTTGCAGCAATAGGATTAGTTTTGCGTGCGTTTACCTTTAAGCTGCAGGCCTCCTGAGACGTTGGCCTAGCTTTCATAAGATACACTAGAAAAGACCGTTTTAGTACGTGTGTTGGTGGTGGTGGTGAAAAACATTTATTCGAGAACTGGCCTTGGGAGTTGGCCTTGGGTTGGAGTTCCCGGGTTCGAACCCGACCGCGGCGGCTGCGTTTTTATGGAGGAAAAACGCTAAGGCCCCCGTGTGCTGTGCGATGTCAGTGCACGTTAAAGATCCCCAGGTGGTCGAAATTATTCCGGAGCCCTCCACTACGGCACCTCTCTCTTCCTTTCTTCTTTCACTCCCTCCTTTATCCCTTCCCTTACGACGCGGTTCAGGTGTCCAATGATATACGAGACAGATACTGCGCCATTTCCTTTCCCCCCAAAACCAATTATTATTATTATTATTATTATTATTATTATTATTATTATTATTATTATTATTATTATTATTATTATTATTGGCCTTGGGGGCCAGCTCCTTACAAATTCTAGGAGAGGTCCATAGTCCCGGACCCCTGTGGCTTCCGCGGCAGCTCGGGCCCTAGCGACGAGGGCTCTTTGGCTCTCTAACGTAGAGTAGCCGATGTGAGGGGTAGATGAGGGGAAAGGGGGTAAGCAGGGTTAGAGGGGCAAGCCCACACCATGTGGTACACGTCCGAGAGCGCGCACGAGAACGCGCGAGAACGTGTGTTGGCTCTGCTAACAGAAATGAGTTATTCGCGCGGATTGCACGTGGTCCTCCTTTGTCCAGCTTTGCGACGCCTGCCTAAAGCCAGTTAGATTACTTACGATGATGCAGAGTGCTTCCAGCATTTAGCCACCTCAGCATCCAAGATTCCACGGGTGAATGAAGTTGTTCGATTGGGAAAGAATACTTACTTTGTTGTTTCAAAGTGCTGTCCACCTACGTTGATCAGAATCGCATCCTTGTCGCCCGGGCACAGGGACAGTGGCTTCGACGGTGGCGCTGCGGGCGCCAAGTTAGAGGCTGAGCGCTATATCTAGGAGCTGCAAGCGTGGATTATCTGAAAGTTAAGCTGCGTTTCTCTGTGGCGCTGGTTTCCCTAAAAATGCTCTCCCGCGCAGTCCGCGTTTTGATGGAGGCGAAACGCAAAATGCGTCCGTGTGCTGTGCGATGTCAGTGCACGTTAAAGAACTCAAAGTGGTCGAAAATGTACGGAGCCCTCCACTACGGCGTCCCTCATATCACGAGTCGCTTTGGGACGTTAAACTCCATAAACAGAAACTGCAAACTTCGGTGCGTCAAGAAAATTTTTTGTAGGGGGGATCCCTGAGGACAGGCTACGCTGACATTCCCCTCCTATTTGTGGATCGCGGAGTCCTTTTCAAAAAAAGATTATGACATCACGTTTGAATCGTTTGGCGGGAAATTTTTAAATCCAATTTTAAATCTGTTCTCTATGTGGACACCAAAAGGCTGACACACCACACATCCTATACTCATGTAATCAAGACAAGCCGTCGAACAGTCTGAAGCCCTCTACCCAATCGCAGTGGCGCAGTGGGAGGCCGCGCTGCTCAGCTCGGACCCGGATCGTTCAACTCCGAGTCACGGAGCGGGCCGAAGAGGTCGCCGAACGACATCGTTGTTCGGCCACCTGGCGTCCGGCCTAGAAGAGGCGCCCACCGCGGGGAGGGGAACGTCACCCCAGCCCTCGCCTAAGACCTCTTCTTTAATAAAGTTTACCTCCTCCTCCTCCTAAGTCCAATTCAATCGGCATAAAAACACCTTCTGCTGCCGGACGAACATCTACACAACCAGAAAGGTCCATAGAACCGATTTTTACTGAGAACAAAAATAGCATGGCGCTGTACACTGTAAAAGCATCTTATCATCATCTGTGCCGTAAGTCGGTCCCCGCGAAAATAAAGGGCGGTACGAAAGCGTGAGAGCCATGGGAAGCAGGGAGAAGGAAATAGGACGGAAAACTGGGCCAGCTTGGAATATATTCAGGTTTAAAAAAAAAACCAGCGCAAACAACAGGGACCAGAAGAACAGCGCTGTGTTTGTCCTCTAGTCTTCTGGCGACTAGACCAGAAGACCAGGGACCAGAAGATCAGTGCTATGTTTGTCCTCCAGTCTTCTGGTCTCTGTATTTGCGCTGGTTTTTTCAGTACGAGAAGAAAATAGGACTGGTTAGATTATGAAAGGAATTGACCTATGGTTATTCCCGTTGAGCTAATACGTACTCCCGCCATTCTCGATCATTTGTGATGCAGGTAAGGACGTTGCTCAAGACAGTAAGGCGTAAACAGAGCAGTGCAGCTCACCATTGAAATTCTCACCAGACGAAACCACGAGCACGTCGTCGTCCCTGCGAAGCATTTGAATGAAGACTATAGTCGGATGCAACTCAAGAACGAAGCGGCAAATACCCCTCAAAGGAGGCCTTCTAGCCAATGGCGTCGGCCGATTTTTATGACTCTGCGGTTAATATTACTCATTAACCCGTTGTTATTCCCATTTCATCTGCCACCCTACTGTGATTTCACGCTGGCAGGTTCAAGGGGAAAAAGAGGCGAATCGTCGACGCCATTGGCTGGATGGTCTCCTTTCAGGGGCATTTGCCCCTTCGTTCTTGAGCTGTGTCCGACTATATAGTGGGCGTCTCGGTCGAGAGTGACTCACTTGATTGAGTCTAGGCTGAAGATTTCGGTGCCGTCTTGAGTGAACAGTCTGTTTGCTGCCATCCCAAATTTCTCGCCAATGGCCACAAGGAATGCGCCGAAATAACCCGGCACCAGGAACACCTTGATCATGCAAAGGACACGCATGCTAAGTGTAAATGGTTTTCATGCTTGAGCGTCGCTATGACAGAGTTCACAGCGGGACCGCGTGCATGCAGCCCGATAAGCTGGCTCAGAACGGTAAAAACAAAAACAAAACTATACGACGAGATTTATGCAGTGAAAGACACATTAGGCGGAATTTTTGTAAAACAGGGTGAGGTCGTTGTAGTTGAGAGGTCGATTCCGGCACTGCGAGACGAAGGAGGTTCGCTCTCAGCCCGGTTGACGAGAGCTGGGGCTTGGGTGTGAGCGGCCGTGTTGCCTGGGCGTTCGCTGTGTGCAGGGACCCACAGCAGCTAGAGTGACGATGCGACCATGTGGAGGGGATTATTCTAGAATCTTAGCCGCCGGGGAGCGGATATGTTGCGTGAGTGATAACATGATTTCGGTAACTAATTAAGCGTCGAGGGGGTCACGTGTGTGATCACGTCGCGATTCTGAGAACCAATCAGAACCATTGCATGATCGAGTCACGTGATCGATCCGTGGCCAAGTGATCTAGATGAACCATCATCAACACCGCTCAGTCGGCAAACGAGCTAGCAGCTGCGCTGAAAAATAAGGCACCCTGTCGTGTTGCATCGCTCACTTCCCTGCAGGGTGCCATGCTATATTCGGCACTCGTCCAGTGTGTAGCGAGGGGCCCGCATAAGTAGTCGACGGACACGACCAGCCTGTGGTCACTCGTTGCCACCTATATACGCTAGCACATCGAGCGTATTTCACGCTTTTACGAGGATGTCGCGGTGGCGATGTCGGTTGACGCACCTTGCCATCGCGATTCTCTCCATTCTTGAACACAGTTACTCTGACGGAGTTGCTCTCGGCCCGTGCGGGCTCCGGGTGCCGGCGCTTTTTACACCGCATGGTGCAAGGAGGCTCACTCGACTCCCGGCCCCATGCAGCTGCGGCCGAAGGCGCGTCGTCGACGGATCGGAGACCTGCGTCGTTGTTGTTGTTGCCTCAAAAGCGATGGCACATACCCACGGTGGGGGACTGACCAGGGTTTGGTGCGGATCCAAACAGGGGAAAACTCTCAAGGGGCTGATGAATTTAAATAGAGGGATCTGTGAATATAAATAACGAATTCTGAGACCTGCGTCTAGCGCCTGGGCACTCCTCCTCCTCCTCTTCTTCTTCCCCATCACCTTTTCTTCACTTCAAGCATAGCTCGAACACAGGACCCGCCGCGGTGGCTCAGCCCTCCACTACGCCACCTATTCCTTCAATGATACCTTGTTTCCTTCTCTCGCGGTGCGCTTGAAGTGTCCACGCAGGAGACAGTTACTGCACCTTTATAATTTCCTCAAAACCATTTATATTTCAAGCACAGCGCCTTTCACGGTCGGCTGGCGTGGATGCTTTAGACACCTTCAGCGTACCGTTACCGGAGTAGCGGCAGCCCGCCTACCGCCGGTGAGCACGCGCTGATTGGTCCCGATGCTACTGGCCTGCGCAGATTCCAGGTACCTGGCGCCATCTGACGCCGCCAAGGCTATCTGTGCATGCGCATTGTCTGCGCACGGGCTCCCGATATTCCGGTACCGGTGACGGCAACACGGTATGCTAAGGGTGTCTATTGACGAAGCGTAATACGATAAACCTGCCCTAAATTCAGTTGAAGCCAAAAATGATCAGTATATATTCTTTAATATACACATGATTAGCTGGATAACCATGGGGGTTACACACAAATAAAATTAACACATTAAGTAGAGCAGCAGCCAAGTTGGCAGGCCGTCGCAGGGAGGGACATGAAGTGTTCAACACCCAGGCGCCATTAGCTCAGTGCTTTCTTTAGGCATTTTATTAAAACTGGCCATGCAGTCCCCCCCCCCCCCCCTCCCTCCTTTTTCCCACCAGGCGCCTTTTGAATGGGTTTGTTTGAAAACAAATGCTGTAAACTGCAGGCACGGTGTTAGCATACTGCAAAGAGTTAGTGTTTTTGTTTAGGAAAGCAAATGGCACAGTAACAGCAGATCTAAGGGTAAAGGGACATGATTACTTAGGATGGTGTAAAACTGGCAAGTGACTGTTGGCTTAAGGATTTCTAAGTAACACTATGGTCACATGACATTCCACAGACCCAATCAGACTAGTAACTGATCAGCAGTCTCATGGTGCCTGTAGAGAATGAGAGTGCACATCTATTATCATCAAGAGATCAAATGCCAAAAAAAGGCAGCAGTACTGGAGAAAACTCAGTGGTGAAACTGACAGTTAGATAAATCCTTTCTTTTAATATTGTAGTCAGCTTTATATATGGCTTCATTGTGCCTGCACTTAGCTGTGGACATTGCATAAGGCTGGCTTCAGTGGCAAGGCACCATTCAAGTGCGCTGTGCCTACACAGTCAACTCTCAGCCTTTTGCAAGAAAATGCAGCAATTAACATTGAATTTGTCATTTAGGACTAGTTCAGAGCCTTTCATATTGCAGTAGATTACCTCTCCATACCGATTAGTGAAATGCTGTCAATATGATTCAGAATAGTGAACTCAGTACCACGCCCTTATCCAATTTGATAAGAGATGTTTTGGGCAGCATTAATAGCTTGAAATGTTTGGTTCTCATTTGCGAACATCTTTAAGACAGGAAGTGATTCAATGATCTCTCAGTTCGCTGAGAAATCTAGGAATTTCGATGGTACAATTTTCAGGCATTGTGGCTGTTTGTACGAAATTTTGCGCATACCTGAAAAAAACAAAACTTTGAAGAATTGCCTTTCATGACGTTTGGTTTCACGTTCGGTGGAAAAATGTTTGTTTTGAAACACAACAGCAACCGGTGCCAGAGAGGGGTAAACAATGCAATCGGGAAAGAATTTTCTGTTAAAAACTCTGTGTTATGTTTCATTAGTGTCTGAATAATGTCCACAATGAGAATTCCACATAGCCCATAAGCATAGGCACTGTTGAATGAGAATGTTCAAGTTCATCGCTTTTCTTAACTATGCATGTCAGCTTTATGCAGATATACCTAGAGGGGCATGCAACACAGCAATGCAGTTGCATGTGATCAAAGCTGCTATGTTGCAACTACAATCTTCGCTAGAAACTGCACCCATATGGGCCTGCAAGCAAGATGGAAATGAGCATCTCACCTGAAATGTGCCAGTTGTATTCCAATTTAGTTCTTTATTGTTTCTAGCACAGTGTTCAGCTGCTTTACAGAACAGTGACTTGCAATATACTGCACACAATTGCAATTCGTCTTTGTATCTTTGTAACTAGGAGTGCAATCTATGCTTGCATGGTTATTTGTTGAACTGGGAACACTGCAGAGCAATATTCAGGTCAAGCTTTGATGGCATCTCGTGGCCAGCAGTAGTGTGAGGAGGCACAGTTGTGTACAGTTCACTGGGTTCCAGTATTCCCTTATCACTGCTATAGGCAGCACACAAGTGTGGCGTCTCATCCTCAAGAAGTCTGCAATGAAGCAAAGTTTTTACATATAAATTTTGTATTACAGACCACTGCACTTTACTTCTCTGTGTTTACCATAACTAGAAGATTTATTACACATCCTTGTACCATTGACAAGGTTACACACATGTTCTTCGAAGCATGTGCCGTAAATATAGCCAAGGTCCTTGGACCCATATAAATTGTGACACTAACAGCATGCAACAAAGAAATCTCTCACAATAGCCTTCATTCTGTTAATTTCATAGAAATGAAGCAGTAGTTCTCACTAGTATTTTGATGTTTGAAAATCTCAAATAAATATATTTATAAAACACATCTCTCGGTGTATCTCTATAATTGCTGCTTTCCCTCTTTTTAACATGCTGCAGCACTGGCTAGAAATTTAATGGCACAAGAGGTAGCTCACTGTCTGCATGAACAATTTTGGCAGAGTACTGAACACGTACATAATGTTTTGCTACTAATACAAGAGATGTAATATGTTGTAATTACATTTTTTTCTCCAACAATGCTCCAAGCACCAGTGTGACTTTACTACAGTAGAATCTCGGTGATACGAACACGGTTGATACGAATTCGCAAATTCCCCAGCCGGAGTGCATTGTGCACAACGTAGGGAATTTCAAATGTTACGAACTCTCTACCATGCCACATCAGATGATATGAACACGCGAGCCGCGATCGCACCCTCGAGCATTAAGCACAAACCTCACATCGCTGAGATGGGGATCGCTAATCGCGCGGTATGCACCTTAAGGAGCGGGGCGCGGTCCTCACATCGCCGAAATCGCGATCGCTAATCGCGCGGTACGCACCGCGAGCAGCAAGCGACGGTGCGCAGCCCTCACAGCACATCGCCGAAGTCGCGATTGCTAATCGCACGGTACACACCACGAGTAGCGTGGCCGCATGGCCACGAATAAATCCCGTCAGCCGTAAACAGATCTGCGTGCATGAATTTCCTATGCTTCTGCATATGAATTTTGTTCGTTTGGATGATACCCCGTGAGATTCGTATCACCAAGATTCTACTGTATAGGATGGTGACTCCATCACAGCTGCGGTGCTTAGTTCACCTTGCCTTGTCTTCCAAAAGTGCACTGCCACCCTCTTTTCACCACATGTTGTCACTTATGAATTCAATTATGAATTACTTATGAATTCACATGCTCTAGTCCTATGTTATGTTTTATCGCTTTACTATGTGTTGCAATAAACTAAGGTTCTAAGAATATTCTGTTTCATTATAGGCAAAGTCTTGTGGTGGCCTACTCCATACGTAAACTGGTGAAAAATGCTTTGTATGGCCAGCTTATCAGGACATGCACAATGGAAAAGAAACATATATGCCATGCAAGCTGCTGTACACATGTTCCTTTTTCATTGCCCATACCCCTATTCACACTTAAAACATACACTGCACTTCAGTATTATTCCTTCTTTTTAACTCGGCCCCATGAAGTAAATAGACACAAACCTAGCTTTCATGCTAGTATAGCTATAATGGTATGTTTTGAGAGCAAACTGGTTGATAAGGCTGTGGAAGGCATTGCAGCTCCAAGTTTGCGCTATGTTAGGCAGGTAAGGTACGTCTTTGAGAAGGCTTGGTGCCAGGACTTGTTGTACAGCTTCCGGTGATCATCAGATCCTTGACGTCAAGGAATTTTTAAAACTATGGAACATGGTTACACTAGCTAGCTACCTTCATCGAGCCAGTCTCTCCCTTCTTTAGTAAAGTCTCTGTGGGCACAAGCTGAAAAGATTTTAGACTTGTGGTTGTACACGTTGGCCACGTGGTTGGTCAATTGGATGTCCATTTTGGCAAAGTATGCTCTCAGCAACTAGCACTGAACACAGCACACGAGTACAGGTGACTGACCACAGCCTATGACCACTTGGCTAGCAGCTCTACACCATAGCACTTTGAAGAAGCAAGCAACCTTTTTCTTTATTCCTGAAACAGTATGCCATGAAAACAACAAATTCTGATTATGCACTTAGTCATGCACTTGCCTTTTGCTACGCAGTCAATAAGGTGCTCTATGTCACTGTAGTATTTTCTGAGGAGAGCACAAATTTAAGTGGGTCAATCTTTAATGATTCTGCTGACAAAGCACTTCCTTTCGAGCAAGATTTCTAGTGCCCTCTTCAACCCCTCCGATTTCATACAAATGCTGCTGCCAACCTCATTAACCTGGACAGAATAAATGCACACATGTGAACACAACCTCAAGATGTTTCATTCAGGAATAAAAATTTAAGCGTACCTGAATTAGCTCTGTGAGTAAGATGGCATCCCGAGTCGCATCAATCGAGGTGTACAGTCTTTGCCAAAACTAACCAGGCTGCATGATTTGCTGCTTCCTCAATTAGTGGAGCCCCTACGGCTTCCCTAAAAACAAAAAGGTATTGGAAGGTGAGGAAAAGGGTTCTGCTTACCTCACAGTGACTTATAGTTTGATGGGTGTTCCGCTATACAACTGAGAAGCAAAACGGGCAGCCTGATTACTTTTGGCAAAGACGGTACATCAGGTACTTTGTACTGATTCTTGGTGAGTTGCACCTCCCATCACCTGCAAGACTGAGAAGCTGCCCTGTTGTTCCTGACAGCAAACAGTCCTGTTCGCCTCTCCAGAGCTGTTTCAAGCAAGCCAAGCCATTTATCAGTTTTCTGGATACTCTTCCATGTATAAAATGACAACAAAGTGTGGCGTTGAAAGTGGTGGAAACAGGAGACACATTTAGGAGATGTTTTCGCTGCCTGGGCAGTGAAGACGACGAAAAAGATTCAACAAATGACAAAGAACAGCCACACATCGGGGACTCTGATACCAATACTTCACAGCAGTTGCAAGGATTTTTGGGGATTCAAACCACTGAGCAAGATGGCACCTAAGTTAATGGAACATTTAATTAAACTGTCAAAGAGCTAGTTACCCAAGATGACGCTCAAATGCATGCTGTGTTCGTAACAAGAAAATGAGCAAGCAAGGTACATACTTGATCACAATACATGTAACCGTATCTGCATGCATGGTATCATAGTATGTTGATTGGTATATTTCTTACGTTTATAGCATGCATGGTCTTAACAACTAAACATTCCTGTCTTGTGATATAACATACAGCTTCCTTTATAATTAACATAATAAGTTACAAGTGCATATTGTGGAACCTGACTGTTAACATAGGTAACTTATATTACATCTATGTCTATGGCCATGTCTGACCCTCTGTATGTCAGAAAATTAACACCATCTTGTAATAACTAATGCATTCCAGCACACAAGGACAGGAAGTTGAGGGGCTCGTGATGACACACTTATGAAGAAAGCCAACAGCAACTGAAACCAAGGAAAGGATAGGGGAAATGTTTCTATTTTCTTTTTTTAATTTATAATGTTGATCAATGTTAAATTCATAGCATAACCATTTTTTAAATGAACGATAATTGATCAGAAAGTGGAACAAAACCAAGTGCTGCCGATAGGATTCGAACTCACAACACATGCAGAGATAGTGAGTTAAGACCCACCAGTATCATGGGTTCTCTTCCACTTTCTGATCAATTATCTTGCATTTAAAAAATCGTTGCATTACAAATTTACCATTGACTGACACAACAAATAACAAAAAGAAATTAGAAACACTCCCCTATGCTTTCCTTGCTTTTGGTCACTGTTGGCGTTCTTCATAACTAATCATTCATCATATCAGGTCATTATTCTATTTTAAAATGCAGCTGTGGCCATTACATAGGCAATTCTAACATATACTGACCGTACAGAAGAATGTTGCCCAAAGCCTTCATTATCATCAACGTCATTGCAGAAGGCTCCCTAGTGTTTTCATGGTGATGCTGCAAATCACTTGACATGTTCTGCAGGTTTTGAGTAACTGTGGTAGACATCTCTCAAACACGTTATGTTGCCTCTGAAATGATGAACATGAAATTAGTTTGGCTTATGACTGAACATGAATAGCAGCATGCCGCTAAATTTTTCAACATACCCATTGCATTCTGCTTTTGGAAAACTTTCATCATCAGCACTGAGGCCAGCAATTCTCACGCTGTCTTCATCGGCATTGCTCTCAGTCGCATTGTCACTCGACATGTCACTATCATCAGAACGTTCTGGCATTTCCAGCAACCTTGGGTGCTGTGTAGAGGCCATTACAGGTGTGCTAAAATGAGTCAACTCAGGCTTAAAACTTGTCTCATCAGTCTGTACCCCTAAAGAAAAATACAAAAAATTATTATTCCAGGTGAAGTATGAGAACAATTTTTTCATTACCGCAGCTCCTAAGCGGGCTTGTTGTCATTGTGCCTTTTGAATATGTAGGTGCCTTCAAGTGTGCCTGTGAAAACTTCGATGCCGTTGTTGGAGGTGCACGGCCACACGTTGGGCACATGTGAATTTTGTTGCCACCTGCAGAAACAGGCAGGAAATAAATCAAACAATTGATACGGGAACAAACAAAAATTGGAGGGGGCACTTAAGCTCCGCCTTAAGGACATGATGAAATAGCTAATGGGTCTTATGACCATATATGCAGAATTGGAAGAACCCTCTACTTAACATTAATAGATCCCTGGGAGTCCTCAAACCACTCCTTGCACAGTGGTGCAGTTCAGCCGCATGCCGGCGCCACTAGATCGGTTAGGTGTGTAGAAATAAGACTCTCCAATTTAACTCCCTGCACTGTGTTTTGTTATGAGCGGTCATTACTTCAGTAGTCCCAGGTGAAAATGTCCTTTACATACTTTACATAATTACATACTTTTTAAAACCTAAATTACAACAGCATATGCTCTGTACTCCACACTTACCTCTTGCCCCGAAGGTATCCCTCCAGGCCTTCACGGATGGCACTGCAGACCAAACCAACCTTGTTTGGCCAGGGTGACTGCATACTGGTCGCCCGTGAAGTGCTTAGAGCAGATTCAGTATGCCTTATTGACTCGATCCCCGGGCAAACCATGCAAGTCATGCCGGTCTGCAAAAGTGATATATGCGTCAAACCTGCAGAAAGCAGAAATAGTGGTGTTACTGCAACGACATGTAAATGCCTGCTCTGAGCCATTGCAAGAATTAGGTCGGGCATGGTAGAACGTGGTTTATAGAGTTTAACATCCCGAAACGACTCAGGCTGTAAAGGACACCGTAGTGGAGAGCTTGGGATAATTTCGTCCACCTCTATAACGTGCACTGACATCACACAGTGCATAGGCCTCTTATCAGTTAGCCTCCGCTGCAGCTGGGATCAAACCCGTATCTTCGAGTCAGCAGCTGGGCCCCATAATCACTGAGCCAGTGGGACGTAGCAGAACGATATAACCATTTGTGCTGCAGCTTGACGCATGCTCCACTTTCAAGTGCTGACAAAGGAAAAACAATGCACTTGCACGTAGAATACTACCGAACTATCAAGCAAGCCATTCACTGTGTTTTTTTTTATTCCGCCAATGGGCTGCCTTGGCGTTCTGTGTATTTTTACAAACGTGGGTGTACAGTTCGATAAGGCCCATCTTGGCAGGAAAAAAAACATTTTTAAGAACTGCGAGCTTGTAACCCTTTCCCATCATTCAACTGTCTCATAATGTTTCTTGAAGCGATTTTCTATTCTAGTACAATTTGTCTAATACGTCCAAATGACTGAGGTAACGGTAAAACAGCACTGGGAACATACAGAATGTTTAAGCAGGAAATTGTGAAAGAATTAAAATATCCGTGATTATTCTAGGGGAAGCTCTGTTATTTGAGGACTAAGACATATCGAGTCAGGTATCACGAGATAGGCACATAATGCGGTGCGTGTTAAGAAGAGGAGGAAACGGCTGAACACTTGATGCTTTTCTGTAAAGGGCTTCACCCTTCGCAGCAGTGCTGATTTATTCAAAGCACTGGGGCAGTTTAAGGACAGTGAATGAAATGAAAATTGGTTGTTGGGACAGTGAAGGAAAAATAGATTTTAAGCGGGTAGAAATAACCAAGCGAAGGTTATCTGATTGGTGGCTAAAATCAAGACTAGAGTGAAATTTCATGAGTTATGGCAAAGTGGCATGAGTCACCTACCGATTTAAAAGGTTCAGCCATATCTATCTATCCATCTATCCATCCATCCATCCATCCATCCATCCATCCATCCACTTTCCTTCTATCTGGCACATATAGTTTCTTACTGTTAACAAATAGTGATATTTAACATAATTAATTAAATATGAAACTCTATGGTCTGGAAGGCCAACCGGGAGCAGGAAATACAGGGGCCACATGACCTTGTAGCTCGATTTTTTTTCAGGTGGGGAGAAAAACCACGCATGCAGGAGATTGTAGTGTGCCTCCTCTCTTTTGGAAAGAACGTGACGCGGCGAGTCCCTACATGATTGCCGCTCACTACCCGTCGGGACGAGTCATCGATCCACCCTTCCTGTCGCTTAGCTTCGTACAGCTTGTGCGGGGATGTGAAAAACCTTGTCCCTGGCGAGTTCAAGTATGTGCTATCGCCAACTGCTACGCAGCAGTTCATATGTGACCACAGATCGGGTGAAGAATACGACGCATGCGCAGTTTTGCCGCGTATGAGCGGCGCTTGCGTGCGCGCGTCTCCCGACCGGTGCCGGAGTGCTTTAGCCGGAGTTATAAGAACCGCAAAGGCATGGCACACGTGCAAAGAAACTAGAATTTAATGGCTGTTGCCACAACATGCTTTTTCTGTTTAAAAACAGCTGTGTTCGTTAATGAGATATGGAAGTGACAAGTGACTGTCTGCACATACGGACCTGAGTAAAGCAGGATTCGTTAAATGTAAAATAATAATAATAATAATAATAATAATAATAATAATAATAATAATAATAATAATAATAATAATAATAAATACCGCTCACCTGTGGTCTTTAGGTACCCGAAGGAACTTAAAGCTGCAGTTTCGGCCGGTGTTGTGGCAGCCGCGAACAAAACGCGTCCACTGGCCGCGCGGCATGTTTTGCAACATGACGTCACGAAGGATGGATACGGCTGAACCCTTTAAATCGGGCGCATTACAGACGTCACCGCCACTGGCGGGGGCTGGCCGAATTATAAGGACTGAATCATTGGGCGTGGTGGGGTGTTTGCACAGCGGAAAAAGAAAATTGGTTTTTTTTCGGGGGTGGGGGGGGGGGGGGGGGGGAAAGGCGCACATATATCGGCGGACACCTGAACCGCGCCGTAAGGAAAGGGATAAAGGAGGGACTAAGAGAAGAAAGGAAGAAAGAGGTGCCGTAGTGGCCGGCTGAAAAAACACGTGCGCTGAAACCCGACCGCGGCGGCTGCGTTTTTATGGAGGAAAAACGCTAAGACGTCCGTGTGCTTTGCGATGTCAGAGCACGTTAAGGATCCCCAGGTGGTCGAAATTATTCCAGAGCCCTCCACTACGGCACCTTTCTTCTTTCACTCCCTCCTTTATCCCTTCCCTTACGGCGCGGTTCAGGTGTCCAACGATATATATGAGACAGATACTGCGCCATTTCCTTTCTCCCCAGAAAAAAAAACAAATTATTATTATTATTATTAGGGGAAAGGGGGTCATATTAGTGGTTCAGGAGTTCGTTGCCTAGGTTGCAGGCCTCCCCCATGTTACACGTACTGTGCCCATGTCTAACCCTGTCGTAATTGCCAGCTGTGCCCACCGTAGGATTTTAGCAGGCTAATCTGCTGAATTGTTTTCCATACATCCGCGGTCGTGATTAAATGCAATAACTTCACTCATGCCGCCGCGGTGGCTCAGTGGTTATGGCGCTCGGCTGCTGACACGATCGACGTACGCGGCGGTCGAATTTCGATGGAGGTGAAATTCTAGAGGCCCATGTACTGTGCGAAAGAACCCCAGGTGGTCGAAATTTCCGGAGCCCTAGCGTCCCCCATAGCTTGAGTCGCTTTGGGAGTACGTACGTTAAACCCCCATAAACCAAACCAATAACTTCACTCAACGGACCAGCGCCGCTGGCTTCAGGGGGAGCTAGGGTCCAATGAATTGCTTATAAGTAAAAAAACAACTGGGTATTTCCCAATTAGACTCTGTGTTGTTTATTTTTCGCTTGTGTGGCTGCTTCCCTCCACTGCGAAATAGGGTGAAAATAAAGGGGGTAAATTACGCTGGGTGATGACAAAATTATCGAAATACTCCACTCCTTGACCATTAGTGCGTTTGTTCCCGCAATGAACCCTGGCCAACCCCCCGCCGTTCAACATCATTTGGACAGGAGTGCGCTCTCCACTACGGCACCTTTCTCTTCCTTTTTTCTCTCCGTCTTTCCTTTATCCCTTTCCTTACGGCGCTGTACAGGTGTCTGCCGAGATGTGAGACAGATACTGCACCATTTCCTTTCCCCAATAATAATAATAATAATAATAATAATAATAATAATAATAATAATAATAATAATAATAATAATAATAATAATAATAATAATAATAATAATAATAATAATTGGTTTTTGGGGAAAGGAAATGGCGCAGTATCTGTCTCATATATCGTTGGACACCTGAACCGCGCCGTAAGGGAACGGATAAAGGAGGGAGTGAAAGAAGAAGGGAAGAAGGAGGTGTCGTAGTGGAGGGCTCCGGGATAATTTCGACCACCTGGGGATCTTTAACGTGCACTGTCAACCCACAGCACACGGGCGCCTTAGCGTTTTTCCTCCATAAAAACGCAGTTTCCTTACGGCACTGTTCAGGTGTCTGCCGAGATGTGAGACAGATACTGCACCATTTCCTTTCCCCAACAGCCAATTATTATTTTGTGCCGTAAACGCCCCGGTGGGAGGCATCCATCGCTCGCAGCCGCTCGAGAATACAGGCTGCGCGAATTTTTTATTAGCGTGAAAAGTGAGCCACAGTTCTCGTTTGTCGAGCCAACGAGCCCGACTCTCATTACAGCTCAGACTATGCACTATTTCACATTTTCAGAATCGGCTGTTTAATTTCCTCATACCAAGAAAAATTACCAAAAACAAAACCGAAACATAAACCTGCGTGCGTCATACGCGCCACTATCGGAAGTGTGGACAGTAGTCGTCAGCGCTCGTTTTCCGGTTTTAATGGCGTTCGATTGAAAGAAGCAGACGAGCGGCTGAGAGCGATGGATGCCTCTAACCGGGGCATTTACGACACGGCCCTCATGGGCATTTTGACCAACGAAGGTCAGATATATCCGTTTCTGGATGCCATTTTTGACTTTCTTTACCGCCGGTGAGTACCTGCACAATGACATGCACAGTCTAGCGCGCCTCTCATTACAGCGCGCGGTTAGAACCACCCGGATCGGCGACCGAGGCGAAAAGTGGCGCTTTCCTTGAAAATGTTGCTTTTAGCGAATGATTTTTCACCCTTCTATCGAACAAAACAGTGTGCGACGATTCGCGTCGGCTTTGTTTTGGTTGCTGCGCGATGCTGGTTTTGAGCGTTAGGAACCCCTGGAGGCCCTGTTGACGAAGGTTCTTTTCGGTGAACATTAGCACCGAGGTTGTGTCATGCCTGAAATTCGGTATTAGCTCGGCACTGCAAAAGGAAAACCGCGACATTTTCGTGCTGCAGGTTGGGCATATCCGCTACGAATCTTTCGTTGGCTTAGCGCGATGTGACAGAAGCTCGCGTATGTACTCTCAGTTGGGCATACTTACGACGTACTGATTGGTCTGTAATTCTTCCGGCTATAATTTGTGGAACTTTTCAGAACCTCATTATTTGCGTGTTAACGTCGCAAATGCAAATGTGCGCGCTTTTACTGATGTGCCGTACAGGCATTCTGTATTATTCCGTGGCTTTTTACGATGCAGACAGCTTTCACATGATTGGCGCCAAGCTGCTCGTGAGAGCTCGTGCAGCCGATATGCACATTTGGATAGCAGACGACGTAGGTCGCTTATGCTTCTTGCCTTGTGTTTGCAAGCGTTGCAGGGGGCGGCAGAAAGTTAGGTGGGCGGAGCTGAGAGACATGGGATTACGCGTAATCCCAGGCCTTGCAGAAGGCGTAATCAGGCTGATGATGGTGGCTATCACTGCACCCAGCCGGCAGTCTTCTCTTATGCATGCTTCGTGGAATTCTCGAAAGGAGAGCGCCGTTTGACGCTCCGTTGTTAAAACCGTGTTCGCTGAAAGTTGTTCGCTGGAACTGCGCGGTCGAATGCGAATTATGTGGTCATTTCGAAAGTGTCTTGTGCTCTGCTTTTCATTAATTTGCGCGCATATCTTAACGATCCACTGTTGAATGGAACAAACCAAACTAGCAGAGTAAACTGCCATTCGCGAGCTGTGTAAAACTCATCGCTTTAGTAAAATTATCTGCACGGCGGAATAAATGCGCAAGTTGTCATTCACTTACAAGGATTGATTGATATTTTAGTGTCTTGTCCTCTTCCTATCAGCTGAATTAATGCAACTTTTTCAATGTTACTCATACAGGACTGACTTCTATCGAATCAAGTCCTCCCCATCTGAAAAGCTTGGATTTCCTCCCGGAGTTGCAAGGCGCATTGTGAGAGCTGTGAGTGCTTCACTGCATTTATGTGCATGCCAGCACGAGCTTGATTTGCTCGTGCTAAACCTGTCTGTGGCAGAATGAACTTGACTGCTCCCTGCCTAGTCCATGAGTTCTTCGCCGACTTCTCCATCATAAAGAGCCACAAAGAGCAAAGAGCCTACTTCAAAGCATTCCGCATAGCCAGACGAGAACTCCCTATGTCGCCCAACCTCCTCCCTCGAAAACATTCAGCACTGCTCAGACAAGACCCAATGCACTTATTACCTAATACACTCCACTGCCAAGGATATGGCTCCATAACCATGCTTGTCCACACATACTGGAACTGTCCAAGATCCTACATCGTGCAGCGCTGCCCACTCTCGCAACATGCCCATGTGGGAGGCCTAGGAATTGCCCACCTCTGCAAAACGGCCTCTTCATGGGGCAAACTCCTGCAGTACCTGCCTGCTCTCTTGGGGGAGGAACCCTAACTCCGTCTCCCTCAAGAACACGGACCCGGACATGGGTCATTTAAATAAATGGTTTTCCCTCTCTATTTGCAGACTTAACTCAGATTGCCGACTTGGCTGAATGTTGCTGGTTAATAGTGCTCGGTTTGCTGATCTTGGACATTTTATCCCTTCCCAGTGCAAGGAATTACCAGCAGTATTAGCTTATCCAAACCCCAATCCCTGCTCCATGATTACATATGCTCCCAGGCTGACCTAGAACACCTCATTACAAGTTGTGCTTTGTCAGGAAGACAACACTCCATGGGCTTGGAACCTAGCCTTGGCCGCTTTCAAACAACCAGGCCAAAGTGGGCCAGGCTCATGCTGATTGTCAGTTTTTTTTCCAGTGTCCTAATCACTTAACACTGGGCACTTTTTGTGATTTCTGAGGCTTTTTTTCTCAAACCCTCCCAACAGAGAGCCTCGAATAGCAGCCCTTTAATGCCTTCTGCACTAATAAAGGGAAACAGTGCACGGGAAGCAATTCACTTGTTCTAAGTGCATTGAGAACTCTGGCTCGTTGTGTTAATATTTGCCTGCTGCATGTATTGTTACAGGCTTTTGAGAGTTACAACAATCTGTCCAGTCCAAAGCCAGAGAAGAAAACAGATGCAGCTGAACCACCGGTGATCCAGCCTGAAGGTTTGTGGAGCTCTATGTGTTTTGTCATGCTTGTGGAGCAGAAAATATCTAGCATATAATGGAATGCATGCCTAGCGACAAGCAGTACTTTGTCACTATATACTTTAAAATCTACTTGTAAGACTTAAGTTGTGCCTGTTATACATCTATATAAATGCATTTGCACAGCTGCACGTGCCAATTAGAAAGTGAACTGCTAATGTTGCTTTTGCTTTGATCGGAGCATGTGTTCACAATTTTATTTTTTGGATTTGAAAGAAGGACATTAAAAAGGAACACCTGCTTTGTAGCAGTTTGTTAGTGTGCAGTTTCTTGTGAGCTTTAAATTCGACTTGACAGTGTTTTAGTGTAGCCTGGAAATGTTTTGAGTCAAGATTGTAATGAAAAGAAAAAAATTGGCATATTTTTCTGTATTGCTTCGCGTACAAATGTCATAAAATAGCTCTAACTAGAGTTTTCTTAATGCGTTTCCTGCAAGGAACAGTCACCGACGTTCTCGTGCAACTGACACTTGTACTTTTATTCTTTTTCCGGAGCAGACTCCATGCCAGTCGCAACCGAGGTTGAAGTTGAGACCACCAGCTCGGACGACACTGTGGAATCAACCACCACTGAAAGCGTTGCAGCTGAGCCGGTAGAGACGGTCACCGTTGCAACCAAGTCTAAGTCCCAGTGCTCGCAGAAGGGAGATGCGGACACTGTCGAGCCGGTCGACAATGCAAAAGCAGATGGCCCAGGGGCAAGTGCAAAGAAAGCGGGAGATGAGAATGAGGACCCCGATTATGATCCGTGAGTTGTCCTGGTGTGCATGACATAGATTCCGAGCTAACCCAGAAAATGTTCAAAAAGAAAAAAGAAAACCCCTTCAGAAAGATTAGAAATTGGAAGTCATATTTATTAATTGGACCATAGAGCATAATAGCTCTCAGGAGAAGGTCAAAAGACATTAAATAGAGTTATAGTGGTGCAGTGGTTATGGTGCTCAACTGCTGACTCAAAAGACGCGGGTTTGATCGCGACCACGGCGGTCGAATTTTGATGGAAGCGAAACACTAGAGGTCCGTGTACTGCACGATGTCAGTGCGAAAGAACCTTAGGTGCTCGAAATTGTCCTGAGCCCTCCGCGCCAAAAGTCCAATGCAATTGTTTTGTCACTGATGTTTCGGTATGCAAGTGAAGTGACATGACAATTCAATGAAGGTGAATGCATTTCGCCTATTTCCCAGTTTTTGCTTCGTCCCTATTGCTATATGTAGCTGTAGTTCCTTGTAGATGCAGTATGGCAACTATGGTTGGAGGCTCAGATTTTTAAGGTTAGATTTATTAATGACAAAGGTCAGTTTTGGAAGCAGGAGTTCATTTTAAATAAAACGTGTCATATCTGTAAAAAGGAATTATGACTGGTGTCTTTTATCTTGGTGCCAAAAAAGATATCTCATTGCCTAAGATATGTAGCATTAATTTCTTAACTCAAAACGTCTCAAACTATCCTGCGTTTTCTATGAAAAACGGCAATAGGCAAAGCCTTCTATCATGAGTTACAGTGCTACTAGATTGGGTGTTCGATTTATGGATGGTTGCTTCAAGCTTATTAAAAACAGCAGTGTTACTCCAGTGGTCACCTGCTGTGTGTGCCATTGATGTGCAGTTTATCACTGCGCTGTGTTGGGAAGCCACAGCCTAGTGATGCTCTCGCAACACACCTGGTTCAGTGTGCAGGCCAAGTTTCAGAGTCACCCGGAGAGCTACAATGGTGCCATGCGTGACAACTACTGCTGGAGCCAGAGTGTCCACGATCTCGACGTCCGAGTCAAGGTATGCAGCTGAATAGCATAACCAGGGTATGATATGTGCACAATGTAATGCTTAGGTTGCACTGTAATGCACAACCTATGTAATGGGCACATAATGAACGCATGCACAGCATAAGTGCTCCATTAGGTGCTTATATGGAACACTAAAGTGTTGCTGTGTTCAAGACATTGTTGGCTGTGTATACTGTTACAAAATGGATCCATGTCTTGTAGCTTTCTTAAGCAGGTGAGCTGTATATGTGACACCAGTTGAAGGTTTTAGCTGCTGTTGAAAACCAACATTTGTTCTTGAAAGGTTGGCATTTATCGGCACTGGTGATAGTATTTGAGCAGTTACCCATAATCTCTGCACCGATTTGATACAGACACTGAAGTATATGTGTCTATAGTGTTTTCAAGCAGTAAGTGATATGAGTGGGTACTTCACTGAATTTAGTGGGGATGAAAGCAACTGGGGCGAAGTGTGTGTGATTGGTATAGATGGAAGTGAGGCATAGGAAGTGTGCATTCATGCACAAACAAAAGCAGTGCATGATTTTATTTATTTATGGCGTGACCTGCTAGTTCAGCTTTTTTTTTTTTTTGTGCTCATCCTGGGGAACTGCAAGTGTACGCAGTGTGTCGTGTCCGTGTCATGCTACTGCAGGTGGGTCCCGATGTGTCGTCACGAAATCAGGTGCGGGTGAACATTACCCCTGGCCACCTCAAGGTGGAGCTGCTGGACATTAAGACCAAGACTTGGTCGGCGCCGGTTGATGATGACCTGCATGCCCGTGTCAAGCTTGACGAGTCCATCTGGACGCTGGTGCCTGGAGATCATGTTTTGGTGAGTGTGGGGTAGTCTGATGGAGCACCAGTTCCCAAAGCATCTTTTGTGGAGACAGCCCCAAATGAGAATGTGGTGTCAGGCTATGTACGTCTATAGACAAGCGTCATGTTTGTAAAAAAAGGCGGCGCTGCAGTCGGCATCGACGCGGGGTAGGCAAAACGCAGCATGCCTACGCTGCGCCAAGCTACGCTGCCTTCGTAACCAACTGGTGCATGCGAATATTTCAAAGCGTGCGCGCCGCTTGTGGTTAGAAGCATTTTTATTGATGCTCGGAGAGTAGTTCTGCACTTTTTCAGCCTGTTCACCAGACAATTAGTAGGCGAAGAGCTGCATCGGGTGCTTCTCCACGACAATTGTAAAAGCGCAGCGCTATACGGCGGGTGAAAGCGCGAGGTATGGGGAGGAATTAATTGTCCACAGTTCTCAACTTATGGGCCGATAAAGCATATCCAATTGCTAATGCAAAGTAGGACGATGTTATGCATGACGCGAATCGGCTTTCTTACACGACGAACCTTGTAATGTGCTTCCTATTTTCACCGAGCCGCTTCAGTCCGGATACCTAGGAAATTAATGAACACTATAGCTGCTTTGAACAAGGCGAATGCGACCTGCGAGCGCATGCATAGACTTTTTTCGAGCTCCAAACGAAACTTACGCTCACTCCGCTAAGCTATAAAATTTTGCTTCTTATTTTAGAATTTATTCATGTGTGCACATTCTGCTTGGTCGGAGTGGCTTTTGGCATGGAATTTGCTATGTTCTCCAGGTTCTGATTGACCTACAATGTGAAAATTCAAATAATTTGGGAAATAACACTGCGCGACTTTGTCGAGATCCTAGCGTAGATGGACCGGTGTTGAAATGACACACTTGTTGAAATTCGCGAAAATGAAAACAGAGAAAAATCTGTCGTGTGTGCTATTACCCGAGTCAGGTGCTTCTTCAAGCACGGCACAGTGTGAACGCTGAAGGCGACTGGCGGCAGCTTTTCGTCTTCTTTTTTTGCAAAGTGGTGCTCGGGACGTTGTCTGGGTGATAAGCATCTGAAAATGGCCCCCCCTGTGTTCAACTTACGATTCCAAGCACACGGAATATCGCACCTAAACTTATGCTGAGAGCACGACGGAATGAGAACGAGTTGCAGGCGTTACTTGATTTTTTCACAGCTCAGCACGCGACCGAACAGCAACGTTTCGAACTCCGAGACACGAACCGACTTAATAGATTTTAATTCAGAAACGCTGTTTTAATAACCCAAGGAGCGACACGAGTTCGGCGTAATAACCCACGAGCTCGGTGGTATTAGCCGCGAAGACGGTCCGTCACCGAACTCGTCTTGCTCCTTGGCCCCTGCACGTTGCTTTCGCGCCTATCTGACTGCAATAAACTTGTGGAAACTTATGCCGCTTCCTTTCTTCTGCATTGCGGCTCAACCAACCACACCAGAATTTGTCGGCACGCCGTGAATTGTGCCCAAAAACACGCAAGCGTGGCGCACCCAATGCGGAATTTCCCGCTTCTTGCCTACACAACGAAAGTCGCTGCTGACGCCAGTGCCGCCGCATCCCTTTGACGTCACGGCCCGACGCTTGTCTATAGTTAGTTATGGTGATGGTGGTGGGAGTTGCTTGTGGTGGTGAAAATGCAAGTACTAACCACACACGACCAGCACCAATTGAACTCTTGTTCTCTCTCCAGGTGAACCTGGAGAAGGCGCAGGAGCTCTGGTGGGACCGGCTCCTTGTGAGTGAACCACAGATCAACATCCGTGCCATTGACCCCACCAAGCCCTTCGAGGACCTGGACGAAGAAGCTCAGGTCAAGATCCAGCAGCTGACGTACAACAACCTTCTCAAGCAGGCTGGTAAGAAGACACCCCAGGAAGAGGTCAGTTGCACTTCAGTTTTTCTTTCTCAGCTCTTCTTTGGCTTTGAAAGTTGGTCAGGATATATTTTTTTTTCTATGTCATGAGACTATGATACGAAAAAGTTGGTTATAACACAGTGTTGCACCCATGTCAATGCATCACAAAACATTGCTGTGTCAATAAAACAACCTGCTGTCATAGCATTATCTTAACAGGCCCTACCGTGCGTAGACAAAAATACCTTGTGCCAGACTCTCTCTGGCCGAAGCAACCCTTGTGTCATTAAAATTCATCTTAATACTGAGGAAATAGTCCTGCAGGTGAAGTGATTGTTATGCCAGCTTGGCTGCTGCTCATACACCTCCCCAGATTATCTTATTAGTAACCATGTTCTTATAATGCCTTGGTGGAGACTGCCAATGTGCCAAGATGAAGCGTAGTGATGCTCACTATAGGATTTGCTGCGTAGATGGGACCATTTATATTTTTGTAATTAGCAGAACTGAACTAGAAGCAAAGAAGGGTATTGATGTCATAAGTTTGAATCGATGATAAGAGAGAAATTGCTCATTAGTGTCTGCCCAAATGCAGCTAATGTTTACTCCACCCTGCACATTTACTCCACCTTGGGGTATTCCCCTACACAGATTGGACTGTGTTTGAATCGAGCTAAGGAAAAATTTAAATCCAATTCTCTGTGTAAGAAATGTCTTTTGCTACTTGGCAAGCATTAGTGTAGCCAGAAAAAGTCATAGAATCGGTATTACTAAGGATGAGAAGTGGAGTTGTCCTTAATGTTCCTCTAAGGAGGGATGCAGCTTTGAAACCCCACAAAATTTTTGGAAGAATGTTGTGTTTGATTGTATGCAACATTTTTCATGTTGTCTCAATGTGTTGCTGAAATCAACCACGAACTACTGTAAAAAAATTGTTTTGTGAACCGTTGCAGCTGTGCCCTTCAGGGAAGTGCTTGAACGACGGCTGTTTTTCTCCGTTATGATTTTCTGCCTAGGTAGCCACCTTGCAGAGCAGATTTCTTTGTGACTGTTTTATCTACTTTGGCCCGATTTGACCACTGCTGCGCTGCTCCAACACGTGTGGGGCAGTGAATATCATGTGGCACATACTACATCATGGAATGCCGCGATTTGATGGAAATTGCTTTGTGCTTCCTGCGGGGCGCAGCACGAGAAATGATCTGCATTTGTTGAACCACAGCATGCAACGTTAATTGCGTTTTATTTTAAAGACTGATATGGCTATTACTAACGACCAGCTCTACAAATCACTTTAGTGATCATGCTTTGCCTCTTTTTTGACGTCCGCCAACACTTGTATTGCTATGCCGCAGAAAGCTTCTTTTTATCTCAAAAACTCTATTTAAAAAAAATTGGTGCAGGCTTCCCTGAAATACCCGGTATATTAGAAAACTGGAGATATGACGGTGAAATTTTATGAGAGCATCAAAAAATTTCCTGCAAATATATCAAGTAATAAAAATGGACAGCCACATTCCCCTTTATATCTGAACATATCTCCGTGCACATGAGGTCATTTTCAAGAGTATGATCCAAGCAGTGCAACACCTTGTGAGCTAGCTGCAAAAAATTGAGATTGTGTGTTTGCGTGTGCGTGTTGCAGAAAGTGGAGAATCTGCTTCGTGAGGCCTGGGATAAAGAAGGGTCACCTTTCAAGGGGCAGCCATTCGACCCTAGCGCAGTGAACATCACTGGCTGCGACGGCAGCATGTGAGGCAGCCTCCTTACAGTTCTACCTTCGGCGATGCTGTGCCTACTGTGTTGCACCCGTAGAGCCAGCGACTTCAGTGTGCGTGTTTGTGATTTTGCGCTGTACGCTGGGATAGCAGTGCGTGCTGTTGGAGTAGCAGCTCAAGGTGACATTTCTGGTGAGTGTACTAGAGCAAACCCGGGCGTGCGCTTCATTTAGGACGACCTCTGGCATCTTGGGACAACGCATCTGCGGGGGCTGTCCAGTGTCTGATCCCTCATCTCGAGCTTCCTCTCTGTGCTTCAGCAGACCACAACTCAGCAGGGAGCAAGCAGTTTCAGAAGCTGCTGTGTGCTCCAGCTGTCCTCCTAGTGCACAGGATTCAGGACTCGCAAATGAGGAGCGCTGTCTCGTGCTCACGGCTGGTCCTATTGGCAAGTCACAGATGCTTCGTGCCAGTAGAAGTAAAATTGCGTGAAGCTTCCACTGGCTGCAATGCGTGGCTGTGCAGATGCATTTCTGTGAGCAGTGCTCAAGTTGGTGCGTGGCTAATCTATGCAGATAACTAAGGTTCACGTGCAGAGTCAGTCAGTTGATTTAAACTTCATCGAAGATGCATTGTACCGAGACTGTACAGGGTATGTATACCTTATCAGCAGCTGTGTGCTTTAGAAGTGGGTTGATGTCTTTTGTTTCTTCTTGCATTTTTATTTCACAATTTGCATTTGATTCAGTGAAGCAGCTTGCAACATTGCAGGGTTCCTCGTGCTTTGGAGCAATTTAAGTGCAGGAGACAAAGCACCACACATACATAAAAACGCTCCTTGTGTTCTCTGGCTGCACTGTGTTCTGTTGGTCTCTTCACCTTAGGAATTGATAGAAAATTTCACCTCTGCCAAGTTGAAACTGCTGTCTGGGTAGACTTATTACTTGCGCACTGCTCCAGCTCCCTGGATTTGTTTTGTAGCTGCATTCAGTGATTGAATGCTGCAAAAAAAGTGTAAAATTAAAATACTCGCTTCATGTTCTAAAAAAAAAAATGGTGCAGTAAGGGAGTGGAGATGAAGTTTTAGTGCTGGGGAAGCACATCATCGATCAGTAAGGATGATGGACATGCGGAGTTTTTAACTTCATCACTAGCATAAAAAGGAATTATGTCAAAATAGAGTGCAACAGCCGAGGAGGCAGCACCATGTGTGTACAGTGGGCTTGCACTCTTGCCATCTTTCATGGCTTCATGATGACCGAATGGAATGCCCTATTTGCACACTGTGCCCTGCAATTGACCAGTGAGAAAACAGTCTTGCTATGAAGTACAACAAATTGCTGTCAACTCAGTAGGTGATAGCTTGGGTCAAGGAGAACTGAACATTATTTAAGAATGTTTGAACCTTGTGTTTGAAAACACAAGGTTTCCTGTGGTGTTTCAAGATTGTTCCCCTGTTGGTGGGACTTTGCCTACAAAATGCCTGTGTAAAACATTGATACGAGTTTGAGCACGAAATGCTTTGAGACAGTGTTCACCAGGTGCTGAGGTGTGATTTGCAAAGCGAAAACAAACTTCTTGTGAAACAGCTGTATTTGTTGAGCCATTAAAGTTGCACTATATAGTGCCTCGCATGCTTGTGTATAACGAGCTCATTAATTTGGAGAATTCGAACTGCCGGCTTGGCCCAGGCCATTGCCCATGTAAGTCTATGGAATTGTACGTGCGTGAACCCACATGCTAAAGTCTTGCACCGGTCAATTCGAATGGGTTCCCGAAGGGAGCTAAGTCACGTTCAGGTATGATCGGCACGTCGAGAGATCATCGAGATAGTCATGAATTCCCCTCAGTAGTCTCTCTCGAGGTTAGTGCACCTGACAACAGCGTGGGACTGCACATGTGATGACCAACAGGCGACCCCGTCTCCAAGAATAATATGACCGCGTAGTTTCGGTTTCACTTTTTTGAGCTTCATAGCAACGGTGGCTTGATAAGCCAGCCAACCGACGTTTCGTACGCCAATTGGCGCGTCCCCGCTCCGCCATTTTTGAGTGTGAAATCACTACTTCACTCGCAAAGCTGAGAAGCCCAGGGTCTGTGTGAAGCCCCAACCTTTTACGAAGCGCCAGCGCCAGAGGCCTTTCACAGCTGCTTCGTCAACGCCCAAAACTGCTCCGTCCCTCCCCCACTCCCCGCGCGCGGCTACCGATGGCGTCTGACAATAAGATCTTGTGTGCTGTTGCCTTTGAAGCGGTGTTGCCTCGAGTGCTTTCACACGTCCTGCAAGACCTACCTTTTTTTTCCCTTCTTTTTTTTTTCCGCTTCCGCCCCGCGTGGTTCCTGTTCTTCCGGTGCGCCGAAACTGCCCGCTTGTGACGTGCCGTTTGCAGTTCGTGCAGTGCGCAACGCGGTAGCGCTGAAACTCTACCTCATCGCACCGTGAAGGCTGCTGGGAAGGGCCGGCCCTTGCGATTTTGGAGCAGTTCTGCTCTGATGCTCATCACAGTATGCACGCAGTAAAGCATTGATGGAAACGTAAAAAAGTCAGTGCCTCGCCAAACTTCTCTCAAAAGCAGACATCTATTATCCAGTCTTCCACCAAAAAAATTTACTATGATGCAAGCAGTTTTTGTGGTTATTCTATAATGTGAAATTTTTTTTGTCCCTTGAAGTTTGAATTAATGGTCTTTTATTGTACAGGCACAAATTGAAGCCTATTTCTTGGTTGCCACAACTTTACCTCCGTGGCCATCTTGGTGTCATTGAGTGCATCTAAAACCAGAAAAAGCGACGAGTTTTTTTCATAATTATTTACAGCATGGTAGCATTACCCCTCTGTCATGCTGCTGATATTGAATTTTTACATTGCCATGCATGCTTCTCAAAGGTGCCTGCAACACAGGTGTCCATGCCTGAAATTTGATGTCAGACTGATGGACTGTCATGTTGCGAGCCGAATTAAAACGACACCAGAAGAGGTGTGAAATATATTTATGTACAAAGCAGCGCTCTCAAAGTAACATCAACTTCTGTGACAAAATAAAAAGATGGCATCAGAAATGGTAGTACTGTTGCAGTTCTTCAACATGTTTAATGAGCAATGGTATGATCTGAATTCCACAAATGCATCCAGGACCTCTCAAACAGAACAGCTAGTTGTGCTGCATTAAGTAAAAAATTTCAGTACCTCCGCATTAAAATGTGAATTGTGTCAAATTCTGCACAAAACATGTGCACACTGTGGTTTCATGATGACAAGAATCATTAACTTCATGAGCTGCACTTACACATCCCCCAAAGTGACTATGATGGAAATGGATACGCTGTTAAGAAAGTTGACATTGTTCTGAAAGCATTGTTCTCTGGCTATGGAGAAACGACAGCGGTTTTGGGCACTGTTGGATTTTTGCAATAAAAATAAAATGTCTCACCATATGAACAAGTCACTAGAAACAGTGAACAAGATGAAATTTAATAACTAGTGTCTAAGAAATCACATCAACAATTAAATGTGCCTTTGGATAAGGCATGCATGCTGCTAACGAAATCGTGCTAGCACAAGTGCAGAATATAACAGTGAGAGTCAGTGCCAGTGTGTTAAAACCAGGTTCAAATTTCACAAAAGTGTTGTGGGTTCCGAAAAAACTAACATGCAGCATGTTGTACAATTGATAACATTAAGCTGCTGTCTATCCATGAGTTTACGCTTTCACAGTTGAGTAATGCTGTCACTATGAGAATCTTCCCCGCTCGAATTGGCGGGGTGTTTCATTTCAATCATACAAGCTAAAAAAAATCCCTAAAAGCCGATATTTTGAAATCAAGCACTGTCTGGTATGCAAAATTTAAAGGTCTACTGATTATCAAATTGCCAGTGGCAATAATATGAACTAGTCGGGACTATTCAGGGTTGCAGGTTGCCATTAGTATAGCCCTAGTCTGCCTATGGCTGTATTTCATATCTCTCTTTTATGACTGAAGTGCCTGCATTTGTGTACTGACAGTTGCGTCAATAGAGGAGGCAGGTACACTTGGTAGTATGTGGTCTTACTGTTTGGAAAATTTGATTGTCTGCATAGTAGCACCAGAGCAGTAATTGGCTGCGTTCATCATCAGCCTGACTATGCCCACTGTAGGTCAAAAGCCTCTCCCATGTCTCTCCAATTAACAGTGTCCTTTGCCAGCTGTGACGACCGTATCCCCTCAAACTCCTTAATCTCATCAGGTGCAAAAGGGTTAACCACGGATTAACAGGGTTAGTCGCGATGTCATATCAATCGTCTGAAGCGACTGTCTTGAGAGCCTCCTTTGAAGAACGTTTGCATCAGTCCTTTGAGGCCGGCTGTAATCTTTTTCCTAACCTTCTGCCGCCCCCTGCTACGCTTGCCTTCTCTTGGAATCCACTCCGTTACCCTTAAGAACCAGCAGTTATCTTGCCTTCGCATTACATGCCTTGCATAAGCCCTTTTCTTCCTTTTGATTTTGACTAGCATGTCGTTACCACAAGTTTGTTCCCTCTCCCGCTCTGCCCGCTTTCGGTCTCTTAGCATTCCACCTATCATTTTTCTTTCCTAGCTCGCTGCGTTGTCCCTAACTTGAGCTGAACCCTTTTTGTGCACCGTAGGCGAGTACCGGTAAGATACACGTGTTTTATACTTTTCTCTTGAGGGATATTGGTAAACTGCTATTCATGATCTGAGATGCACATACATACATAATGTCATCCCCCTTTAGCTGCATTTGTTGTGTAAAACAACCTTGTTAAAAATATATATATATTCTTGTATGCCACTTTCCGGTGCATGGCCATGCCTTAAATCATATGAGGCAGGTTCCAACTGTCAATGCAGGATCAAAAAATCTTAACGCCATACTCAGGAAACGTAATCGTGCACTAACCTATATATTGGGCCAGATTTTAGCTGCTCTCATAACTTGTGGACTTTGTGGTCACAATGTTGGACACCTTCAGGTTAGATTACGCAACAATGAACATGCATAGCAGCGCCACCAAAGGCACAACTCAATTTCCAGGCAGTGACTGTTCAGAAGTCGGTTAAAGGACACAATTGTCGAGCTAGTTAAAAAGCTTCAGTGATGGTTTATGTATGTGCAGCTGTAGCTGGAGCCGCACAATTTTTTTACAAAATAGCTACACACACCTGACTTTTGGTGCCTTTGCCAAAGAACTACAAACAAAACAAATCCCCTGTGGATTTTAAACGGTCGGCAGCAAGACTTTACGGGATTCATGTACTCATTAAAAAATTTATAGTAGCACGGTTTTGCAACCAAGTTGCATAGAATTGATACCAGCAGTTTGAAATGCACATCACTACAGGCATTTCAGGTGTGTAATGAATGTGAATGCAATGAATGAAACTTTCCTCCTACACCCGCATCCCGTAAACTTTGAATGCCAAACTGTACACGTATAGCAGTGACTGGCCATGAAGTAATCAGCATAACTAATAGTTCCTAAATTTGTGGAACTGTTCATCATGGCAGTGCGGCTGTGCACAGACTAGATGGCGCTGTAGAATCAACATGTTAAATATGACTTTTATACTCCGGCAAATATGCAACTGCACACACGTATGCGTACATTAAGGCAAAGGTGGAAGCAAGTGAACATCATGCAAGTATGCTGCTGACTAGCCCACAAAAAGAGGCACTGCAATCTGCAAGTCCACGTGCGTCAGGTGACATCTCCAGGCACAGCTTGAAGAAAGCTCGCACATATACCACATAAATAGGCCTAGAGAGTGAGAACGCGTTGCAACATTAAGGTGCTTCCGGTCCAGCCTCAGCATTCATGTTCTGCATTCTATAAAATTCGACTGCGCAGGTAACATTGCATCCACTTGTAAACAGCCAAGCATCGGCACTTGCGGTGGATCATAAACTATAAATGGCGTCTTGGTGTCCATTTTGTGCTCACAGGCACAGCAGGCAGCCTGGTGGGTTAGGCAGGGTGGCAAAAGGCAGTGTTCACAAGCTTTAGACTGGCTTTACACAATCTGCTGCGAAGGTAGCTTGCAACGAGAGAAGTTTACAAACACGAGTGCATAGCACAGACAATGCCGTAGCACTACGGCATGCAATGCAGGGCTGCCTTGCAGCCTCGTGTGCTTGTGTTACACTGCCAACACATCATTCATTCCAGCACACACTCAGCTGCAAAAACCATGCTGGTGCCAGGTAATTGATCTTTCCACAGTTCCCTTACTGTGCCGTCACACACACACAAACAAGCACACACAGTCGCCAACATCACAGTTTTGCCGCACACAGCTCAGTGCTTGTCGACATTGCCGGAGCCGGCCGCTTGCCCTTCTTCTTTGATGCCACCTTGCCGACGGTCTTGGCCACGCGCCTCTTGAAGGTGCGGAACGGGCTGAACGTCGTCTTGCTGGCCGACTTCTTTGCACTGGTGACTGTCACAGCACTGGGGGGCCGCGCCCACTCTGGAAAAGGGGTGCCAAGATCGTAGGTTTCCGTCGACTCGCCCATGGACCAAGGGGGGTCCTCATCGCCCAAGTCTATTTTAGCGGTGTGCAGGGTTAAAGAAAAGGGACGGGGCAGAGAAATAAAGAAGGACAAGACCAGCTTTTCAGGCAACAGCTGCTCACTGGGCTAAAAATTAGGTTGAAGCAGGCCTGTATAGACAGGTTACCGCATTTCAACAGAGAGGCTATTTTCATTGGGAAATGGTGCTTTTATAAGCTAGAAAGGGCACAAAATGAAATGCAGTTGTGGCTACGACTAACAGTTTTCACTACCAAACCACAGTGACTGAAAATGTTTAGGGCACGGAGCCCCCGATATTGTCATCTTGAAGTCCTTTTCGGCCTTGACATTGTCTAATCGTGTGGAGGATAAAAATGTTCCATTTCTAAATCAAATTTTCTCAACAACAAATGGGTCTTTTGTTGATGAACAGATATCCAAATAGCTAAAACGACATATACAATCGATTTTTACTCATACAAATTAGATGATTTTGTTCCCATTGCACCTTTAATGCCAAGGCTACCTGGCCTATAGCACCTCACGGCCATTACAGACCAGTCTAACATAGGCTTATTCAACGGTTTCAGTGCTAAACTTGCAAGCTTATCACAACCTTGACCAAAAGAAAATGATGACTGATTTACTAACTTCATCTGAATGCGACGAAGGTGCGATTGTACTAGCGCACCTTCGTTGGCAGACTACACCGGCTACATTCCATGCATAGTGTGGTTTCCTGCTGACTGCTGCAATCTGAACATGCGACTAGAACTGGTATGGCACAAATGTTCTTTCCTTTCATATGACACAGATTTAAAGTGGTGTTAAGGGCACGTCATTTTTTCGCTTCAGCACGACGCAGGTTTCCTCCTTTCCACTGAGCTGTTGCAATTGTGAACCTGTTTCATCTTGGAAGCAATTAGTGTAACGATTTCCTTCTTCCCACATTGATGCAGCTGACGTGACACTTAGTTGCAGCTGCTGCAAAACTGGTTTCCTCCATTCCAGTTGGCAGCAGCTGATGCGAAACTGATTTTCCTCCTTTTTACCTGCCCACTGGGCAGCCTGCCACTGTCAGGCTTCAACCACGGACAGGATGGCTGTTTCGCTAGTGAGGCATGTAGTGCTAGTGCACTAAAAAAAAAAGACTAATCTGCTGTCTACCACCAGTGAGTTAACCCTTTGGCAAGGGGCTCATGTCATGCAGCGGTGAAGTTTTTACTCGCACAGGCTCCCACAAGCTCAAAGGAGAGAGCGTTCAACGGCTGCTGACTGTGCCTGTGCAACACCGGTATATTACTGCATAGTTCACCATCGACACAGCCACCTCTAGTTCTTGTGAAACAAGTCTCACTACTGTGCTGCCAACGCAGTGCTATATCCTACCTTGAAGCATCTGGGTTGCCTTACAGGCTTGATTTATGAAGCAGTGAAAGCAGTGAATTAAAATGAAGCAGTGACGACGCTGTTCTGTCACAGCAATGATTGTGGGTTTTAGTGTGTAGATCTTTTTCCTATACTACTTTAGCCCGACTTCTCCCCTTGATTCTAGGGGAAAAAAGCACAAAGACCATTTCCAAAGTTCTTTTCATGCATCTGTGGACGTAATTTGAGGCCCTGTGAAATACCAGGCCTCAGTCACCGTTCTCTGCAAGAAATGCGACTGCTCACCTCTTCGCCACCTCTGGTACTCCTTCTCCATCTGACGCAGCTCGCTTGCAGCCCTGCAAACAAAACAAGGATTATGTGATGCTTGCTGCCGTGACCAGCTGATGCATTAGACATAATACCATGGGGATTTATTAAGCAGCGTTCTGCCATGGTAAGTGATATACAAATGTGCCAGTCTGAATGGCAAGATACATACCTGCGTTGTTCGACATTGTGTTCCGCCAGGATGGCGTCCCTCTTGTTCACTATGCGTACTATCCTCACTATCAGGTCGTGCTCCCGATCCCGAACCTGTGACGTCTGCTTCTCGGCTGGAAGGGAGAAGAAAAAGAAACTGGAATTCACAAGGAATGCACCTGCGAAGAGTGTGAAAATGAGAAAAAAGAAATGCAACTGTCCGACGACCATCGACCTCGTCACTTTTGACAGTTGACCTGCACGGCTCATACTGGCAGAGACAGGTCACACTGATAGGCCCTGTGGGGCACCAAAAACTCAACTGTTGACCTAAAAAGAGACTGTCTAAGATCTCTCTGCCTGCAATGTTGTGCACTCATTGGCGAAATATATTACCACTTAACGGAAAACCATAAAGGCACCACATGCTCGAAAACAACCAGCGAACGTTTTCTTCAGCAAACCTCGAACATTCACCTAGTTTTTAGCAAGCCTAACAGTGTGCGAGCGTGATACCAACAAAATGCTTGGCACAACTGAAGGCATAAAATATTGGTTCTCATCAGGTGCTGCCAATAATAACACGCCATTTGACAAGTTTCTAAATTCTGACAACGAAAAAAACCAGTTCACAGTGACGGCGATGGCAAGGAGACGGCAACGTGCTCAATGGGAGAGAATGAAAAGGCCGCTTCTTCAAATCTTACGCAAGAATGGATTGTCTGCTTCTAAGCGGTCTGCGCCGTACGAGCCTGCGCATCCGGGCACCTTCGCGAGTTGTTTCTTCGTCGGAGCTACTGCTGCTGCTGCTACTACTGGTGCTGCTGCTACTACTGCTGCTGCTGCTCTCTTGGTCGAGCAGGCTGCTTTGCATAAGCCTGATGTACATGAGATCTGCGACTTGACGGCTTGTCATGGTGGACATGAGCAGAGGCTCTGCCAGGATGTCGTCCACGCTCATCGTGCGACGCCAACCCTGTGGTCGCTCGGGACTCGAGGAGTCGTCGCTGCTCGCCTCTTCTTGCGCCATCAGGTACCGCATCAACTTGTTGATCTGGTCGAGCGTCAGCAGAGTAAGCAGCAGCTTACTGGATATCAAGTCCTCCAGAATCATGGCTGACGCTTCCAATGCTTCGGACTTCGCGGCACGCGCTAAGCACGTTCTCACCAGTATCCGGCACCCGACAACGAAAAACGCACGCGCAAGTCAAAGCGACGCAGAAGAGATATTTGGATTCGATTGGCTCACTGGGTCGAAAACTGGATTGAACGTTACCACCTGACAAAACGAGGTTTCGGTTTCGGTTGCGCCCTTTGAGCACGTCGGAAACCAAAAAACCGAAGTTTGCCTTTGTTTACGAACCCGACCGTGGCGGCTGCGTTTTTATGGAGGAAAAACGCTCAGGCGCCCGTGTGCTGTGCGATGTCAGTGCACGTTAAAGATCCCCAGGTGGTCGAAATTATTCCGGAGCCCTCTACTACGGCACCTCTCTCTTCCTTTCTTCTTTGACTCCCTCCTTTACCCTTTCCTTACGGCGCGGTTCAGGTGTCCAACGATATATGAGACAGATACTGCGCCATTTCCTTCCCCCCAAAAACCAATTAATAATGCCTTTGTTTACCCGGGTTCGAACCCGACCGCGGCGGCCGCATTTCAATAGGGGCAAAACGCAAAGACGCGCGTGTGCAGTGCGATGCCAGTGCACGTTAAAGATCCACAGGTGGTCGAAATTATTCCGGAGCCCTCCACTAAAGCACCTCTTCCTTTCTTCTTTCGCTCCCTCCTTTATCCCTTCCCTTACGGCGCGGTTCAGGTGTCCGCCGATATGTGAGACAGACACTGCGCCATTTCCTTTCCCCAAAAATCTATTTAAATTTTCCTTTGTTCAGCATAAACTCAACGAATTTGCATGATGCAGCTTGTTCCACTCAAAAAAAAATGTTAAAATCTGTCAGAAGCAAGATTTGATATAGGCTCACAATTATTTTCAGGACACTGCCAAAAACCGCAGATTTTCGATATTTTCACCATCGTTTTGTTGCACACCAAGATGACTTCCCTGAATTTTACCTATTAGAGCGTGTATAGAAAAGAAAACAGAGTCTGATTTAACCTTGTACCAGTATAGGCACAAAAAGCCAAGCAAAACTCGTGCAACTCACGTAATTTCATGTGCAGTGAAGTCTAAATGTCTTCTGTTTTAGCAACAGAACACACAGTTTACTAGAACGCTACAGACTTGTAGGCGAACTATAGACATGTCTTTGCCCCCCCCCCACCTCCCCCCCCCCCCCCCCGTAAAAAAAAGGATAACTTTCTGGAAGCGAGCGCCCTCTGTTTTGTCTTCGTCTTTGTCCCATTGACCCGCCGCGGTGGCTCAGTGGTTAGGGCGCTCGACTACTGATGCGGAGTTCCCGGGTTCGAACCCGACCGCGGCGGCTGCGTTTTTATGGAGGAAAAACGCTAGGGCGCCCGTGTGCTGTGCGATGTCAGTGCACGTTAAAGATCCCCAGGTGGTCGAAATTATTCCGGAGCCCTCCACTACGGCACCTCCTTCTTCCTCTCTTCTTTCACTCCCTCCTTTATCCCTTCCCTTACGGCGCGGTTCAGGTGTCCAACGATACATGAGACAGATACTGCGCCATTTCCTTTCCACCAAAACCAATTATTATTATTCCCATTGTGTAGAGCTTGAATATGCCACACTAGGTAGCCAAGTCATTAGAACTATAGTTACCGTTACTTATCGGTCTTGTGTAGGGTGGCCAACCTGGCGTTAGGCCTACTTGCTTCCCTGTCCTTCCTTTCTTCTATTGCTGGCGTATTTTACAGGAATCCTTTCTATATTTTTCAAAGAAACTAACTGAAGGCACAACGCACGAAGGACGGGACAAGAAAGAGACAAACACAGCGCTGACTTATGACTGAAAGGCTTTATTGCTCGCACGCAATAAATAGGCGAAAGGGAGCACAATAAACAGAAGCACAGCATCAGTGATGATTGTCAAAAAACACACAACAACAAAAGCACACAATCGCAACCTACACAAGCGAACTGAACTGTTAAGATAGTCAATTTCTTTTGATGTTAGCGCGACGGAAGGTTTGCTGACGCAGTTTTCAAGTCCCCGGTTAATTAAAAGAGCTTCCACGATTTCCCGCGTACGTTGGTCCTTATGTTTATACAGTATTCTATACAGGAAAGCCAATGTATAACTAAATTGCTTTTGGGGGTGGTTTTAGGGATCGTTTATGCTCGCTTAGGCGATAGAACAATAAAGCCTTTCAGTCGTAAGTCAGCGCTGTGTTTGTCTCTTGCTTAGTCCCTTCATTTGTGCGCTGTGCCTTCAGTTAGTACCATGTACCGACTAGCCCAGACAAACACCTTATTGCAGTATATATTAAAAGGAAATTGCTGGTTAGCGTTGAAGAGACGATTTTTTCGGCATTTGACAATGTTTTACGCACGTTTAAAGTGTACACCAAAATGCATATGTTGGCAACAGTAGCTTGAGACTAGAGTTTCTTGTTAACGCAGTAAACTTCGCCAGTATCGGTCCTTTGGTAGCAGTAGTTGTAATGGTTTCCTGACAGCATTTCTACATTATTCATGTATTCGGATAGCGAAACCGGAGTACGGTCGAGTCGAAATTACCCCTTTGCTCTGTCCTCATCCAGGACGAAGCTAGAAGTGGCGGCACACTTCGCTTCGCTTTAGAAGCATATGCCGTCTAGTTACTGCGTCAGCTTAAGTTTTTTACTCACGTGGCAACGATGTGATCCAGTGCATCTGCTTTCTTAGCCTGTTAGACTCCTCTTGGAGCAGCACGTCTTGCAACCTGCGTGAGGTGTTTTGTTAAAGTGCGCGTGAGTGGCGGTGCCTTGCTTGTACGCTATTGAAGAATAGTTTTTCCCAACACCATGCATGAATAGCGATACAGCTGAGGAAGCGTTGACTATGCTTTCTTTTTTTTGTATGTTTAAGGGGTGCCAATATCGCTACGGGCGTAATATCATGGTCGTCTCTTTCCGCAGATACAGTAGATTGATTTAAATACATCATTAAGCTCGAAGGGGCTGCGAAACCACACTATAAAGCTAAAGAAAGCTTGCTGAAGGCTTTTAAATAGTTAGAAAAAGTGTTTTAGAAGAGTAAGAAGAGTGTCAAATTGTGCCACCGATATTTTCTAGTGTTCAAGATATGATAGCTCGGGTCCGGAAACGCGATAAAAATGAGCTTTGGCGAAATTTAATTTCCGAAGCACTGAGGAAAATTAAAGCCTCGATCCTCTTTGCTACAATGTAGGCTTGTGTCCGCTGGTTGCACTGTTACGAATGCTAATAAGCTGGCAAAAGTGCACCCAAATTCGTTCGCCCTTTTCTTAATGCGTTAGCATTAGAGCCTCAATGTCGGAAAAATGTGTCCGTCCGTCCATCTGTCCGAGCCCCTCGGTTGGTAGGTGGCGAAGTGGAGAGCTGTAAGTCTCTCTCCACTGTCAGGGGTGATGGAAGACGGAGTACGTAATGGAAGTGTCCGACATAGTTTCTGCCACCTCGGGTTCTCTAACGTATACTGACACGCCACCGCTGCTGGGGCTCGATCCCGCGCCTTTGAGCGCAGCGGCCGAACGCCCTAGCCACCAGGCCGCCGCAGCAGGTCACGAAAGTGGCGGAGTGGATTCATAGAAGGCATGTGAGCAATTAAAAACTAGGAGACAAATATCGCCGCTCTGATATGAAGGAGATGGTACTGTCGGTCTGTTCTCATCCCAATAGGCATTAAAACCTCCATGGACATTCTTCGGACGTTGAGGATGTCCACAGGACGTCCAACGGAGTTCCAGTGCCCATTGTGGTGACAGCACACAGCCGATCACAAGGTAAGAGGGTCGAGTGCGACCCACCTGTAGACGAGGTGGTTTGCCCTGGCCACCAGGTGGCTGTGCATCCTCTGAACCTGGAACAGGCCCTCTTCCACTTCCTCTACCGCCTTGCGGCCGGGCGTCGAGAACTGGCGAAGGGCGCTGGTGTCGGCCAGCGCCGCGCGCCGGACGTTGCGCACCTGGCGGGCGTACGCCACGCCCATTTCGGTGAGGAGGTCCATCTCTCGGAAGCGGAACGGGTCGCTCGACGACGACGAAGGGCGGCTCTGCTGGTGCAGCAGCGGCGGAGACCTGGGCGGGATGCCGTGGTCGATCACGGCTACAATGGCCGAAGGCGGCGGCTCGGCCGAGGCACGGCGTCGTCGAACTGGCCGCTCAGGAGGCCCGGCGGCTGCCAAGAAGAAGCAAACACAGGATACAATTACATTAATCGAATGCAAAAAAAATTGGCAGTGGCTTAACTTGGCTAACCTTGGAATTCAGCGAAGAGCAAGCACGCTTGCTAAGCGTCTGGGGCTCGTCCATGGCAGCTCTGCTACACACACACTCGCGACAGCCGTTCTATATATACACCCACACGACCACGTGGCTGTGACGTGGTATCACATGGTCCTACGACACCCTCATCGGATGTCATCACGTGGCTTCACATCACCCCATCGGATGTTCTTAAGGTCAAAGGTCAAACGGTCAACTAAATGTGATGGGTCAAGGTCAGGGCTCAAGGGTTCGACACCATAACTGTACCACATAGGGTCATACACGGCTAACGTGGTTGGGCTGAAGGTTGCTGAAGGTCATTTTCCGGCCTACGCGACAACTGCTTTACTTGGCGAAGTGAATGCTTTTCGCTTCAATAAATAAAACCTTCAGGTCCAAAACAGAAAGAGAAACCTAAAAAATGATAGGGTTTTAGCATAGTTTTAACGCAGAAGGCCAGGCGAGGGGCCTTTCTCCTCGGAGTGAAGGCCCGATTTAAACACCGCCAATGATGAACGCTTTGCCCAGACAAAGACAAGTCCTCTTGTCAAAACGTTGGCAAGCACCCTGAGGCTTTCCCCACTCTGTAGTTCAATTTGTGTGTATCAAGAAACCATCCGCCTCCCCTTCCTCTACCATATATTCTCTACGCAGCTATTTTTTTAAGGAGTTCTGGCGAGCACATCTGACGCGGTCACGACCGCAGGGCGCGGCATGCAAGCATCATCAACTACTCTTAGTGTGAAGCTCGCAACCACATTTTTTACGCCAACGAACTTCCTGACTGAAGGCTCCGATTTCGTTGGCCAGCACTGCTGACCAGCACTCGCTCGTCGCTCACTCAAGGAGTGTTCTCTCGTACGGGAACCCGCCGTGGACACTCGGAGGATCTGGCGTCCCAAGATCGCGCAATAAAATAACGGCCTCGGCGGGCAGCGCTTCGATGGATGCGAAATTGACATCCCCGTCCTATGCCACATGGCAGCTTCTCGAAATAATAATAAAAAAAAAAACATTACGCCCGTGTGCTGTGCGATGTCGATGCACGTTGAAGAACGCCGGTAGTCGAAATTAACCCTCCACTGCGGCACTCTCTCCCTCAGTCTTCCCCTTCTCCTACATCTCTTCCCCCGGCGCCCGCGAGCGTTCCTCATATCTGCCCGCCCAGTCTAAGAGTTTGGTGATCACAGCACATGGCTCACACTTCGATAGGATTGGGATAGTGACACACTGCATCCGGTTGCCGCCAACGAACTGCCACGCCAGACACCAATAGGCACCGGAACTCTCTTGGACGTCCCATGGACGTCCCGAACATCCACAGGACATCCAAGGAGGTTTCAGTGTTCATTGGGACGGCACCGCTGCTGTTAGCGACAATCAGTGAGCACAGGACTATTGTGCTCCTTATTCTAACTATTAATATTGTTAGCATTGCGAAACATGAAGAAAGAGGGAATGAAAATACGAAGGGAAAAGACGCTGCGATTTGCCTGGACCAATAGAATACGGTTCATCAACGACAGTCCTCGGCTGGAAAAAGAAAACACTGCAAATAAATGCGTGTGGAGGCTGCATTGCACTGTAGTCCTATTTATATTATATTGCGCTGGACGGAAGGAATACACACCGTGCAACGGAGTGCAGTCACCGGTACGGCACACAGAGAACCTCTTTACGAAAACAACGCTGAGTGCGCATCCAACCAACCTGGACATGACATCACGGGAGCCGCGCCAAGTGAAACGCTATGCGCATGCGCAGAAGGGCAGGCGCAGCCGTCGAGCACCGCGAACAACGTGAGGCCCACTCGACAGCAGCAGCGCAGTCTCGCCCGTACCTTTAAAAAGCACGGGACGCGGTGCAGCTATCGACTAAATTGCTTTTTCCTTCCCTCCAGCTTTTCAAGGCTGATTGACGCGGGCAGAAAGAAATGTTGTCCCTACCTTTTCCGAACGTCATACTTTTTAAATTTTTGAAACTCCTCTCTGTGTGCCGCGCTCTCGTACGTGTGTATACTGCCGGTACATACGTGCACACCTCTGTACGCTGCGTGTCACCGACGTCTGTGCACCTTGCTGCTATTACAATGCGGAATAAAATGAAAAGAACGGTGGACAAGCCAATCTACCGGCCTGCTAAATGTCAAACGGTTTTTCTCGTGGGGAGCAGCTGTGACGTCGCCAAAACTTATCAACGACGTCATATTCGGGACCATGCCATAGCTCTTGGCCCCCTGCGTATATAGCTACTAATATATGCACCGTGTTTTAAGAGTGAAGAAGAAAAAAGGAAAACAGAACGGGGATCGTTTTGAAATCTACAGCTGCGCACATTGTCGCGTACCATTTGGCAGTTGCACGTACTATACTGGGTGAGAGGCAATTAGAGCTTCAAGACTCGGCAAGTACTCGACTCCATTCAAGCGATGTGTGCGCCTAATACAGACCTTTCCAATGCGCGCTTCCCGGACCTTAGGACTGCTGTTTACTGAGCGGTAGCGCGGTCTAAGCACTATCGCGAACTCCCTGAACCGGATTGCAGCAGTACAGAGAAGGGGTGTTCCGTCATCTGCGTGCCCACGGTCGGAAGGTTTCGAAAACATGCTATAGGAGACTGCCCAATTATGACTCGGGAGTCTTACAAGTTGTACGCTTGATGACCTTCGGGAGCATCGTTGTAATCTTGTCCGCTAGACATGGGGCATTACGTATATAATTGGTTTTTTGGGGGAAAGGAAATGGCGCAGTATCTGTCTCATATATCTTTGGACACCTAAACCGAGCCGAAGGGAAGGGTAAAGGAGGGAGTGAAAGAAGAAAGGAAGAGAGAGGTGCCGTAGTGGAGGGCTCCGGAATAATTTCGACCACCTGGGGATCTTTAACGTGCACTGACATCGCACAGCACACGGGCGCCTTAGCGTTTTTCCTCCATAAAAACGCAGCCGCCGCGGTCGGGTTCGAACCCGGGAACTCCGGATCAGTAGTCGAGCGCCCTAACAGGGCATTCCGTTAATTGCAAGAAAATCAAGAATGAGCGTGAAATGCAATCAAAACGACAGTGCAGATGCGTTTACGCTGAAGTAGGCTACTGGTGTGTCAGTTTATAAGGAGAGAAGAAATATTCACAGGGACGCCTAATTCATTTATGTGTTGCCAGTGTGGTAGCATCAGTTGCAGTCGATGCCTTTACCGGAAGTGGCGTCAGTTCCGGTCTGTCTACGTCAAATTCTTCCAGCCAACCCATAGGGGATGCTCCCGTTTTTTGACGTCACAGCCTTCCATCCAAAGGGAATGCTCCGATCTGGTGCTGTCAGTTCCCTCCAGCCAACGGGTGAATTTTATGACCGACGACACAATTTCCGAGTTCCGTTGCCTCCTTTGTCACTTAATAATCGTTGCTGTTAATTGGCTAATGGGGTAATGAACTAACCAGTCAATTGATTTGGTAATTAATCGCCAGCTATTTCATTAATATTTAATCGCAAGTACATTAGTTATTATTAATCAATTACTTGCGTTATAAATTAATCAATTAATTTCACTATTTTTATTTGTACAGTTCTGAAAGAATTACTAGTAATTCGCCAATTTCGTGAATTACTCGGAGTAATTAGCGAAATTATTTGCCTTGTTATTTAATTATTTTATTTAGTAATTCGGTCCTTTAAACTTTCCATTCAATCATAATTATTCATTACAAATCATAATTACTTTCGTACTGGATGATCGGCAGTTCATGAGTACACGCTCTGTCCACAGCCCGTGGTGATACGTCCTGTCCACACCGCTCGTGAGACGAGAAATGCTTTGGTATTAAAAACAGGATCGAACAATACGTAATAGTAAGGCATGCAGGACGGAATACAGAAGGCCAATTCACTTACAGCATGCACGGAAGTACGCCCCCAATAATGCTGCACGTGTGCAGGGAACTACGTACATTCTTTGCGTTTCCGCGAGGGGAATAAATTCAGGAGGAATCCTTTGACTCTGTGCATTACTTGCATACACGTGCCGTGCACATATCTGGAAAAAGAAAACACGGCGAATAAATGCGTGTGGAGACCTTCAGAGGCGTGGTATACGCCGTCAGTGGCATAGCCAGAAATATTTTTCACGGGGTATTATATACGCCGCCGGTAAAAAAAAATAAAAGAAAGAAAGCAAGCGCCCAAACAAAATTTTCGTCGTTTGCGTTTTGCGGGAATTTACTCTCTTGCATCCGCATATTTAGTTCAGGAGACGCAACGATAACTTCAGCGTAGTGGCGCCATCTGGCTTTTAGAATAGGAACCATTTTTGTGAACAAACGGTCACTCTTTTTTCATTTTTACATTTTAGTATATCGATGCTATGTGTAAATAGCGTGGGCGAAAAAAAGGCTGAAAGGAGGGGGGATGGGGATGCAGCGTTTAGAAAATTTAGGGGGTGTTCTGACACCGAAACTACCCCCCCCCCCTCCCCCATACGGCGTCCTTCATACGCCGTGGCTGAAATGCTATCGCACACTGGAGACGCTTCACGCAGATGTTGGGCTGCACTCTAAACACGAATACGTCTATATGGGAGTAAAAGGGGAGGAAACTGTCCTCAAAAAAGGGAGTGCCCTAGAGGACAAATTACTCGATTTTTACTCGTTTCTGTTTAGAGTCTATTAGAGAAGTGTTGCGAAGTTGGGCTTTTGAAGAGTGATTATTTTCAAACTGGGCAAAAAAAGGAAATAAAACATAACGACAGGTATGTTTTGCTGTAAAACTGATAATGTTAAACTCATAATGTTAACATTATGAGTTTTATAGCAAACCATATCGGGCGTTATGTTTTGTTATTTTTTTTGTGGAACAATAACTGTTGCACAAAAATTCAATGGAAAATGGCGTGCTTTCACATGAATATAAAGAGAAGTCGTGAATGCAATGGCCAGAAAGCAGCGAATTTAACAATACCAACATCTCAGACTGAGTGTAAGCATTGCAACTTCGTTTTTCTTAAGTTCAGTAGTTTTTGACGGGTTAAGCTAACTGGCGAAGGTTCTAATGTGTGCCTTGATTTTGTTTACTAGTAACGAAATTTCCTGGGGTAAATTTGAGGGAAACTAAACGTATGGTCGAGCCACGGCGGCAAAACCACTCGTCTAAGCCACTTTCGCGAGCATGTCTATCTGCGCTTCCCAGTCCTAAAGTAAACATATTTTGTCGATTTGGTTCGTGCTTTGCCGCATGACGGGCACTGTACATAAAAGGAGTTCATACGTCCACTATATGATCTAGGCCTATTTCAAAGGCTGCCCTGAGTTACAACGCCTGAAGCCACGACTTTGACGCAGCTGAAGTGCAAAAGCATGCCGCAGAAGAACTTGCAAGCTGATAGTGAGAAAAAGGAAATACGCACTAAGGAGAACCAGAGAGAAGTCGAGGCAGAGAAGGTCAAGTCTGAGACCTTAAAGCGACCAAACTAGGTTGCCTAATAGAGTTTTCCATTCATCCATTAGGACAGCATATAAATCCGGCATGGACATAAGAAGGAAATGACGTTTCAGGCGTGTTTCCGGTGCATTCGATGAGCTGAAACTTCTGCGTCGAATTGTTTAGCAATGTCTAAAGGTGAAAAAATCATCGTAAAATGAGGACTATGGCCGTGGTAACACATTGAATCATATAGCATAATTTCCGCCGTTTCTTCAATGCGGGTGAAATAACTGAGAGCATCACAGTTAGTTAAATCAACTCGTAATGCCAAAAGGGGAAAAATAATCAGAAAACAGTCGCCCGCACTGCTGCAGAATTGTTTCACGCATTCCAAAGTTCTTGGTTCGACCATGAATTCTCAGGAGTTCATAAAAGGCAGCACATTTGCTTGATAAAAACGAGGCACAGCACAAGAGGGGACAGGAAGCGAACAAGAACCACGCAGGCAAAACAGTGATTGCCTCATGTAGGTTGTCATTAATGATCGCCAGTTTTTCATGCACCGAAGCGACACATACGGGGTACGAAGAAGGTCCAGGTAGAAAGATCCCATTTTTTTTTCGACAGTTTAGATTTTTTTTTTGAGCTAGCACGCCACTCTCACTACGCTTTATTTATAACGTATGTCGCATTGATAAGCTCAATTATTCACACTTGCGATCAGCATTTTTTTAGACAACGTTTCCTAGATATCTGTCAAGTTCGTGACGTGAGATTTCGTTCAATATATATATATATATATATATATATATATATATATATATATATATATATATATATATATATATATATATATATATATATATATATATATATATATATATATATATATATATATATATATATATATATATATATTAAGGAAGCCAACAGTCACCAAAAGCAAGGTGCATAGGGGAATGTTTTTCTATTTTTTAAAATTTCTAATGCCAATCAATTGTTTTTTTAAAGAAAATTACTTATAAACCAGCAGAAAAAACAACCATGCCGCCGGTGGGATCCGAACCCACGACCTCCGAATATCGCGTCCGGTGCTCTTACCAACTGAGCTACGGCGACGGCTGTCCACTCTGCTGCTTTCGTGGGTACTTATGTTTTGCGTGTAAGAGAACCTTGAGAGTGTATATATATATATATATATATATATATATATATATATATATATATATATATATATATATATATATATATATATATATATATATATTAGCAGACAAGGTAAAGGAAATGAGCGGCTCGTTTGACAAACTTATGAAGGGAGCCAACAATCACCGAAACAAAGGTGCATAGGGGAATGTTTGATTTTTTTTTTATGTGTAGGGCTGAGCAGTGGGATAATGATACTTCGATTTATCTATCGCTTAAAGAAAATTACTTATAAAGCAGGAGAAAAAACAACCATGCCTCCGGTGGGATCCGAACTCACGACCTCCGAATATCGCGTCCGGTGCTCTGCCAACCGAGCTACGGCGACGGCTGTCCAAGATATGGAAAAACGTTAATAGCAAAAAAATTGAAAGCCTCACAACGGGAGATCTGTGGATATGTTGATTTTTATAGTGGAAGCTTACAATAACGTGTCCAGCATTCTCAGACAAACATTTTGAAAACTGAAACTTTGAAAGACAAATTGAAAGTCTTTCTTATGGAAATGTTAAAAGTAATGGTCCATTCTTCTAATAGGTAGCACAATCTTTCTTTCAAAGTGTTTCCATCGACTGCATCGAACAGTCAAGACTGCCATAGAAAACCAATGGGGAACGATTTTGACGATAGCAAAAACGTTAATAGAAAAAGGTACAAGACTGCCGTCGGGTGATCTGCGGGTATATTGATCGTTATAGCGAAATATTACAGCAAATGAAAAAAAAATTGCGTGAATAAACTCCTCCCCGTTCAAAAATGCTTTTGTCCACAATTGTTGGGTATGATGTTGCGGTGAGCATTGCGTTTCTTCTAACCATCGACTCCCTTAACGTTATTGCTTTGGACTGCAGTGCACGCACAGACGAAGGACAATTGGGACGCGCAAACAAGCGCCTGCTCGTGAGCATAGCGGCCACGCCGACGACGTTATACGCCGCGCGCGCGTACACAGACGCAGGCGATCCGATCAGCCTTGATCTCGACACTGGCCGGCTGCAGAGTCGCGCATCGCACGTCGGACAGCGCCATCCAGAGCGCGCCCACCTGGCGGCAAATCAAGGCCCGGAAGGTATATACAGCAAACGGAACACTGCTGCTGCGCAGCGGGTGTATACGCATGTATCGCGCTGCCGTTGGCACTTCTGAGCGCGCCGGTCCGAAGAACTAACACTCGCGAACTCATCAGCCGAAGCGTGGACCACGTCAGAGGAATCTTTTTTATGCGGCGGAAGGGCCGAGGCGGTATAGAAGGAGTGAATTGGCTGACGGGAAGGCATACGAGATGGACATGAATCTACTGAGTTAATGGGGCTTCTATCATGATTCGCTAGGCTATACTCACTGTCGCAATATCCGTTTGACTCACTCGCTCGCTCGCTCGCTCGCTCGCTCACTCACTCACTAACTCACTCACTCACTCACTCACTCACTCACTCACTCACTCACTCACTCACTCCAAGCACTCATTCACTCACTCACTCACTCCAAGCACTCACTCACTCACTCCAAGCACTCACTCACTCTCACTCACTCACTCCAAGCACTCACTCACCCACTCACTCACTCACTCATTCACTCACTCCAAGCACTCACTCATTCACTCACTCACTCCAAGCACTCACTCACTCACTCACTCACTCACTCACTCACTCACTCCAAGCACTCACTCACTCACTCACTCACTCACTCACTCGCTCGCTCGTTCTTTCACACTTATTCTGCCGTTTTCTCGCTCGCTCTGTGGCTCACTTGAGCCTGTTTCGCATGCAAGCGAAAACGCTCGCGATTTCTGCCGCCGCCAAGCCGTCGCGGCCAGAGCGACGAGGTTCCAAAAGCTGGAAATTTTTTTGCCGCTCAGTGGCTGAATTCGCTCACAGTCGCTTGCATATGAGCGAGCGTTTACACCCAATTCAGTCATTTAGCGCACCGCACCAAGCTGTTGAGGTATAGTAGACACAAACTTGAGCTTTTAGCGGCGACATTCACAATTTGCTATTTTTGCCTCCTATGTCCCCAAATAGCACGCATAAAATGGCGCGCTTAACAGGGTGCTAACCGAGAGAAAAAAGGGACCATCAGTCGCCGCGAGGCACTGGCTGACATGTGCGTCAGAAGCCGGTATACAAGCTTCAGCGTCGAACACGGTTCGGCTTCCCTGACTTGCGTGTTTGATATCGCAGGAAGAGGAGGACGCATTGGCTTCACCAGCGTCTGCAGTCACGGCGCTACTAGATTTACTTTGGCGCCCAGGCTACATCGCATGCCAGCGGTGAGAAAACCTCAACGACGAACAACTAATCTAGCCCGCCGCGGTGGCTCAGTGGTTAGGGCGCTCGACTACTGACCCGGAGTTCCCGGGCTCGAACCCGACCGCGGCGGCTGCGTTTTTATGGAGGCGAAACGCTAAGGCGCCCGTGTGCTGCGCGATGTGAGTGCACGTTAAAGATCCCCAGGTGGTCGAAATTATTCCGGAGCCCTCCACTACGGCACCTCTCTCTCTCTCCCTTTCTTCTTTCACTCCCTCCTTTATCCCTTCCCTTACGGCGCGGTTCAGGTGTCCAACGATATATGAGACAGATACCGCGCCATTTCCTTCCCCCCCCCCAAAAAAAAAGAACAATTATTAACAACTAAACAATGCCAGCATGATAGTGCGACTCTACAGTCAGGGCTGTGAACTGCAGACGAGCTCGAAAAGTCTTCACTGGCAGAGAGAGCACAAAACAATGCGATGCATAGTAACATCACTGTATAGACGACACCGGCTTGGAAATAAGTAAAGGAAGTAAACATGTATTCCTGTTGCTCGGATAGTGTAAACATTTCGACGAATAACGCGAGCCTCTTTTCGTGCCTGCATTCCGATACTCCCAGTCAATGCCCCTTGCGCCGTATCCGGACTTTTAAAACAGGTGCAGCTGCGGGCAGGTGAACGACATCTCATGATTGGAGAGCGAAAATCGTGTAACCATTCTTGCGGCTGTGCTAAGCGAGCAGGAACACACGTGCAGTCTATTCTCACGTCGCGTACTGTTTTAGGGGAACAAAGGGGATGAAATTCGCCGTTCCAATCAAGAGACGGCTTGTTTGTTTTCCTTCTGTTGAAAAGAGTGAGCAATGAACGAGAAAGGCGAACACCCGATCAAGGAAGAAATTGAGAAAAGTTTGAAGGTTGCGGCTTGCATGCCGACTTGCACGAGAAACAGGAGTAATAATAATAATAATTGGTTTTTTGGAGAAAAGGAAATGGCGCAGTATCTGTCTCATATATCGTTGGACACGTGAACTGCGCCGTAAGGGAAGGGATAAAGGAGGGAGTGAAAGAAGAAAGGAAGAAGGAGGTGCCGTAGTGGAGGGCTCCGGAATAATTTCGACCACCTGGGGATCTTTAACGTGCACTGACATCGCACAGCACACGGGCGCCTTAGCGTTTTGCCTCCATAAAAACGCAGCCGCCGCGGTCGGGTTCGAGCCCGGGAACTCCGGGTCAGTAGTCGAGCGCCCTAACCACTGAGCCACCGCGGCGGGGCCGAGAAACAGGAGCAGAAATGTTTTTGCCGCCACTTCACACAGTCCCAAACTCTTGGCACTGCAAGCTTTAGACACACATCTAAAGCAGCCACTTTGAATGAATGAATGAATGAATGAATGAATGAATGAATGAATGAATGAATGAATGAATGAATGAATGAATGAATGAATTGGTGTTTTGAGGCAATTTACTTCCCCTGACATGCATGATGCCCGTGGTGATTCCGTGTCCTTTCTCGCAGCAAAAGTCATGCACTATACCCATGCTAGTTGCACGACGTGACGGATGGAATGAGGATATTAAACTTCCGATAAACTGCCACGGAAGCAACTAGCTTCTTTTACACGAGAGCAATGGTACTTGTGTGAGGAACAAACTAAAACTGGAATAGAGATACCCTGTACCTCACTTCAGTGCGACTGTATCTGCAGAATATACTTTCGGCAGGAAACGATTAATAACTTCCGCACTTTACAAAGGGCAGAGAGACAGGTAGTCACTTTATTCTATCGCACGAACTTGCGTACCGAGAATTCGATAGCTTCCGTCCTAATCATCGCCAAAGACATGAACCCTCTTAATTAACGCGGCGAACAGCCCTTGAGTGGTATACATACGGCGGGTAGCGAGCGTGGCCTGGATTCTATGCTTCCGTATTCTTTATTTATTCTTGATTATTTCCGCCTTCATCATTTGCCCAACGGTATCCACGCAACTGCCCCGAACTGACAGTTGGCGCGGCTGACGATAAGGCTGGAACTTATCGGCACAAAATGGATCGCTGCATTTTACCCACACACAAGTTCAAGGCTCATCAGTGCGTGACAGAATCTCGAAGAAAGACGTGATGCTGTCGAGGATAACGCCGTTTACATGCCTTTAGCAGTCCTCTTCCCATTCCCCACCTCCAGTCGCCCAATACAGCAGCTTTTGCTTTGTAAAAAAAAAATGAAATCTAAAGATCAAGAGGGTATCAAACAATGTGAAGCGGAGCTTCTGCGTCAGGAGTACGACTTTGTTCTTCTTCAGGATGAGATCCTCGTGCATCAGGGGTTTGGCGCCGTTTCTGCTGCACTAAAGGGTGTTGTTGCTGTTTCCTCCGTTATGCAGCCTCCGCTTCAACCGCGCGAAATGCTAGATTTTGGCGCCTTTTTCGCCGCGCTTCGACATCGGCTGTACGCCTGGCTGCTGCCGCATCGCTAGTCAAAAGAATCGGGAGTCTTCATAGCATATGCTAGAACACGACCGAGTGCGAAAGCTGCCGCAAGCACAAGTGTCTCGCGCGCCGGGAAGGGCCCTAGCCATGGCGTCTCCTTGCTGAGAAATAAATAGGGCCCATAGGAGGATCGTCCTTATCCTCTCGCATTCCTTCGCTAGCTCCGACGCGAGCGCTAGTTCGTGTCGCTCTCGCCAGGGGCGCTACTGCTGCACGCATCTTCCTCTCCCCCTCTCATTTCTCTCTCGCACTCCTTCGCTCCTGTCACAACGCCAACAACCGCCTTTGCAGCAACATGAGCTATAGTGCTAACGCAGTAAAAGATGATATATTTTAAACTCAATTCCGCCTTAAGCTCGGAGAGCCTGTGGCGTGTCGCGCAGGATGGAGCGCACAGCGATGAGCATACCAACGCATTTTTTGGTGTCGAAATGCATACTTTGTCCAAGTGAGCGCTAATGATGCTAACGGTTCTTCATTGTTAAACTTGAGCGCAAACAGAGGAGGACTGGGAAAGGTGAATGCACACACGAGCGCTTGCAAACGACAGCCTCTGTTCAATGTGTGAGGTTTGTATAGAAGATTTCAAATAAAACCTTTTTAAAGATTGTGTTCTTGGTTTCCGCGAAGTAGGCACACGGACATACTCAAACACGCAAACTACGAATAGGCGGTACACCAGAACGACCGTTTTAGAGCTCTGGTCTTGACAGGTTTAGCAGTATATCAAGAAACGTCCCTTGATACATACATGAATAAACGACGCAGTTATTGCAACCGCCAAACACCACTGTTTTGTAGTTGTCAGGCAAGCGTACACCCTTTAAAAAAATTTTGCTCAAATCGGCGTGCCCATTTTTTTTCATAACACTTTCTAGAGGGTGTGTCGGAAAGGGGGCGGGAGGGTGTCTGAGACACCGGCCAGACAACTTTTAAATGTACACGAGGCCTCAAAATGCAAGAATAAAGGAGGAAAAGGCGAGCTTGCCCACCAGCCACACCTGCCACAGCGATGGGGCTTGCCAGAGCGGACAGCCGTGTGCACATTACTTCTGTCGTTTTCGTATACACATAGCACACTAGCCCGAGAGATGGTACGTCAAAGGTTGGAACGTTAAACGTGAGACACGCACACGTGCAATTCAGAAATGAATACAAAAATTTTTTGTTCACCTCTAGGTCACGAATTAAAAACACAAAAAACTGGTTTTGGGGGAAAAGAAATTTATGGCGCAGTATTTGTCTCACATCTCAGCGGACACCTGAACTGCGCCGTAAGGCAAGAAATAAAGGAGGAGTGAAAGAAGAAATGAAGAAAGAGGTGCCGTAGTGGAGGGCTCCGGAATCATTTGGACCACCTGGGGATCTTTAACGTGCACAGACATCGCACAGTACACGGGCGCCTTTGCGTTTCGCCTCCATCAAAACGCGGTCGCCGTGGTCGGGTTCGAACCCGGGTACTCCGGATCAGTAGCCCAGAGCCCTAACCACTGAGCCACCGCGGCGGGTGAAAATACCAAACAAGAACGCAAATTTATGTTTCTAGTTTATTTTTCACAAATGAAACAGAATGGAAAAAACGCAGCTGATGCTTACAACGCAGCAATTAGAGCCTGGAATGTTTCGGACCATCTACCAACGTTTTAGAAATTGCGAGAAGAATGCTATAGCATTTAGTGCACGCTTCTTGTAAATGGCTTGTTCGTATCCAAACTGAAAATGAAAATTTGTCTTTGGGGAAAGGAAGTGACGCAGTATCTTCCTCACATATATTGTTGGACACCTGAACCGCGCCGTAAGGGAAGAGAGAAAGGAGGGAGTGAAAGAAGAAAGGAAGAAAGAGGTGCCATAGTGGATGGCTCCGGAATAATTTCGACCAACTGGGGATCTTTAACGCGCACTGACATCACACAGCACACGGGCACCTTTGCATTTCGCCTCCGTCGAAACGCGGCCGCCGCGGCTAGGTTCGAACCCGGGTGCCCCGGAGCAGTAGCCGATTGTCCTAACCACTGAGCCACGGCGGCGGGTGTACCCCAACTGCAAGCTGCAGTTTCGGGCCAGAATAAATATATTTCGCTCAGTCTCACCAACCCGTCTTTGCTGCGCTAAGAAAATTAAAAATTCCGTCGAGCAGAAACTCACCCATAGAAGAAGGCAGAATAGAGGGGAACACAGTTTCCGTCGGCAATCGACAGCGGTGCTCCGAGCTAGCGACGTCTTCGCTCTGCGATCGACGGTACGCGCGCATTCCGCCCTTGTAGAGGAACCGATTATCTCTCTATACACACACGGGTTCCCGGCGACGTCGGGAAGCGCGCGTGCGGCGGCGGTGTTCCGTACGCGACTGCGGGAACACGCGTCGGGCACGAGCAGGGCGGATTCCCACCGGGGCGCGGCGCTAGGTTCGCGAAATATCGCAAGCCAGCGGCGGCGGCGGCTTCCGCATCGTGCACCAAGCGGCCGCTACAAACTTTGCTCAGCTGCTGCTGGCGTCGAGCGGCGCTGCAGTGTCCTCGACTCTTGACACAGGCAACGCAGGTGCCTGGGTGCGGCAGAGTGGTTCGTATGCGCTTAGAGTAGAGAATATAATGTGGCACAGCAGCCGACAGTGCGCTGCGTGCTACGCGGTCACCTTTTTAAGAAAATACGAGTAGGTTTATCAGGTAGTGTGAAGCACCAGCAGTTATATATATATATATATATATATATATATATATATATATATATATATATATATATATATATATATATATATATATATATATATATATATATATATATGCAGCACAGATAATTGACCTAATATTGGAAATGTATTGCCAAAGTGAAACCATCTACTTCCAATAATGGGCCTATTAGTAGTACCGGTGTTAACAGTAGTGGGAGCGGTGGTAGACGGACGGACGTCTGTAAGACCCCCACCCCCCAATAAAAAAGAAAAGAAAAAAACTCTAAAGTTGACGACTTAAACGCTCCGACATAACGTGATCACCTTTTGACTAATCGTTATTATTGCCGTGTTCATGTCCTGTACGTTGGGAATGTGCTGTCCGTGGTCACGTTATCCAGCTCTGCTGACCCGAGCTTTTGGAAGTGTGCCCTTCCATGACGGCAGGGCAAGGGGCAGGGGGTCAGAACTAATGTTCACTGTCGCTCCTTCTCCCTCTCTCGGCTCGCAGTGTAAACCTGCAGTAATTCCCGCAGTTTCCCTAATAGAGACATTTTCTGCCGTGCTCAAGCTACAGCCAGTGTCAATTAATAAAGCCAGATGTTATGATGACGTTCATACGTTACAGCAGTTCTTGATAAGTTCAACACCGATGACTTGTGCAGGTCACTAAGCAGCCAACGGCACAGCAACTGATGTTCCGGCCAACAACAGACGGTCTTTACGTGCTAGGGGATTTGTGAGCTAGGTCTGCGATTGTTTGACGACAGCTGTAGTTTAAAAAATGCTGCACGCTTTGCTGAGACGTGTTGTTGAAGAATGTGGCGCTATCACATGTAGCGTGTTGCAGCTGTGCTGACATTACCTTTCCCTCTGCAAACTGCTGTTGGTGCATGAAATGCAGGAGCTGGTCGCGTAACTTGTGGCCCACGCACGCATATTACAACGACGGAACGATCTACCAAAGAGAGCCGCAGTAAAGGCGGGCGTACCGGCTTGCAGTTTGTGTTTCTGGCCTGTACATAAATCAAGGGTGGAATACCGGTGCATCACTGTCGTTAGCAGATTAAACGTGCTCGGTCGCTCACTCGCATTCACTCGTTCACTGGCTCCCACTCGCTCACATTCACTAATTCACTGACATACTTTCATTCAATCACTCATTCACATTCACTCATTTTAACTCACTCATTCATTGGCACTCACTCACGTTCACTCATTTAAAGACATTCACTAACTCATTCACGTTCACTCATCACACTCACATTCACTGAGATTCACTCACTCACATTCACTCATCACATTCACTCATTCACTAGCACTGATTCGCATTCACTCATCCCACTGACTCACTCGGTCACTGGCACTCATTCACATTTGGTCATTCACTGACATTAACTCACTAATTCACATTCACTCATTCACTGGCACTGATTCGCATTCACTCATCCCATTCACTCACTCATTCACTTGCACTCACTCACATTCACTTATCACACTCACTCATTTACTGGCACTGATTCGCATTCACTCATTCACTGGCACTCACTCGGTCAATGGCACTCATTCACATTCGCTCATTCGCTGACATAAACTCACTCATTCACATTCACTCATCACATTCACTCATTCACTGGCACTGATTCGCATTCACTCATACCACTCACTCACTTACTCATTCACTGGCACTCACTCACATTCACTTATCACACTCACTCATTCACTGGCACTGATTCGCATTCACTCATCCCACTCACTCACTCGTTCACTAGCACTCATGCACGTTCATTCATTCACCGACATTAACTCATTCACATTCGCTCATCACGCTCACTCATTCACTGGAACTGATTTGCATCCACTCATCCAACTCACTCACTTGGTCACTGGCACTCATGCACATTCACTCATTCACTGACATTAACTCACTCATTCACATTCATTCATCACACTCACTCATTCACTGGCACTGATTCGAATTCACTCATCCCACTCACTCACTCGTTCACTGGCACTCACTCACATTCACTCATTCACATTCACTCACCACACTCACTTATTCACTGGCACTGATTTGCATTCACTCATCCCACTCACTCACTCATTCACTGGCACTCACTCACATTCACTTATCATACTCACTCACTCATTTACTGGCACTGATTCACATCTCATCCCACTCACTCATTCGCGGTCACTGGCACTAATGCACATTCACTCATGCACTTACATTAACTCACTCATTCACATTCAATCATCACACTCACTTATTCACTGGCACTGATTCGAATTCACTCATCCCACTGACTCACTCACTCATTCACAGGCACTCACTCACATTCATTATTCACACTCACTCACTCATTCACTGGCACTGATTCACATTCACTCATCCCACTCACTCGTTCACTGGCACTCATTCACATTCACTTATTCACTGTTATTAACTCACTCATTCACATTCACTCATTCACTAACATTCACTCATTCACTGACATTCACTCACTCATTTGCATTCACTCATCCCACTCACTCACTCATTCACTGGCACTGATTCACATTCACTCATCCCACTCGCTCGTTCACTGGCACTCATTCACATTCACTTATTCACTGTTATTAACTCACTCATTCACATTCACTCATTCACTGACATTCACTCACTCATTTACATTCACTCATTCACTGGCACTGATTCGCATTCACTCATGCCACTCACTCATTCACTGGCACTCACTCACATTCACTTATCACACTCACTCACTCATTGACTGGCATTATTCACACTCACTCATCCCACTCACTGACTCATTCACTGGCACTCACTCACATTCACTCATTCACATTCACTCATCACACTCACTCACTCATTCACTGGCACTGATTCGCATTCACTCATCCCTCTCATTCACTAGGTCACTGGCACTCATTCACATTCACTCATTCACTGACATTGACTCACTCATTTATATTCACTCATCACACTCACTCATTCACTGGCACTCATTTGCATTCACTCATCCCACTCACTCACTCGTTCACTGGCACTCACTCACATTCACTCGTCACACTCACTCACTCATTCACTGGCACTGATTCACATTCACTCAACCCACTCACTCATTCACTGGCACTGATTCACATTCACTCATCCCACTCACTCACTCGTTCACTGGCACTCGTGCACATTCATTCATTCACTGACATTAACTCACTCATTCAGAATCACTCATTCACTGACATTCACTCACTCATTCACATTCACTCATCACACTCACTCATTCACTGGTACTGATTTGCATTCACTCATTCACTGGCACTCACTCACATTCACTTATTACACCCACTCACTCATTCACTGGCACTCATTCACATTCACTCATTCACTGACATTCGCTCACTCATTCACATTCACTCATCACACTCACTCATTCACTGGTACTGATTTGCATTCACTGGCACTCACTCACATTCACTTATTACACCCACTCACTCATTCACTGGCACTCATTCACATTCACTCATTCACATTCACTCATTCACTGACATTCACTCACTGATTCACATTCACTCATCACACTCTCTCACTCACTCATTCACTGGCACTCACTCACATTTACTTATCACACTCATTCACTGGCACTGATTCACATTTACTCATCCCACTCACTCGTTCACTGGCACTCACTCACATTCACTCATTCACATTCACTCATCACACTCACTCACTCATTCAGTGGCGCTGATTCACTTTCACTGATTCACTCATTCACTGGCACTCACTCAGATTCACTCATTCACTGACATTTACTCTCTCATTCACATTTACTCATCGCACTCACTCATTCTCTGGCACTGATTCACATTCACTCATCCCACTCTCTCACTCACTCATTCACTGGCACTCACTCACATTTACTTATCACACTCATTCACTGGCACTGATTCACATTTACTCATCCCACTCACTCGTTCACTGGCACTCACTCACATTCACTCATTCACATTCACTCATCACACTCACTCACTCATTCAGTGGCGCTGATTCACTTTCACTGATTCACTCATTCACTGGCACTCACTCAGATTTACTTATCACACTCATTCACTGGCACTGATTCACATTTACTCATCCCACTCACTCGTTCACTGGCACTCACTCACATTCACTCATTCACATTCACTCATCACACTCACTCACTCATTCAGTGGCGCTGATTCACTTTCACTGATTCACTCATTCACTGGCACTCACTCAGATTCACTCATTCACTGACATTTACTCTCTCATTCACATTTACTCATCGCACTCACTCACTTATTCGTAAGGGTTTCCAGAATAACCGCTCAGATGGTAAGATAAAGGCTTCATTACCAACAACGGCTATTGGTTGGAGGAGTATTGCACTATATCACCTCGAATTACATTTCCACTCAAATGTAATTCTAATCAATAATCCTTCAGCGATAATAAAGTTACACCATTAATTTGCCATTAATCGAAACCATAATAAAAAAAAGATCGAAACATTCCGTTCTCCTCCTTGGTTTCGGTGGCTGCTGGCTTTCTCCGCAGGTATTTCAACGTCATTCTTCAGCTAGCAAAATTTTCCGCTCGAACAACCAAGGCAGAATAGGACACGCCGATTTGATGCGTTTCCAGCCAGTGGGACGACCAGTCCTTTCTAAGAGGATCACTTCGACAAAACGCTCCGGAAAGTGATCACTATACCAGGTGATCTACGCGTGGAGACCTGGCAATGCGACAGCGCGCCTGCAGGCTTGCACAACGTTCAAGTCGGAATCGCAAAAGCAGGAGTGTGCCGACAGCATGATAGCTTAGGCAACCAAGTGCCAGAACTGAAGCAACCTGAATATAATCACATAAAACTGCTCAACACCTTCGTTGCCGGCTCAAGAAATGTGAGGTCACGCGCCCGAGAAGGTATTCCGGAGAACTGCACTGGTCGCTTCGTGAGGAAACACAAAGCTCATGTGACTTGTCTTCGGGCGCAGCGAGAGCTAGACACAAATGAAAATAACAATAAGAGCGCACATTCCGGAGAGCATGACACACGGCCAAGGAGCAAGAGCAGGGGTTGATGCATCGCGTGACACTAAATGAGAACGCTGTTCGCTGTGCATTCTTTTCTTTCGTGAGCCGCGAAAGGAACTAGTGTTAACAGTCGCAGAAGAAGAAAAAAAACAGACGCAAAAGGGTGCAAAAGACTCGTGACTCCATACGATGTGTGTAGTGAGCAGACGGCGGCGGTTAGACACATTCATCACCGCTAAAAAAAATTTCAACTTGTACGAGTGATGCATATTGTTCAATCACGCAAACAGACAAAGGCCTCAGGATGAAAAGGTCGCGATACTGGCTTGCGTTTATATTTCCTTCGCCCGCTTCAAGATCCTTTCAGCACATCGGGAAGGCATACACGTGACAAGGCTCCCATTCCCAAAGCTCTGCGAGAAGAGTCGTGGAGGTCACGTGATAGTTGACGTTTCTCGAGGTAGGGATACACAGAAGACTCTCTTCGCATTCTCAAGGTTGTGATTCAGTTCACTGCGAAGCCACAGCAAGTCTGGAACATTTTTCAGGTCGGACACGGCTCCGGTAACACATCCACTGTGACCTCCAAGTTTTACCACGAACGTCTCACCACTGTGTCACCAGTTGCCTCAGCACGATTGTGAGACAACTATGGAACGTTGTAAGACAGTGCTATGAACACAATGATGGGAACGGTCTAATGTCCCGACGCGTAGCAAAATCTGGCTTCTAAAGTTTGCCTTGCGCTTACTCGGAGTAGTTAAGACTGCCATAGCGGAAAACTACAAGCGTCCCTAGGGGGAGTCTGCACCTGCAAATGTATTGACCTTATGGTGCAGTCTTCGAAGGTGCGAATAAAAAAGGCGTTCATATAAACAACTTCCCGTTGAAAAAAAAATGCCCATGTCCAGAATTTCTGGGTATATGCATCTGACAAGAATGCATGCATGTCGAGAACAAACACTTCATACTGAAAACTTTGGTCAAACGACGAATATCTTTTTTTCGCTCAAAAACACGTTTCCTGTTTGCGCAAGAAATTCGATTGAAGCAGCAACAAACGGAGCGATAAGTGCAGCTGCTTCTCGGAGCCGAGACTCCGGACCTCCATCGTCAGTCGCGAGCACACCTGTCGTTTCTCAAGGAAGGGGCAGATAGGAGCCGGAACCGTGCGAAGTCTTCCCGGGAAAACACTGATCACATTTTATCTGTTATCTGTTTTGTTGGCCACAATAACGGCGTGGTGTAGTCTGAGTCACTCGTTCACACACAAGGGTATACCTGAGAAATGGGCGCAAGGTTGGCCCAAGGTTGGAGGTCAATGACACGGTCGAGGTCTAGCACCGGAATGCACTTCTATCGACAGATCGGCTATACAGTCAACAATTAGTCGCCCTTAGCATTCTTCCTAGGCTATCGCTGTGATCGTATAATAAGCTTTTAGCGCGAACAGAGACAAATAGCAAGAAGAGACACACGCACACACACACACACACGCACGCACGCGCACGCACACACAAACGCGAGCGTGCCTGTTTGTGTTTCCGCTAAAAACTTTACAAGATCGAGGTGTAAACAAACTCACCCAGAAAGAAGTTGTAGAGAAGTTCTTCGCTTAGGGTTGTCAAAACGTGACCCCGCTGAAGTAACTCTGCTGTGTTAGCTGCTGCCAACTGTGATTTTATTTTGTTCAGGCACTTTACAAAGCGTTGAGCAGAGACGGGAAGTGAGGCGAGGGGCTCATTATGACGTACATATGAAGGAAGCCAACAGATAAAATACTTACACTAATACTTCCCTACTGGTCAACACCAGAAATTAAAGGGGAAAAAAGATAGAAACACGCCCCTATGCTTCTTGGTTTCGGTGACTGTTGGCTTCTTCCATACGTAATTTATAAAGCGGTTAGTCGTTAAAGCCAGTGACGTTACAGCCAAAAAGCACCAAATCTTTCCTCTCTATACCAGGTGTTTCAGGGAAGCTGATCACTAATGTTTTAAAAGAAGGTTTTTGAGGTAAAGAGAAGTTTTTGCGGAAGAGTAATACCAGTGTTGTCGGACGTCAAAAAACAGGCGAATCGTGTTAACTAGTAAAGTAATTAAGTAAATTTAATTGTTAACTCTTTAACTATTACCGATGGGCACCTGATTGGAATCAGATATTTGTATCCCGTCGTTAGTATTAGCCATGCCAGTTTTTAGAATTTCGAAAACGCGATTACTCTCGGCGCTGTGGCTCAACTAATTCTGGCTACATCTTGCCAGAGTATATGCGCTTTCGAAAAGCATGCAGGCAAAGCAACCTTTCCAGTGCACGTAACTAGCCGAAATAGCCAAATTTTGTCGAGCCACAGCGCCGAGGGTAATCATGTTATCGAAATTTTAAAAAACTTATATGGCAAACGGCCGGCTACAAATCGCTAATTGCAATCAGGTGCCTATCGGCAATAGTTTAAACATTAATTGTTAGAATTTAGTTAATCACTTTAATATAGTCAACATGATTCACCTGTTCTTCGAACTCCGCCAACACGGGTATTAATATGCCGCATAAAGCTTATTTTTACCTCAACAGACCTATTTTTAAAAATTAGTCGCCGGCTTCCCTGAAACACCTGGCATATATAGTTGCGGATACCGCACCCGTGAAAACCGAGCAGGCTGTGGGAGTAAAAACGGTGCTCCGACTTTTACTCCGACTGTTCTTTTTTCTTTGGAGTGTTTGCTTATACAAACGCACTACTGAAAACGACACGTGCACACTAGTGCGTAGTTCAATGTGCACAACGTCTAATTCGAAAGAATCCTGCCACTACAGAGAGAGAGAGAGAAAATAGCAAATAATGTAAAACCACTGAAGTGCTATTCTTTGAAGGGAGGAGGTTAGGGGAAAGGAGATAGTACCGAGAACAAGAGGGACAGGAAATGGGGAAAAAGAAAAAAAACAAGCCCAAGTAATAACATGGTGGTCATGAAATTTGGAGGCAATCTCAAATGCGTAGTTTACCACACATCGAATCATTCACAACACATTAAATTTAACAACCGTATGTCTTCGTCCCTCACTACGTACCAACAGGTTCATTACACGACATCCGCTCCTGAAGACACACTAATTATGGCCGACAGAAATTGGTCACTCATTTATGGAATAGACTTGATTAGAACGTTCAAGTACGCCTTTGCAAAACAACTACAGCTTATTCTACTAAATTCACCATATTCTATAGTATTCAGTGTTTTGGTTTATGTTTTTAGTCAGGGAACAACAGGTGTTTACTTGAACTATCCACCAGTGTTCAGTCCCTGCTGCGTTAATGTCTTCGTTGTTAAATAGCCATGTTATTTTTGCTATCGTTTAAATGGAATGCTTTAGTTTACATTAGCTGGGACCCTTAAACAATTTTTGTTGGGTCCCTGAATTTGTTTCCTGGTATTTTGTACTCTATGCTACGTAAACAAACTTCCAAACTTTCAAGCACAGTGATACCCACTCACGAAGCGACTACCAACAATACTTCATCAAGTACATTCTAGCACGATGCAGTACACCATTTTGTTTTCTTTTTTGCAGCTTCGGTTGATGTAAGATGAGACAGACCGACACTCGGTTTAGATCGAGAAATCTTCCAGTAAACTCCGGCCGCAGAGCCGGCGAGAGGCGCTTCCTGCACTTATACGGACTGACGACAGCGCTTTCCTGTTTGTCCCGCAGGCCGGCTGTGCGATCTGCCAACTGCGTCCGCGACGCACACGCGCGCGTGCAGCCAAGTTGAGCACCGTCAGCTGCGCTGGCTGCGACGTTACAACCAGCGTGTTCCTAGCGAACAACGCGAAAACACGCCACTGGACCTGTCGGCACGTGGTTCACGTGTCCACGCGTAGTTCGCCCACTGAGAAGGACACGTGTATAATTCGCCCACCAAGGAGGACACGTGTAGTTCGCCCGCCAAGGAGGACACGTGTAGTTCGTCCGCCAAGGAGGACACGTGTAGTTCGCCCGCCAAGGAGGACACGTGTAGTTCGCCCGCTAAGGAGACCCGCCGCGGTGGCTCAGTGGTCAGGGCGCTCGGCTACAGATCCGCAGTTCCCGGGTTAGAACCCGGCCGCGGCGGCTGCGTTTTTATGGAGGAAAAACGCTAAGGCGCCCGTGTGCTGTGCGATGTCGGTGCATGCTAAAGATCCTCAGATGGTCGAAATTATCCCGGATCCCTCCACTACGGCACCTCCTTCTTCCTTTCTTCTTTCACTCCCTCCTTTATCCTTTCACTTACGGCGCGGTTCAGGTGTCCGCCGATATGCGAGACAGATATTGCGCCATTTCCTTTCCCCAAAAACCAATTTTCATTTCTCCAAACAATTCTGGACAAAACCATTTTTGAGGGGGAAACCGTTTATGAACACAATTTTCTTACATAATGTAGGATTTCACTATAACAAGCAATATATCCACAGATCGCCCCACGGCAGTCTTGTATTTTTTTCTATCAACGTTTCTCCTGTCGTCGAAAGCGTTCCCCATTGATTTTCTATGGCAGTCTTAACTGTTCGATACGATCGATGGAAAAACCTTAAAAGAATGATTTTGCTACATATCAGAAGAGTGGACCGTTATTTTCAATATTTCCGTAAGTGTCTCACAATTTTACAATTCTCAAAATTTTTGTCCAAGAATGTTGGACTTGCGGTTGCCACCGTTTTGAAATGAATGATGGTCTATAGCCTAGCCTCCGGGATCCACGTATGAAAATTGGTGTCGACACAAGCAGTTTAGATGCGTAGTCTACCGATTATAGCGACACCTGTATTTAGTTTCGTTTTTCTTTTCCAGCTTGTGAAAGCTCCGTTTTCGGTGCGGGTGGTGTGTTACTACAACGCGATACCGTATTGATACACAGGCCAAGCTGAGCACGATAACCTTCAGTATGGCAGTGCCAGTGGCAGTTCAGTGGCAGGGCAAATCCTACAAACAATGACAGTGACTATGCCGGACATTATAGGCCTACCGACGCTCAAGTGGTTATTCGCTGCCGAGTGTTTTATACAGGGTGTTTCGGGTTAAGTAACATGTGTCTACAATTCGTGTACGGCGCTGGCGAAAAACCGCAAGTGCGTCGCTGTAAGCTTCCGCAGTTTCGTGCGCTGCTTCTTTCACTCCCTCTCTTATCCCTTCCCTTACGGCGCGGTTCAGGTGTCCAACGATATATGAGACAGATACTGCGCCATTTCCTTTCCCCCAAAAAACCAATTATTATTATTATTACCCCGATCCATTTTGCCTGCAAGCTGTCACGAAACCGGAATTCATATACCCGAACAACGGCCGACATCGCTTGGAGAACGACCAGGTGTATTGGGACACGGTAGATTTGGAAGACTTGAGGAGGCTCGTGCCGTTCATGGTGCGCCAGTTACAGTGTTGAGCTGATTGATAGGACGTTTCTGATTGCACCGGCTGCCTCTGTATTTGTTACGTTTTCTCTTTAGACAACTGTGATTATACGTCACCTTGCAGTATACTGTCGCCTAGCAACAGTGTGACCCGCACTGGCGCCTTCCAGAATTTTCTATTTACCGCAGTGGCGGCCTAGTGCGGGGTTCGATCCCCAGTGTCGCCGGGTAGCCACTGGAGATACAACGGGTGCAAGCTTTCGCCCGGCCTGGTGCTCGGCCTATGTGTTGTTAATTGCTCGGGAAATGGGTCTGTGACCCCACCTGCTTTTGAGACGAAAACGCCTTGTGCCATGCAACTATTTGGCCAAAGCTGCAAATGCGCCGACCAAATTTCCTATCATCATCAATTTTCTGTTTCATGCAATTTTTTATGCGCCAATAACTACACCTGGCATGTGTGAAGTGGGGAGTAACGACGAAAAATTCGAATTAATTTCATCTACCTGGGATCCTGTGAAGTGCGCTGCAGGCCTCAGCATAATCGTCGGTTTTCGCGTTTCACGCCAGCCAAAATGTAAACGCCGTCACAGGTTATCGAATAGGCGGCGTTCTGTTCCCACCTCATTTGTTTACAGCCGAGAGGGTGACCTTGTGTACAGTGCACGTGACTTATTCTGTTCTGCACGACTGCATGCCGCGAACCGCAGCCCCCAAGTCTCAAGGTGTGCTGCTGGCCGTGGTCTATGCCGTGCTATAGCAAGGGAAAATATACTAAGGCGCCCATTCCTGTATATAGTGTCCAAATTTCCGTGCAAGAAGTAATACGCAACTGGGATGACTTGCAAAAAATGACAGGTTTTAGTGGCACAAACCGAGGAACCGGAGGAAGTTCACTATCTTTGTTTTCAACATTGAGAATGCATGCGCACTAAAGAGATGCTTGACCTGAAACTAAAAAGAAAAAAAAAGCAACGCCTGTCGTAGCATAGTCTGGAAGCCGCCCTGAAGGAGGGAAGGGCTGGCTGGTTGAGCATCCTGATAACCAACTATTCTGGACAAAAGTTTTTTTGAACGCGAAAGAGTTGATGAACGCAGTTTTCTATATAACTGCAATATTTAATTATAACAGGTAATGTATCCGCAGATCTCCTGTCGGCAGGCTTGCATTCTTTGCGATTAGCGTTTTCGCTATCGTCAAAAGTGTTCCCCTTTGGCTTCCTCTGGCAGTCTTAACTGCTCGATGCTAGCGATGGAAAAACTTTAAAACAAATATTTTGCTACATATCGCAAGAACTGACCATTACCTTCAATGTTTCTACAGCAGTACCTTACAATTTTCCAGCGTTCAAAATTCTCGCCCATTATTGATGTGTTCGCAGTCTTATGTTGACTGAACCATTTTTTTTTAAATTAGAGGATTGCACTTCAATTTGCTCAAGAGCGGAAATACGAAAGCCTTTTCTTTCCTCTTTTTCTCTTTCCATTAAAAAAAAATGTATTTTTGTTTTTGAAAATGCGTTGGTTTTATTTATTTCTTATTTTAACTTTGTTAATTTTGTTTCTGATTTATTTTTATACTAAGTAAGCCCTCTCACGCATTTACAACGTTTTTCACCTAATCAGTCACACAAAGGCTGCTTCTTCAAATAATAATAATAATAATAATAATAATAATAATAATAATAATAATAATAATAATAATAATAATAATAATAATAATAATAATAATAATAATTGGTTTTTTGGGGAAGGAAATGGCGCAGTATCTGTCTCATATATCGTTGGACATCTGAACCGCGCAGTAAGGGAAGGGATAAAGGAGGGAGTGAAAGAAGAAAGGAAGAGAGAGGTGCCGTAGTGGAGGGCTCCGGAATAATTTCGACCACCTGGGGATCTTTAACGTGCACTGACATCGCATAGCACACGGGCGCCTTAGCGTTTTTCCTCCATAAAAACGCAGCCGCCGCGGTCGGGTTCGAACCCGGGAACTCCGGATCAGTAGTCGAGCGCCCTAACCACTGAGGGCGCTCGACTACTGATTCAAACGCAGCATTGGTTTTCGTTAGTTCAATTTAATTAATTAACGAATTGCAATTCATCAACCAAACTTTTCCCATTTCAAAATCTACTCACGCACTACATAACACGATCAAACTTTTGCGGATTTATCTCCGCAGAACGACACAATCGTGCGGACAAAATTTGCGGACACTTTTTGCTGACGCAACATAACGATATAATGCTTTCGCATCACTAAAGCTTGCAGCACGGAGCTTAGACGAAACTTTGATGTTACATACGATCTCCCACAGGCCTTGAGCAGTCGGTCAACGTACGTGTCTGTGGCAGCCGTGCTTCGTTGGATCCTGGACGCCAGCCACAGGAAAGCCCCGCGTACGACAAGCTACAGCGAGTCCCACCAGACTGATAGAGGGGCATCCTCGCGAATGAGCGGGCGCACATGCTTTCATAGGCGACACGTGCGCACCGATGTACGGACTCGCAGTGACGTCAATGGTACTATTTCTGCCTCGTGACTTCCTTTGCGTTTTGTTTTTAGAAGGCAACCGCCACGAGGTATACGAGTTGATTCAGGACCACGGAGGAAACAATATGGAACGCGCCTAACCAGCAGAAGTAAATACCCCTCAATCATTTGTATTTAAAAAATATAGTATCTTTCTAAGACCAACTGAATATCTTGCACTGCCGCTTAGGTTGCCACTGTATTGCAACAAAATTGGATTATTTCTTTCTTATTGACTGAAATCGGTACAAAATTATGCAGTTCTATGTCTTGCTTGGCGCTGCATATATGTTTGTATAGCTTACACGCCTACACTAGCTTAGACTATTGGCCCGTCAGCTGTTTGCTTGTGTTATTGTGCAGTATTGCGAAAAAAAAAGTGAAATGTGTCTAAGCATCTTTTTCATGGTTCTACTGTTTCTACTAGGTATGCTTTTTTTTTGCGTAGTGCTTTCGTCGAGCCTTGCTCAATAAGATGAGTCGTCGGACGAACAAAACCAGGAAAGAGCGTTCCATCACGGCCTGTAGCGCTTCATTTATTCCGGTCCACTTACATCGTTCGCTTACACGGAGCACAGCTTACGTCGGGCATTGAAAACATGCGCTGAAAAGGAAGCGGCATGGTTTTAACGCATTATACGATGGTGTCGAGTACTGAAAACACCTGGTACGGCTGTTGCTTTAGTCTCCCCATCTGCACAGCAGAGGCTAGCCTCATCCATAGAGCGCTGTCTGGGAATCCATGAATAAAAGTCTCCCAAGCTGTCAAGAGATTTCTCAAAGACACGATCTTCAGCCATTGCAGTTTCTGTGGTGTCCTCCCAGCCAACCTTAGGTGACCAAGGGATTAAAGTGACCTCAAGCATGCACTTCACTTATACTTGCATTCGCACTCGCTTAGTTAGTACCCCAGAATGGATCGATGCGTAAGACTGGCCCTGGTATCGAGTTTTCTGTGTTCTTCATGTAGTGTATGCGGAGATGTGGAACACTGTCTAATGCGCTGCCCAATTTCAATGCGGAGAGGTGCTCCTACTCGCTTGCATCCAGATGGCAGGTGCCACACGGTTTATACTTCAAGACAGTGTGTACTCGCGCGGACACAAGTCCGATAGGAAGGATGCTTTCCGTCTTCATCTAAAATTCCTTCCAGATTCTGATCTGGACTCGAGATGGTTACAGCAGTAGTTGATGAATATTGTGAGGTTGAGGTGGGGGTTGGGGGTTGTGTAAGGCGACGTGTATCTGCCAGTTCAGAGATCTTAGCTTCAAATTCTCAATGTGTCGCTGGGATGGAGCTACTGCGACAGAATAATCGCAACGCTAGTCCCACTAGTAGCTTACAGCAACCCTCAACTCAAATCTAATCTCTACCGACTGCATGCGTAAAATCCGTACCGTACAACTCTGTCGACAATATTAAGGCCTGTAACATACCGATGCAAGCATGCAAGGAAGAAGAGGATTCCATATAAAGGTCCACTGTCTTGGCCACTCCCCCGTAGTGGGTATGTGCCAGCAACGTCTGAGGCCTGCCTTCCTTCCTTCCTTCCTTCCTTCCTTCCTTCCTTCCTTCCTTCCTTCCTTCCTTCCTTCCTTCCTTCCTTCCTTCCTTCCTTCCTTCCTTCCTTCCTTCCTTCCTTCCTTCCTTCCTTCCTTTCTTCGTTCCTTCCTTCCTTCTTTCCTTCCTTTCTTCCTTCCTTCCTCCCTTCCTTCCTTCCTTCCTTCCTTCCTTCCTTCCTTCCTCCCTCCCTCCCTTCCTTCCTTCCTTCTTTCCTTCCTTCCTTCCTTCCTTCCTTCTTTCCTTCCTTCCTTCCTTCCTTACTTCCTTCTTACTTCCTTCTTCCTTCCTTCCTTCCTTTCTTCATTCCTTCCTTCCTTCCTTTCTTCCTTCCTTCCTTTCTTCCTTCCTTCCTTCCTTCTTTCTTTCTTCCTTTTTTCCTTCCTTCTTTCCTTCCTTCCTTCCTTCCTTCTTTCCTTCCTTCTTTATTTCTTCCTTTCTTCCTTCCTTCCTTCTTTCCTTCCTTCCTTCCTCCCTTCTTTCTTTCCTTCCTTCCTTCCTTCCTTCCTTCCTTCCTTCCTTCCTTCCTTCCTTCCTTCCTTCCTTCCTTCCTTCCTTCCTTCCTTCCTTCCTTCCTTCCACTTATACGACCGCTCCAAGCATGCAAGGAAGAAGAGGATTTCCCATATAAAGGTCCACTGAAGCGACCGCTGCCAATCATTACTGAACGGACTTAGAATCACATATATTCCACTGTCACGGATTCGAGCATGTGCCGATTGGCGCTTGTTGGACTAACCATGAACCAGGAGAAATCGACTTTTTTCATTTCGACTACGATGTTATTGCATACAGACGAACAACACCTTGCGTCTGCTGCGAATATCTCCGTAGTATTTGTTTAATTACATAACGAACTATCGAGCACGACCGATGGAAGCTAACTTTGCGCGGAAAAAAGCTGGGATGGTAAACATGTGTGACAACTGCTGGTATCCACATGTGCTCTTCCCCGTTCGGCTTGTTGCGTGTTACGTTAGATCGGGCTTACGTAACCAACCTTCGCTTACCTCGCACGAGCCAATGTGTTTAACAGAAAAAAAAATCGAAAGAAGCGAGCAGATTCAACGCGGCCTCGAAACGCACATGCGGCGGCGTACGCCGAGCACACATGGTGAGCGACCGCCAAGTGCACATGCGCCGCCGACGGTGTTCCGACAGCGGGCGACCAAACCGTTCGCGTACACATGTGCTGTGTTCCGACAGCGGGCGACCAAACCGTTCGCGTACACATGTGCTTACACTCAACACCCGCTTACGTCTGCCTCGGTGTTTTTTACATAACGTGTACGCCCCGCGCGCGTGTGCGTGTTGTTCGCTTTACACGGGAACTCGATGTGTCGTGGTGCTTGCAAGCCTTGTATGGCGGAAGGGTGTTCGATGCCACCTTAGTCGGAATAGAAATTTTGCGAGTCGTGTCCTGCCTGCCTGCCTGAGCTGTGTGCGTGCTGGAGGTATTCGCAGAGCTTGTGTCTACTTTAGTGTTTAGTGCAACAATTAATGAACAAACCAGATCAATAGCTGCGGTCTACGCATCTTTTTTGTATCTTTACATGTAGCCACGTTTTCTTCCTTCCTTCTTGCTATGCACCGACTAGCACAGATTCTGATTTTGTTAAACTTTTCGTATTAAAAAATTAATTCAGGCACAGTTAGAAAACGCGCCACCAGAATATGAAATAAACTGCAGTCTGAAGTGATACATAAACTTGATTCGCTGCATGTCGGCTAAGTCGGGACACTGAGGGTTTTCTGACATGGTGAAAACTGCCAGGACGGTTGCAAGCGCTAAGGTCACGTTCTCAGAACAGCACGCTGTGAGCCGTTTGGTCTACTACGTTAAGTCTAAAGTTACTTTCAAATCACTGCACAGAGTACGGAGCTTTAGTTATAGGGCGCAGAGCAGCGCTTCGGACAAGAGCGTGCACTACTGAAACCTTAATACACAGAAATAGGAGAGCAAACTTAAGCCCCGCATCAAGGATATGACGCGGTAGCGTTAATGAGTTAATGCCCATATATGCGGAATTGGACATTCTAAACTTTCCATTCATATGTCCCTGGGAGTCCTCATACCACTCCTGGGGCAGTGGTGCAGCGGTTAAGGGATGCGAAACTACCCTATGGCATGCTTAACGGAATAATGGCGCAGATCAAGTGACAGGACAGCAGGAGCTCTCTCTCTCTCTCTCTCACACACACACACACACACACACACACACACACACACACACACACACACACACACACACACACACACACACACACACACACACACACACACACACACACACACACACACACACACACACACACACACACACACACACACACACACACACACACACACACACACACACACACACACACACACACACACACACAGGTGGAAGCACCTGCCCTATGGCAGGTGCTGCCACCTGTGAGTCCTGTGCGACCCAAGTCACTCTTCCCGAGCAACCTCTCGCGATCAACCATTAATTTAACTGCCACCTGCCAGGGTGGTTAGTTTGCTTACAATTTGGTGGGTGCATTGTTGATGACCCCACAAGGTTGCCCACCTAGGTTGCTTCTACGCGGTGGATGCCTGGGCCACCCTACGACACCCTATTTATCGCTCACAACGCTGACACCGGACTTTCTTCGTAACGTTGCCTTTAACGCGATAGCGTTAAAACGAACCCCATGACCAAAAATGGAGCGCTGTGGGACGCTAAGCGCCGTACTGGTTTGCGCATACGCCTTACATTCCTCTCCGTAGTTAAAGATAGCAAAATTTATTCCACGTGCGTCCATATTTTGGTTCACAAAAACATTGAAAACAGTGCTTTATAGACCCTCGATAATTTTTTTTTAGCTGCCGTCCTTGAGTTAAACAGTGATATGCTTTTTGCTTCCCACTGGAGAGCAGCACCCCGCCTCTGACGTCAATCGACGAAGGCGGGCAACCTGCCCTTGGTTAGCCATAAAATCCGGTCGCAGTTCGCGGAACAGTCTGACGTCATTGTTGGAAAGACGGTGAAAGGAGTCGGCATCCACCTGTGGCGTGCGCCGGAGTTGTCGCGCATAGCTTTTAAATCCGAAGGTGAAAAAGCGCAGGGGTCTGCTCATGGTTGGGAACTTTTTATCGTACTGCATGCCGGAGGTATCGTGCAGCCTCTGCTACTTTAAATAATTATTGCGGAGTTATAGACACTATTCATGTTCCTTATCGAACGATGCGAACAATCAAGATTTTGATGTCTTTGCGAGCTATTTAATGAGTATTTTCTTACCGCCCGTGGGGAAGCGAATCGGTTTGCTTCTTCAGAGGCAGTCTTTGCAAATTGTGTTCAAAGCTTCTCAGAAGGGAAAATGTTTACAACATGTGAGAAATACAACATCGCCAAGCCTGTGTTCTTAGTAAAATCGATTATATCGTTCTTTTTGGGTATGCTAACATTTGTCTGGCGGAAGAATCCGCACTTAATGCTGAAAATTGCGTTTAAATGCATGGTAGTGCTAAATAACTTGCGTTTAATCTTCCGCGATTCGATTAAAATTCCTAACAGCAACACCGAAAAGGAGTCCGTGATCGCTGCTTGGAAGTGAATGAAGGTGTAGGCCAGCTTCTGGGATCCGCGCCGAAAAAAAAAACTCTTGTCGACGCACCGTGGTTTGCTTCCGAAATCAGCCGGTGATGACGTCACCTGTATTTCATTCTTTTTCTCGTTTTCTACTTCGAAAAAGTTTCATTGTCAGTGAATTTTGAGTCTTTCCCTGACAAAGTTTTTTTTAGACAGTCTATAGCTTTCTGTCCATAGTCTATAGTCCATAGATTTCTGCCTATAAAGTCTATAGACTCTCTATAGACAGGCCCTAGAGAACAGTCTATAGACAGTATATGAATAGACAAAAAGAAATATCTTTAGGAAGGCAATAGAGTATATAAGAAGTCTATATAGACTCTCTATAGAC